>NC_091211.1:33298441-33408441 GCF_040958095.1 Procambarus clarkii | reverse complement strand
GTGGTGTATTCTGAGTGGATGGTCCAGTGTGGTGTATTCTGAGTGTATGGTCCAGTGTGGTGTATTCTGAGTGTATGGTCCAGTGTGGTGTATTCTGAGTGTATGGTCCAATGTGGTGTATTCTGAGTGTATGGTCCAGTGTGGTGTATTCTGAGTGTATTGTCCTGTGTGGTGTATTCTGAGTGTATGGTCCAATGTGGTGTATTCTGAGTGTATGGTCCAGTGTGGTGTATTCTGAGTGTATTGTCCTGTGTGGTGTATTCTGAGTGTATGGTCCAGTGTGGTGTATTCTGAGTGTATGGTCCAGTGTGGTGTATTCTGGGTGTATGGTCCAGTGTGGTGTATTCTGAGTGTATTGTCCTGTGTGGTGTATTCTGAGGGTATGGTCCAGTGTGGTGTATTCTGAGTGTATGGACCAGTGTGGTGTATTCTGAGTGTATTGTCCTGTGTGGTGTATTCTGAGTGTATGGTCCTGTGTGGTGTATTCTGAGTGTATGGTCCAGTGTGGTGTATTCTGAGTGTATGGTCCAGTGTGGTGTATTCTGAGTGTATGGTCCAGTGTGGTGTATTCTGAGTGTATGGTCCAGTGTGGTGTATTCTGAGTGTATGGTCCAGTGTGGTGTATTCTGAGTGTATGGTTCAGTGTGGTGTATTCTGAGTGTATGGTCCAGTGTGGTGTATTCTGAGTGTATGGTCCAGTGTGGTGTATTCTGAGTGTATGGTCCAATGTGGTGTATTCTGAGTGTATGGTCCAGTGTGGTGTATTCTGAGTGTATTGTCCTGTGTGGTGTATTCTGAGTGTATGGTCCAGTGTGGTGTATTCTGAGTGTATGGTCCAGTGTGGTGTATTCTGAGTGTATGGTCCAGTGTGGTATTCTGAGTGGATGGTCCAGTGTGGTGTATTCTGAGTGTATGGTCCAGTGTGGTGTATTCTGAGTGTATGGTCCAGTGTGGTGTATTCTGAGTGTATGGTCCAATGTGGTGTATTCTGAGTGTATGGTCCAGTGTGGTGTATTCCTGAGTTGGAGGGTCCAGTGTGGTGTATTCTGAGTGTATGTAGTGTTTGTCCTGTTGTCAGTGTGGTGTATTCTGAGTGTAATGGTCCAGTGTTGGTGTATTCTGAGTGTAGTGGTCCAGTGTGGTGTATTCTGAGTGTATGGTCTCAGTGTGGTGTATTCTGAGTGTATTGTCCTGTGTGGTGTATTCTGAGTGTATTTGTCCATGTGTGGTGTATTCTGAGTGTATGGGTCCAGTGTGTTGTATTCTGAGTGTATGACCAGTGTGGGTGTATTCTGAGTGTATGGTCCAGTGTGGTGTATTCTGAGTGTATGCCCAGTGTGGTGTATTCTGAGGTGTATGGGTCCAGTGTGTTGTATCTGAGTGTATGACCCAGTGTGGTGTATTCTGAGGGTATGGTCCCTGTGTGGTGTATTCTGAGTGTATGGTCCTGTGTGGTGTATTCTGAGTGTATGGTCCTGTGTGGTGTATTCTGAGTGTATGGTCCATGTGGTGTTATTCTGAGTGTATGACCCAGTGTGGTGTAATTCTGAGTGTATGGTCCAGTGTGGTGTATTCTGAGTGTATGACCCAGTGTGGTGTATTCTGAGTGTATGGTCCAGTGTGGTGTATTCTGAGTGTATGGTCCAGTGTGGTGTATTCTGAGTGTATGGTCCAGTGTGGTGTATCTGAGTGTATGGTCCAGTGTGGTGTATTCTGAGTGTATGGTCCAGTGTGGTGTATTCTGAGTGTATGGTCCAGTGTGGTGTATTCTGAGTGTATGGTCCATGTGTGGTGTATTCTGAGTGTATGGTCCCAGTGTGGTGTATTCTGAGTGTATGGTCCAGTGTGGTGTATTCTGAGTGTATTGTCCTGTGTGGTGTATTCTGAGTGTATGGTCCAGTGTGGTGTATTCTGAGTGTATGGTCCAGTGTGGTGTATTCTGAGTGTATGGTCCAGTGTGGTGTATTCTGAGTGGATGGTCCAGTGTGGTGTATTCTGAGTGTATGGTCCAGTGTGGTGTATTCTGAGTGTATGGTCCAGTGTGGTGTATTCTGAGTGTATGGTCCAATGTGGTGTATTCTGAGTGTATGGTCCAATGTGGTGTATTCTGAGTGTATGGTCCAGTGTGGTGTATTCTGAGTGTATTGTCCTGTGTGGTGTATTCTGAGTGTATGGTCCAATGTGGTGTATTCTGAGTGTATGGTCCAGTGTGGTGTATTCTGAGTGTATTGTCCTGTGTGGTGTATTCTGAGTGTATGGTCCAGTGTGGTGTATTCTGAGTGTATGGTCCAGTGTGGTGTATTCTGGGTGTATGGTCCAGTGTGGTGTATTCTGAGTGTATTGTCCTGTGTGGTGTATTCTGAGTGTATGGTCCAGTGTGGTGTATTCTGAGTGTATGATCCAGTGTGGTGTATTCTGAGTGTATGGTCCAGTGTGGTGTATTCTGAGTGTATGGTCCAGTGTGGTGTATTCTGAGTGTATGGTCCAGTGTGGTGTATTCTGAGTGAATGGTCTAGTGTGGTGTATTCTGAGTGTATGGTCCAGTGTGGTGTATTCTGAGTGAATGGTCTAGTGTGGTGTATTCTGAGTGTATGGTCCAATGTGGTGTGTTCTGAGTGTATGGTCCAGTGTGGTGTGTTCTGAGTGTATGGTCCTGTGTGGTGTATTCTGAGTGTATGGTCCAGTGTGGTGTATTCTGAGTGTATGGTCCAGTGTGGTGTATTTTGAGTGAATGGTCCAGTGTGGTGTATTCTGAGTGTATGGTCCAGTGTGGTGTATTCTGAGTGTATGGTCCAGTGTGGTGTATTCTGAGTGTATGGTCCAGTGTGGTGTATTCTGAGTGTATTGTCCTGTGTGGTGTATTCTGAGTGTATTGTCCAGTGTGGTGTATTCTGAGTGTATGGTCCAGTGTGGTGTATTCTGAGTGTATGGTCCAGTGTGGTGTATTCTGAGTGTATTGTCCTGTGTGGTGTATTCTGAGTGTATTGTCCTGTGTGGTGTATTCTGAGTGTATGGTCCAGTGTGTTGTATTCTGAGTGTATGACCCAGTGTGGTGTATTCTGAGTGTATGGTCCAGTGTGTTGTATTCTGAGTGTATGACCCAGTGTGGTGTATTCTGAGTGTATGGTCCAGTGTGTTGTATCCTGAGTGTATGACCCAGTGTGGTGTATTCTGAGTGTATGGTCCTGTGTGGTGTATTCTGAGTGTATGGTCCTGTGTGGTGTATTCTGAGTGTATGGTCCTGTGTGGTGTATTCTGAGTGTATGGTCCAGTGTGGTGTATTCTGAGTGTATGACCCAGTGTGGTGTATTCTGAGTGTATGGTCCAGTGTGGTGTATTCTGAGTGTATGACCCAGTGTGGTGTATTCTGAGTGTATGGTCCAGTGTGGTGTATTCTGAGTGTATGACCCAGTGTGGTGTATTCTGAGTGTATGACCCAGTGTGGTGTATTCTGAGTGTATGGTCCAGTGTGGTGTATTCTGAGTGTATGGTCCTGTGTGGTGTATTCTGAGTGTATGACCCAGTGTGGTGTATTCTGAGTGTATGACCCAGTGTGGTGTATTCTGAGTGTATGGTCCAGTGTGGTGTATTCTGAGTGTATGACCCAGTGTGGTGTATTCTGAGTGTATGGTCCAGTGTGGTGTATTCTGAGTGTATTGTCCTGTGTGGTGTATTCTGAGTGTATGGTCCAGTGTGGTGTATTCTGAGTGTATGGTCCAGTGTGGTGTATTCTGAGTGTATGGTCCAATGTGGTGTATTCTGAGTGTATGGTCCAGCGAGGTGTATTCTGAGTGTATGGTCCAGTGTGGTGTATTCTGAGTGTATGGTCCAGTGTGGTGTATTCTGAGTGTATTGTCCTGTGTGGTGTATTCTGAGTGTATGGTCCAGTGTGGTGTATTCTGAGTGTATGGTCCAGTGTGGTGTATTCTGAGTGTATGACCCAGTGTGGTGTATTCTGAGTGTATGGTTTAGTGTGGTGTATTCTGAGTGTATGACCCAGTGTGGTGTATTCTGAGTGTATGGTCCTGTGTGGTGTATTCTGAGTGTATGGTCCAGTGTGGTGTATTCTGAGTGTATGACCCAGTGTGGTGTATTCTGAGTGTATGGTCCAGTGTGGTGTATTCTGAGTGTATGACCCAGTGTGGTGTATTCTGAGTGTATGGTCCAGTGTGGTGTATTCTGAGTGTATGGTCCAGCGAGGTGTGATATCACAACCTCGGTCATCGCTCGGTCAGTATGATAACATCTCAACATGTCTCCGAGCTCTAGTCTTCCATGTTGTGTCCTCTCGTGTTGTGGAGGCATGGCGTTCCTCTAGTAGCTCCTGTGTTAGTGTTGCTCTATAGTTGTGTAGTTCCTTGTCATCATCTCTCTCATCACTGCTTCATTGTCTCGTGATGTATTGTGCCGCCTGCTCTCTCTTTCTCGTTTCTCATCACCATATGAGATGAGAAATCACCTCACCATTCGTGAGCAGCTTCGTAATCTTTCCAATCTGTCCTCTAGCTGTTGCAGTCTGGCCTGCCTATCCTTCCCCAGCTTGCTCACTACCCCAGAGGTTCATCCTTCCTCCGCTCCAGTGGCTAGTATTATCCACCCCCCCCCCCCTCAGCTATGACTGATAAGTTATTTACTCTTCTCTCTAATCTTTCCATTCCTGCCACCCACTCTTTCCATCTTCCTAATTTCTGCTTTATAATATCCGTGTATCCAGTGGTTGTGTTTGGTCATCTCACTCTGCCATGTTGTGTCCAAGTACTTGTACTGTTCCCAGATGATCTCCTCCACCCACAGTTTACTCCACTCTTCCCACTGACCCAAACCTCTCTCTACAACACTCTCTCCTCCTCCCATTGTGGGTTCCTCCATGCTGCTCCTCCACCTAGTTACTCCATGCTGCTCCTCCACCTAGTTACTCCATGCTGCTCCTCCACCTAGTTACTCCATGCTGCTCCTCCACCTAGTTACTCCATGCTGCTCCTCCACCTAGTTACTCTATGCTGCTCCTCCACCTAGTTACTCCATGCTGCTCCTCCACCTAGTTCCTCCATGCTGCTCCTCCACCTAGTTCCTCCATGCTTGTCCTCCACCTAGTTACTCAATGCTGCTCCTCCACCTAGTTACTCCATGCTGCTCCTCCACCTAGTTACTCCATGCTGCTCCTCCACCTAGTTCCTCCATGCTGCTCCTCCACCTAGTTACTCCATGCTGCTCCTCCACCTAGTTCTTCCATGCTGCTCCTCCACCTAGTTACTCCATGCTGCTCCTCCACCTAGTTACTCCATGCTGCTCCTCCACCTAGTTCTTCCATGCTGCTCCTCCACCTAGTTACTCTATGCTGCTCCTCCACCTAGTTCCTCCATGCTGCTCCTCCACCTAGTTACTCTATGCTGCTCCTCCACCTAGTTACTCTATGCTGCTCCTCCACCTAGTTACTCTATGCTGCTCCTCCACCTAGTTACTCCATGCTGCTCCTCCACCTAGTTACTCTATGCTGCTCCTCCACCTAGTTACTCCATGCTGCTCCTCCACCTAGTTACTCTATGCTGCTCCTCCACCTAGTTACTCCATGCTGCTCCTCCACCTAGTTACTCCATGCTGCTCCTCCACCTAGTTACTCTATGCTGCTCCTCCACCTAGTTACTCCATGCTGCTCCTCCACCTAGTTACTCTATGCTGCTCCTCCACCTAGTTACTCTATGCTGCTCCTCCACCTAGTTACTCCATGCTGCTCCTCCACCTAGTTACTCCATGCTGCTCCTCCACCTAGTTACTCCATGCTGCTCCTCCACCTAGTTACTCCATGCTGCTCCTCCACCTAGTTACTCCATGCTGCTCCTCCACCTAGTTCTTCCATGCTGCTCCTCCACCTAGTTTCTCCATGCTGCTCCTCCACCTAGTTACTCTATGCTGCTCCTCCACCTAGTTACTCCATGCTGCTCCTCCACCTAGTTACTCCATGCTGCTCCTCCACCTAGTTACTCCATGCTGCTCCTCCACCTAGTTACTCTATGCTGCTCCTCCACCTAGTTCCTCCATGCTGCTCCTCCACCTAGTTCCTCCATGCTGCTCCTCCACCTAGTTACTCCATGCTGCTCCTCCACCTAGTTACTCCATGCTGCTCCTCCACCTAGTTCCTCCATGCTGCTCCTCCACCTAGTTACTCCATGCTGCTCCTCCACCTAGTTCTTCCATGCTGCTCCTCCACCTAGTTACTCCATGCTGCTCCTCCACCTAGTTCCTCCATGCTGCTCCTCCACCTAGTTACTCTATGCTGCTCCTCCACCTAGTTACTCTTCCCGTGTCACTCACTGCTAGACTACCTTAAGCAGAGAGTGTTTCGTCTTCAAAGTCTTGACTTTCCAATTTCTTCATTCACCCAGTATTGTCACTTTACTTTCCAATGTGCAGACCTCAGTAACCCTTCACTGTACCTCGCCCCCCCTCGCTCTGTACACTCACAGGGCACCGTTGGTCACGTCTGTGTGTATTCTCACCTAGTTGTGCTTGCGGGGGTTGAGCTCTGGCTCTTTGGTTCCGCCTCTCAACTGTCAATCAACAGGTGTACAGGTTCCTGAGCCTACTGGGCTCTATCATATCTACATTTGAAACTGTGTATGGAGTCAGCCTCCACCACATCACTTCCTAATGCATTCCATTTACTAACTACTCTGACACTGAAAAATTTCTTTCTAATGTCTCTGTGGCTCATTTGGGTACTCAGCTTCCACCTGTGTCCCCTTGTTCGCGTCCCACCAGTGTTGAATAGTTCATCCTTGTTTACCCGGTCGATTCCCCTGAGGATTTTGTAGGTTGTGATCATGTCCCCCCATACTCTTCTGTCTTCCAGTGTCGTAAGGTGCATTTCCCGCAGCCTTTCCTCATAACTCATGCCTCTTAGTTCTGGGACTAGTCTAGTAGCATACCTTTGGACTTTTTCCAGCTTCGTCTTGTGCTTGACAAGGTACGGGCTCCATGCTGGGGCCGCATACTCCAGGATTGGTCTTACATATGTGGTGTACAAGATTCTGAATGATTCCTTACACAGGTTCCTGAACGCTGTTCTGATGTTAGCCAGCCTCGCATATGCCGCCGATGTTATTCTCTTTATGTGGGCTTCAGGAGACAGGTTTGGTGTGATATCAACTCCTAGATCTTTCTCTCTGTCTGTTTCATTAAGTACTTCATCTCCTATTCTGTATCCTGTGTCTGGCCTCCTGTTTCCACTGCCTAGTTTCATTACTTTGCATTTACTCGGGTTGGACTTCAACAGCCATTTGTTGGACCATTCACTCAGTCTATCTAGGACATCTTGTAGCATACTATCATCCTCTGTTTCAATCCTCCTCATAATTTTTGCATCGTCGGCAAACATTGAGAGGAACGAATCTATACCCTCTGGGAGATCATTTACATATATCAGAAACAGTATAGGTCCAAGGACTGACCCCTGCGAGACTCCACCTGTAACGTCTCGCCAATCTGAGACCTCACCCCTCACACAGACTCGTTGTCTCCTGTTACTTAGGTACTCCTCTATCCACCGGAGTACCTTCCCTTTCACTCCAGCCTGCGTCTCCAACTTTCGCACTAGCCTCTTGTGTGGCACTGTGTTAAAGGCTTCCTGACAATCCAAAAATATGCAGTCTTCCCACCCTTCTCTTTCTTGCCTTATTTTTGTTGCCTGGTCGTAGAATTCTAGTAACCCTGTGAGGCAGGACCTGCCATCCCTGAAACCATGTTGATGCTGTGTTACAAAGTTCCTTCGCTCCAGGTGCTCCACTAGTTTTTTTCGAAACAATCTTCTCCATCAGCTTGCATGGTATGCAGGTTAGGGACACTGGCCTGTAGTTCAGTGCCTCCTGTCTATCCCCTTTCTTGTATATCGGGACTACGTTAGCTGCTTTCCAAATATCTGGCAGTTCCCCTGTTGCCAGTGATTTGTTATACACTATGGAGAGTGGTAGGCTCAGTTCTCTTGCTCCTTCCTTTAGAACCCAAGGGGAGATTCCATCTGGGCCTATAGCCTTCGTCACGTCCAACTCTAGTAAACACTTCCTTACTTCCCCGCTGGTAATCTCAAACTCTTCCAGTGGTTCCTGGTTAGCTATTCCCTCACTTACCTCTGGAATTTCTCCTTGTTCTAAGGTGAAGACATCTAAGGTGTGTGCGTGTGCGTGTGCGTGTGTGTGCGTGCGTGCGTGCGAGCGTGCGTGCGTGCGTGCGTGCGTGCGTGACGTCGCCCCATCCAGCAAGACACTCATAAACAAAAGTCACATCTTCAAGTCACTCGGAAAGACGAGGAAAAGTTAGCTTGGAGTTTAATTGAAAACTATAACCCTTCATCCCGTGGGGGAGTAACCCGGGGTTCTTATTGGTGGAGGAGGGCGCCATCCCGTGGGGGAGTAACCCGGGGTTCTTATTGGTGGAGGAGGGCGCCATCCCGTGGGGGAGTAACCCGGGGTTCTTATTGGTGGAGGAGGGCGCCCCCACGGCTGCTACTGGTCCCTTCATCCCGTGGGGGAGTAACCCGGGGTTCTTATTGGTGGAGGAGGGCGCCCCCACGGCTGCTACTGGTCCCTTCATCCCGTGGGGGAGTAACCCGGGGTTCTTATTGGTGGAGGAGGGCGCCCCCACGGCTGCTACTGGTCCCTTCATCCCGTGGGGGAGTAACCCGGGGTTCTTATTGGTGGAGGAGGGCGCCCCCACGGCTGCTACTGGTCCCTTCATCCCGTGGGGGAGTAACCCGGGGTTCTTATTGGTGGAGGAGGGCGCCCCCACGGCTGCTACTGGTCCCTTCATCCCGTGGGGGAGTAACCCGGGGTTCTTATTGGTGGAGGAGGGCGCCCCCACGGCTGCTACTGGTCCCTTCATCCCGTGGGGGAGTAACCCGGGGTTCTTATTGGTGGAGGAGGGCGCCCCCACGGCTGCTACTGGTCCCTTCATCCCGTGGGGGAGTAACCCGGGGTTCTTATTGGTGGAGGAGGGCGCCCCCACGGCTGCTACTGGTCCCTTCATCCCGTGGGGGAGTAACCCGGGGTTCTTATTGGTGGAGGAGGGCGCCCCCACGGCTGCTACTGGTCCCTTCATCCCGTGGGGGAGTAACCCGGGGTTCTTATTGGTGGAGGAGAGCGCCATCCCGTGGGGGAGTAACCCGGGGTTCTTATTGGTGGAGGAGAGCGCCATCCCGTGGGGGAGTAACCCGGGGTTCTTATTGGTGGAGGAGAGCGCCATCCCGTGGGGGAGTAACCCGGGGTTCTTATTGGTGGAGGAGGGCGCCCCCACGGCTGCTACTGGTCCCTTCATCCCGTGGGGGAGTAACCCGGGGTTCTTATTGGTGGAGGAGGGCGCCCCCACGGCTGCTACTGGTCCCTTCATCCCGTGGGGGAGTAACCCGGGGTTCTTATTGGTGGAGGAGGGCGCCCCCACGGCTGCTACTGGTCCCTTCATCCCGTGGGGGAGTAACCCGGGGTTCTTATTGGTGGAGGAGGGCGCCCCCACGGCTGCTACTGGTCCCTTCATCCCGTGGGGGAGTAACCCGGGGTTCTTATTGGTGGAGGAGAGCGCCATCCCGTGGGGGAGTAACCCGGGGTTCTTATTGGTGGAGGAGGGCGCCCCCACGGCTGCTACTGGTCCCTTCATCCCGTGGGGGAGTAACCCGGGGTTCTTATTGGTGGAGGAGGGCGCCCCCACGGCTGCTACTGGTCCCTTCATCCCGTGGGGGAGTAACCCGGGGTTCTTATTGGTGGAGGAGGGCGCCCCCACGGCTGCTACTGGTCCCTTCATCCCGTGGGGGAGTAACCCGGGGTTCTTATTGGTGGAGGAGGGCGCCCCCACGGCTGCTACTGGTCCCTTCATCCCGTGGGGGAGTAACCCGGGGTTCTTATTGGTGGAGGAGGGCGCCCCCACGGCTGCTACTGGTCCCTTCATCCCGTGGGGGAGTAACCCGGGGTTCTTATTGGTGGAGGAGGGCGCCCCCACGGCTGCTACTGGTCCCTTCATCCCGTGGGGGAGTAACCCGGGGTTCTTATTGGTGGAGGAGGGCGCCCCCACGGCTGCTACTGGTCCCTTCATCCCGTGGGGGAGTAACCCGGGGTTCTTATTGGTGGAGGAGGGCGCCCCCACGGCTGCTACTGGTCCCTTCATCCCGTGGGGGAGTAACCCGGGGTTCTTATTGGTGGAGGAGGGCGCCCCCACGGCTGCTACTGGTCCCTTCATCCCGTGGGGGAGTAACCCGGGGTTCTTATTGGTGGAGGAGGGCGCCCCCACGGCTGCTACTGGTCCCTTCATCCCGTGGGGGAGTAACCCGGGGTTCTTATTGGTGGAGGAGAGCGCCCCCACGGCTGCTACTGGTCCGCTGTCACCGGGTAACTATCATCTGGTGATTAAGAAATCCATTGCCGAGCCCAAGTCTTAGTGATCGTTAGGAGACTTTAATGGTTCCCTGACCATCTTATTTTTCATACAGCCTTTTATAGTAGTTTGTGTTCCCTCCAGGACAGTGTTCCCTCCAGGACAGTGTTCCCTCCAGCACTGCGTTCCCTCCAGGACAGTGTTCCCTCCAGCACAGTGTTCCCTCCAGGACAGTGTTCCCTCCAGGACTGTGTTCCCTCCAGGACAGTGTTCCCTCCAGGACAGTGTTCCCTCCAGGACAGTGTTCCCTCCAGCACTGTGTTCCCTCCAGGACAGTGTTCCCTCCAGGACTGTGTTCCCTCCAGGACAGTGTTCCCTCCAGGACAGTGTTCCCTCCAGGACAGTGTTCCCTCCAGCACAGTGTTCCCTCCAGGACAGTGTTCCCTCCAGGACAGTGTTCCCTCCAGGACAGTGTTCCCTCCAGCACAGTGTTCCCTCCAGGACAGTGTTCCCTCCAGGACAGTGTTCCCTCCAGGACAGTGTTCCCTCCAGGACAGTGTTCCCTCCAGCACAGTGTTCCCTCCAGGACAGTGTTCCCTCCAGCACAGTGTTCCCTCCAGGACAGTGTTCCCTCCAGCACAGTGTTCCCTCCAGGACAGTGTTCCCTCCAGCACAGTGTTCCCTCCAGGACAGTGTTCCCTCCAGCACAGTGTTCCCTCCAGGACAGTGTTCCCTCCAGGACTGTGTTCCCTCCAGGACAGTGTTCCCTCCAGGACAGTGTTCCCTCCAGGACAGTGTTCCCTCCAGCACTGCGTTCCCTCCAGGACAGTGTTCCCTCCAGCACAGTGTTCCCTCCAGGACAGTGTTCCCTCCAGGACTGTGTTCCCTCCAGGACAGTGTTCCCTCCAGCACAGTGTTCCCTCCAGGACAGTGTTCCCTCCAGCACTGTGTTCCCTCCAGGACAGTGTTCCCTCCAGGACAGTGATCCCTCCAGGACAGTGTTCCCTCCAGGACAGTGTTCCCTCCAGGACTGTGTTCCCTCCAGGACAGTGTTCCCTCCAGGACAGTGTTCCCTCCAGGACAGTGTTCCCTCCAGGACAGTGTTCCCTCCAGGACTGTGTTCCCTCCAGCACAGTGTTCCCTCAAGGACAGTGTTCCCTCCAGGACAGTGTTCCCTCCAGGACAGTGTTCCCTCCAGGACAGTGTTCCCTCCAGGACAGTGTTCCCTCCATGACAGTGTTCCCTCCATGACTGTGTTCCCTCCAGGACAGTGTTCCCTCCAGGACAGTGTTCTCTCCAGGACAGTGTTCTCTCCAGGACAGTGTTCCCTCCAGGACAGTGTTCCCTCCAGGACAGTGTTCCATCCAGCACAGTGTTCCCTCCAGGACAGTGTTCCCTCCAGGACAGTGTTCCCTCCAGGACAGTGTTCCCTCCAGGACAGTGTTCCCTCCAGGACAGTGTTCCCTCCAGGACTGTGTTCCCTCCAGCACTGTGTTCCCTCCAGGACAGTGTTCCCTCCAGGACAGTGTTCCCTCCAGGACAGTGTTCCCTCCAGGACAGTGTTCCCTCCAGGACAGTGTTCCCTCCAGGACAGTGTTCCCTCCAGCACAGTGTTCCCTCCAGGACAGTGTTCCCTCCAGGACAGTGTTCCCTCCAGGACTGTGTTCCCTCCAGGACAGTGTTCCCTCCAGGACAGTGTTCCCTCCAGGACAGTGTTCCCTCCAGGACAGTGTTCCCTCCAGGACAGTGTTCCCTCCAGGACAGTGTTCCCTCCAGGACAGTGTTCCCTCCAGGACAGTGTTCCCTCCAGGACAGTGTTCCCTCCAGGACAGTGTTCCCTCCAGGACAGTGTTCCCTCCAGGACAGTGTTCCCTCCAGGACAGTGTTCCCTCCAGCACTGTGTTCCCTCCAGGACAGTGTTCCCTCCAGGACAGTGTTCCCTCCAGCACAGTGTTCCCTCCAGCACAGTGTTCCCTCCAGCACAGTGTTCCCTCCAGCACTGTGTTCCCTCCAGCACTGTGTTCCCTCCAGCACAGTGTTCCCTCCAGGACTGTGTTCCCTCCAGGACAGTGTTCCCTCCAGGACAGTGTTCCCTCCAGGACAGTGTTCCCTCCAGGACAGTGTTTCCCTCCAGGACAGTGTTCCCTCCAGGGACAGTGTTCCCTCCAGCACTGTGTTCCCTCCAGGACTGTGTTCCCTCCAGGACTGTGTTCCCTCCAGGACAGTGTTCCCTCCAGGACAGTGTTCCCTCCAGGACAGTGTTCCCTCCAGGACAGTGTTCCCTCCAAGACAGTGTTCCCTCCAGGACAGTGTTCCCTCCAGGACAGTGTTCCCTCCAGGACAGTGTTCCCTCCAGGACAGTGTTCCCTCCAGGACAGTGTTCCCTCCAGCACAGTGTTCCCTCCAGCACAGTGTTCCCTCCAGCACTGTGTTCCCTCCAGGACAGTGTTCCCTCCAGCACTGTGTTCCCTCCAGGACAGTGTTCCCTCCAGGACAGTGTTCCCTCCAGGACAGTGTTCCCTCCAGGACAGTGTTCCCTCCAGGACAGTGTTCCCTCCAGGACAGTGTTCCCTCCAGGACAGTGTTCCCTCCAGGACAGTGTTCCCTCCAGGACAGTGTTCCCTCCAGGACAGTGTTCCCTCCAGGACAGTGTTCCCTCCAGGACAGTGTTCCCTCCAGGACAGTGTTCCCTCCAGGACAGTGTTCCCTCCAGGACAGTGTTCCCTCCAGGACAGTGTTCCCTCCAGGACAGTGTTCCCTCCAGGACAGTGTTCCCTCCAGGACAGTGTTCCCTCCAGGACAGTGTTCCCTCCAGGACTGTGTTCCCTCCAGGACTGTGTTCCCTCCAGGACAGTGTTCCCTCCAGGACTGTGTTCCCTCCAGGACTGTGTTCCCTCCAGGACAGTGTTCCCTCCAGGACTGTGTTTCCCTCCAGGACTGTGTTCCCTCCAGGACAGTGTTCCCTCCAGGACAGTGTTCCCTCCAGGACATGTGTTCCCTCCAGGACAGTGTTCCCTCCAGGACAGTGTTCCCTCCAGGACAGTGTTCCCTCCAGGACAGTGTTCCCTCCAGGACAGTGTTCCCTCCAGCACAGTGTTCCCTCCAGCACAGTGTTCCCTCCAGGACAGTGTTCCCTCCAGCACAGTGCTCCCTCCAGGACAGTGTTCCCTCCAGCACAGTGTTCCCTCCAGGACAGTGTTCCCTCCAGCACAGTGTTCCCTCCAGGACAGTGTTCCCTCCAGCACAGTGTTCCCTCCAGGACAGTGTTCCCTCCAGCACTAGTGTTCCCTCCAGGACAGTGTTCCCTCCAGGACTGTGTTCCCTCCAGGACAGTGTTCCCTCCAGGACAGTGTTCCCCTCCAGGACAGTGTTCCCTCCAGCACTGCGTTCCCTCCAGGACAGTGTTCCCTCCAGCACAGTGTTCCCTCCAGGACAGTGTTCCCTCCAGGACTGTGTTCCCTCCAGGACAGTGTTCCCTCCAGCACAGTGTTCCCTCCAGGACAGTGTTCCCTCCAGCACTGTGTTCCCTCCAGGACAGTGTTCCCTCCAGGACAGTGTTCCCTCCAGGACAGTGTTCCCTCCAGGACAGTGTTCCCTCCAGGACAGTGTTCCCTCCAGGACTGTGTTCCCTCCAGGACAGTGTTCCCTCCAGGACAGTGTTCCCTCCAGGACAGTGTTCCCTCCAGGACAGTGTTCCCTCCAGGACTGTGTTCCCTCCAGCACAGTGTTCCCTCAAGGACAGTGTTCCCTCCAGGACAGTGTTCCCTCCAGGACAGTGTTCCCTCCAGGACAGTGTTCCCTCCAGGACAGTGTTCCCTCCATGACTGTGTTCCCTCCAGGACAGTGTTCCCTCCAGGACAGTGTTCTCTCCAGGACAGTGTTCTCTCCAGGACAGTGTTCCCTCCAGGACAGTGTTCCCTCCAGGACAGTGTTCCCTCCAGCACAGTGTTCCCTCCAGGACAGTGTTCCCTCCAGGACAGTGTTCCCTCCAGGACAGTGTTCCCTCCAGGACAGTGTTCCCTCCAGGACAGTGTTCCCTCCAGGACTGTGTTCCCTCCAGGACAGTGTTCCCTCCAGCACTGTGTTCCCTCCAGGACAGTGTTCCCTCCAGGACAGTGTTCCCTCCAGGACAGTGTTCCCTCCAGGACAGTGTTCTCTCCAGGACAGTGTTCTCTCCAGGACAGTGTTCCCTCCAGGACAGTGTTCCCTCCAGGACAGTGTTCCCTCCAGCACAGTGTTCCTTCCAGGACAGTGTTCCCTCCAGGACAGTGTTCCCTCCAGGACTGTGTTCCCTCCAGGACAGTGTTCCCTCCAGGACAGTGTTCCCTCCAAGACAGTGTTCCCTCCAGGACAGTGTTCCCTCCAGGACAGTGTTCCCTCCAGGACAGTGTTCCCTCCAGGACAGTGTTCCCTCCAGGACAGTGTTCCCTCCAGGACAGTGTTCCCTCCAGGACAGTGTTCCCTCCAGGACAGTGTTCCCTCCAGGACAGTGTTCCCTCCAGGACAGTGTTCCCTCCAGCACTGTGTTCCCTCCAGCACTGTGTTCCCTCCAGGACAGTGTTCCCTCCAGGACAGTGTTCCCTCCAGGACAGTGTTCCCTCCAGCACAGTGTTCCCTCCAGCACAGTGTTCCCTCCAGCACTGTGTTCCCTCCAGCACTGTGTTCCCTCCAGCACAGTGTTCCCTCCAGGACTGTGTTCCCTCCAGGACAGTGTTCCCTCCAGGACAGTGTTCCCTCCAGGACAGTGTTCCCTCCAGGACAGTGTTCCCTCCAGGACAGTGTTCCCTCCAGGACAGTGTTCCCTCCAGGACAGTGTTCCCTCCAGGACAGTGTTCCCTCCAGCACGTGTTCCTCCAGGACTAGTGTTCCCCTCCAGGACTGTGTTCCCTCCAGGACAGTGTTCCCTCCAGGACAGTGTTCCCTCCAGGACAGTGTTCCCTCCAGACAGTGTTCCCTCCAGGACAGTGTTCCCTCCAGGACAGATGTTCCCTCCAGGACAGTGTTCCCTCCAGGACAGTGTTCCCTCCAGGACAGTGTTCCCTCCAGGACAGTGTTTCCCTCCAGCACAGTGTTCCCTCCAGGACAGTGTTCCCTCCAGGACAGTGTTCCCTCCAGGACAGTGTTCCCTCCAGCACTGTGTTCCCTCCAGGACAGTGTTCCCTCCAGGACAGTGTTCCCTCCAGCACAGTGTTCCCTCAGTACTGTGTTCCCTCCAGCACTGTGTTCCCTCCAGGACAGTGTGTTCCCTCCAGGACAGTGTTCCCTCCAGCACTGTGTTCCCTTCCAGCACCTGTGTTCCCTCCAGGACAGTGTTCCCTCCAGGACAGTGTCCCTCCAGGACAGTGTTCCCTCCAGGACAGTGTTCCCTCCAGGACAGTGTTCCCTCCAGCACTGTGTTCCCTCCAGGACTGTGTTCCCTCCAGGACAGTGTTCCCTCCAGGACAGTGTTCCCTCCAGGACAGTGTTCCCTCCAGGACAGTGTTCCCTCCAGGACAGTGTTCCCTCCAGGACAGTGTTCCCTCCAGGACAGTGTTCCCTCCAGGACAGTGTTCCCTCCAGCACTGTGTTCCCTCCAGAACTGTGTTCCCTCCAGGACTGTGTTCCCTCCAGGACAGTGTTCCCTCCAGCACTGTGTTCCCTCCAGCACAGTGTTCCCTCCAGCACTGTGTTCCCTCCAGTACTGTGTTCCCTCCAGCACTGTGTTCCCTCCAGGACAGTGTTCCCTCCAGGACAGTGTTCCCTCCAGCACTGTGTTCCCTCCAGCACTGTGTTCCCTCCAGGACAGTGTTCCCTCCAGGACAGTGTTCCCTCCAGGACAGTGTTCCCTCCAGGACAGTGTTCCCTCCAGGACAGTGTTCCCTCCAGCACTGTGTTCCCTCCAGGACTGTGTTCCCTCCAGGACAGTGTTCCCTCCAGGACAGTGTTCCCTCCAGGACAGTGTTCCCTCCAGGACAGTGTTCCCTCCAGGACAGTGTTCCCTCCAGGACAGTGTTCCCTCCAGGACAGTGTTCCCTCCAGGACAGTGTTCCCTCCAGCACTGTGTTCCCTCCAGGACTGTGTTCCCTCCAGGACTGTGTTCCCTCCAGGACAGTGTTCCCTCCAGCACTGTGTTCCCTCCAGCACAGTGTTCCCTCCAGCACTGTGTTCCCTCCAGCACTGTGTTTCCTCCAGGACAGTGTTCCCTCCAGGACAGTGTTCCCTCCAGGACAGTGTTCCCTCCAGGACAGTGTTCCCTCCAGGACAGTGTTCCCTCCAGGACAGTGTTCCCTCCAGGACAGTGTTCCCTCCAGGACAGTGTTCCCTCCAGGACAGTGTTCTCTCCAGGACAGTGTTCCCTCCAGGACAGTGTTCCCTCCAGGACAGTGTTCCCTCCAGGACAGTGTTCTCTCCAGGACAGTGTTCCCTCCAGGACAGTGTTCCCTCCAGGACAGTGTTCCCTCCAGCACAGTGTTCTCTCCAGGACAGTGTTCCCTCCAGGACAGTGTTCCCTCCAGGACTGTGTTCCCTCCAGGACAGTGTTCCCTCCAGGACAGTGTTCCCTCCAGGAAAGTGTTCCCTCCAGGACAGTGTTCCCTCCAGCACAGTGTTCCCTCCAGCACAGTGTTCCCTCCAGGACAGTGTTCCCTCCAGGACAGTGTTCCCTCCAGGACAGTGTTCCCTCCAGGACAGTGTTCCCTCCAGGACTGTGTTCCCTCCAGGACTGTGTTCCCTCCAGGACAGTGTTCCCTCCAGGACTGTGTTCCCTCCAGGACTGTGTTCCCTCCAGGACAGCGTTCCCTCCAGGACTGTGTTCCCTCCAGGACAGTGTTCCCTCCAGGACTGTGTTCCCTCCAGGACAGTGTTCCCTCCAGGACTGTGTTCCCTCCAGGACAGTGTTCCCTCCAGGACAGTGTTCCCTCCAGGACAGTGTTCCCTCCAGGACAGTGTTCCCTCCAGGACAGTGTTCCCTCCAGGACAGTGTTCCCTCCAGCACAGTGTTCCCTCCAGGACAGTGTTCCCTCCAGCACAGTGCTTCCCTCCAGGACAGTGTTCCCTCCAGCACAGTGTTCCCTCCAGGACAGTGTTCCCTCCAGCACAGTGTTCCCTCCAGGACAGTGTTCCCTCCAGCACAGTGTTCCCTCCAGGACAGTGTTCCCTCCAGCACAGTGTTCCCTCCAGCACAGTGTTCCCTCCAGGACTGTGTTCCCTCCAGGACAGTGTTCCCTCCAGGACAGTGTTCCCTCCAGGACAGTGTTCCCTCCAGCACTGCGTTCCCTCCAGGACAGTGTTCCCTCCAGCACAGTGTTCTCTCCAGGACAGTGTTCTCTCCAGGACAGTGTTCCCTCCAGGACAGTGTTCCCTCCAGGACAGTGTTCCCTCCAGCACAGTGTTCCCTCCAGGACAGTGTTCCCTCCAGGACAGTGTTCCCTCCAGGACAGTGTTCCCTCCAGGACAGTGTTCCCTCCAGGACTGTGTTCCCTCCAGGACAGTGTTCCCTCCAGCACTGTGTTCCCTCCAGGACAGTGTTCCCTCCAGGACAGTGTTCCCTCCAGGACAGTGTTCCCTCCAGGACAGTGTTCTCTCCAGGACAGTGTTCTCTCCAGGACAGTGTTCCCTCCAGGACAGTGTTCCCTCCAGGACAGTGTTCCCTCCAGCACAGTGTTCCCTCCAGGACAGTGTTCCCTCCAGGACAGTGTTCCCTCCAGGACTGTGTTCCCTCCAGGACAGTGTTCCCTCCAGGACAGTGTTCCCTCCAGGACAGTGTTCCCTCCAGGACAGTGTTCCCTCCAGGACAGTGTTCCCTCCAGGACAGTGTTCCCTCCAGGACAGTGTTCCCTCCAGGACAGTGTTCCCTCCAGGACAGTGTTCCCTCCAGGACAGTGTTCCCTCCAGGACAGTGTTCCCTCCAGGACAGTGTTCCCTCCAGGACAGTGTTCCCTCCAGGACAGTGTTCCCTCCAGCACTGTGTTCCCTCCAGGACAGTGTTCCCTCCAGGACAGTGTTCCCTCCAGGAAAGTGTTCCCTCCAGGAAAGTGTTCCCTCCAGCACAGTGTTCCCTCCAGCACTGTGTTCCCTCCATCACTGTGTTCCCTCCAGCACAGTGTTCCCTCCAGGACTGTGTTCCCTCCAGGACAGTGTTCCCTCCAGGACAGTGTTCCCTCCAGGACAGTGTTCCCTCCAGGACAGTGTTCCCTCCAGGACAGTGTTCCCTCCAGGACAGTGTTCCCTCCAGGACAGTGTTCCCTCCAGGACAGTGTTCCCTCCAGCACTGTGTTCCCTCCAGGACTGTGTTCCCTCCAGGACTGTGTTCCCTCCAGGACAGTGTTCCCTCCAGGACAGTGTTCCCTCCAGGACAGTGTTCCCTCCAAGACAGTGTTCCCTCCAGGACAGTGTTCCCTCCAGGACAGTGTTCCCTCCAGGACAGTGTTCCCTCCAGGACAGTGTTCCCTCCAGGACAGTGTTCCCTCCAGGACAGTGTTCCCTCCAGCACAGTGTTCCCTCCAGGACAGTGTTCCCTCCAGGACAGTGTTCCCTCCAGCACTGTGTTCCCTCCAGGACAGTGTTCCCTCCAGGACAGTGTTCCCTCCAGCACAGTGTTCCCTCCAGGACAGTGTTCCCTCCAGCACTGTGTTCCCTCCAGGACAGTGTTCCCTCCAGGACAGTGTTCCCTCCAGGACAGTGTTCCCTCCAGCACAGTGTTCCCTCCAGCACAGTGTTCCCTCCAGGACAGTGTTCCCTCCAGGACAGTGTTCCCTCCAGGACAGTGTTCTCTCCAGGACAGTGTTCCCTCCAGGACAGTGTTCCCTCCAGGACAGTGTTCCCTCCAGGACAGTGTTCCCTCCAGGACAGTGTTCCCTCCAGGACAGTGTTCCCTCCAGCACTGTGTTCCCTCCAGCACTGTGTTCCCTCCAGGACAGTGTTCCCTCCAGCACTGTGTTCCCTCCAGCACTGTGTTCCCTCCAGGACAGTGTTCCCTCCAGCACTGTGTTCCCTCCAGTACTGTGTTCCCTCCAGCACTGTGTTCCCTCCAGGACAGTGTTCCCTCCAGGACAGTGTTCCCTCCAGCACTGTGTTCCCTCCAGCACTGTGTTCCCTCCAGGACAGTGTTCCCTCCAGGACAGTGTTCCCTCCAGGACAGTGTTCCCTCCAGGACAGTGTTCCCTCCAGGACAGTGTTCCCTCCAGCACTGTGTTCCCTCCAGGACTGTGTTCCCTCCAGGACAGTGTTCCCTCCAGGACAGTGTTCCCTCCAGGACAGTGTTCCCTCCAGGACAGTGTTCCCTCCAGGACAGTGTTCCCTCCAGGACAGTGTTCCCTCCAGGACAGTGTTCCCTCCAGGACAGTGTTCCCTCCAGCACTGTGTTCCCTCCAGAACTGTGTTCCCTCCAGGACTGTGTTCCCTCCAGGACAGTGTTCCCTCCAGCACTGTGTTCCCTCCAGCACAGTGTTCCCTCCAGCACTGTGTTCCCTCCAGCACTGTGTTCCCTCCAGGACAGTGTTCCCTCCAGGACAGTGTTCCCTCCAGGACAGTGTTCCCTCCAGGACAGTGTTCCCTCCAGGACAGTGTTCCCTCCAGGACAGTGTTCCCTCCAGGACACTGTTCCCTCCAGGACAGTGTTCCCTCCAGGACAGTGTTCCCTCCAGGACAGTGTTCTCTCCAGGACAGTGTTCCCTCCAGGACAGTGTTCCCTCCAGGACAGTGTTCCCTCCAGGACAGTGTTCTCTCCAGGACAGTGTTCCCTCCAGGACAGTGTTCCCTCCAGGACAGTGTTCCCTCCAGCACAGTGTTCTCTCCAGGACAGTGTTCCCTCCAGGACAGTGTTCCCTCCAGGACTGTGTTCCCTCCAGGACAGTGTTCCCTCCAGGACAGTGTTCCCTCCAGGACAGTGTTCCCTCCAGGACAGTGTTCCCTCCAGGACAGTGTTCCCTCCAGCACTGTGTTCCCTCCAGCACTGTGTTCCCTCCAGGACAGTGTTCCCTCCAGGACTGTGTTCCCTCCAGGACAGTGTTCCCTCCAGGACAGTGTTCCCTCTAGGACAGTGTTCCCTCCAGGACAGTGTTCCCTCCAGGACAGTGTTCCCTCCAGGACAGTGTTCCCTCCAGCACAGTGTTCCCTCCAGCACTGTGTTCCCTCCAGGACAGTGTTCCCTCCAGGACAGTGTTCCCTCCAGCACTGTGTTCCCTCCAGTACAGTGTTCCCTCCAGGACAGTGTTCCCTCCAGCACTGTGTTCCCTCCAGCACTGTGTTCCCTCCAGCACTCTGTTCCCTCCAGCACTGTGTTCCCTCCAGCACTCTGTTCCCTCCAGCACTGTGTTCCCTCCAGGACAGTGTTCCCTCCAGGACAGTGTTCCCTCCTGGACAGTGTTCCCTCCAGGACAGTGTTCCCTCCAGGACAGTGTTCCCTCCAGGACAGTGTTCCCTCCAGCACTGTGTTCCCTCCAGGACAGTGTTCCCTCCAGCACTGTGTTCCCTCCAGCACAGTGTTCCCTCCAGGACAGTGTTCCCTCCAGGACAGTGTTCCCTCCAGGACAGTGTTCCCTCCAGGACAGTGTTCCCTCCAGGACAGTGTTCCCTCCAGCACTGTGTTCCCTCCAGAACTGTGTTCCCTCCAGGACTGTGTTCCCTCCAGGACAGTGTTCCCTCCAGCACTGTGTTCCCTCCAGCACAGTGTTCCCTCCAGCACTGTGTTCCCTCCAGCACTGTGTTCCCTCCAGGACAGTGTTCCCTCCAGGACAGTGTTCCCTCCAGGACAGTGTTCCCTCCAGGACAGTGTTCCCTCCAGGACAGTGTTCCCTCCAGGACAGTGTTCCCTCCAGGACAGTGTTCCCTCCAGGACAGTGTTCCCTCCAGGACAGTGTTCTCTCCAGGACAGTGTTCCCTCCAGGACAGTGTTCCCTCCAGGACAGTGTTCCCTCCAGCACAGTGTTCCCTCCAGGACAGTGTTCCCTCCAGGACAGTGTTCCCTCCAGGACTGTGTTCCCTCCAGGACAGTGTTCCCTCCAGGACAGTGTTCCCTCCAGGACAGTGTTCCCTCCAGGACAGTGTTCCCTCCAGGACAGTGTTCCCTCCAGCACAGTGTTCCCTTCAGCACTGTGTTCCCTCCAGGACAGTGTTCCCTCCAGGACTGTGTTCCCTCCAGGACAGTGTTCCCTCCAGGACAGTGTTCCCTCTAGGACAGTGTTCCCTCCAGGACAGTGTTCCCTCCAGGACAGTGTTCCCTCCAGGACAGTGTTCCCTCCAGCACAGTGTTCCCTCCAGCACTGTGTTCCCTCCAGGACAGTGTTCCCTCCAGGACTGTGTTCCCTCCAGGACAGTGTTCCCTCCAGCACTGTGTTCCCTCCAGGACAGTGTTCCCTCCAGGACAGTGTTCCCTCCAGCACTGTGTTCGCTCCAGCACTGTGTTCCCTCCAGCACTCTGTTCCCTCCAGCACTGTGTTCCCTCCAGGACAGTGTTCCCTCCAGGACAGTGTTCCCTCCAGCACTGTGTTCCCTCCAGCACTGTGTTCCCTCCAGCACTGTGTTCCCTCCAGCACTGTGTTCCCTCCAGCACTCTGTTCCCTCCAGCACTGTGTTCCCTCCAGGACAGTGTTCCCTCCAGGACAGTGTTCCCTCCAGGACAGTGTTCCCTCCAGGACAGTGTTCCCTCCAAGACAGTGTTCCCTCCAGGACAGTGTTCCCTCCAGCACTGTGTTCCCTCCAGGACAGTGTTCCCTCCAGCACTGTGTTCCCTCCAGCACAGTGTTCCCTCCAGCACTGTGTTCCCTCCAGCACAGTGTTCCCTCCAGGACAGTGTTCCCTCCAGGACAGTGTTCCCTCCAGGACAGTGTTCCCTCCAGGACAGTGTTCCCTCCAGGACAGTGTTCCCTCCAGGACAGTGTTCCCTCCAGCACAGTGTTCCCTCCAGCACTGTGTTCCCTCCAGGACAGTGTTCCCTCCAGCACTGTGTTCCCTCCAGGACAGTGTTCCCTCCAGGACAGTGTTCCCTCCAGCACTGTGTTCCCTCCAGCACTGTGTTCCCTCCAGGACAGTGTTCCCTCCAGGACAGTGTTCCCTCCAGGACAGTGTTCCCTCCAGGACAGTGTTCCCTCCAGGACAGTGTTCCCTCCAGCACAGTGTTCCCTCCAGCACTGTGTTCCCTCCAGCACAGTGTTCCCTCCAGGACTGTGTTCCCTCCAGGACTGTGTTCCCTCCAGGACAGTGTTCCCTCCAGGACAGTGTTCCCTCCAGGACAGTGTTCCCTCCAGGACAGTGTTCCCTCCAGGACAGTGTTCCCTCCAGGACAGTGTTCCCTCCAGCACAGTGTTCCCTCCAGGACAGTGTTCCCTCCAGGACAGTGTTCCCTCCAGCACAGTGTTCCCTCCAGGACAGTGTTCCCTCCAGCACTGTGTTCCCTCCAGGACAGTGTTCCCTCCAGGACAGTGTTCCCTCCAGGACAGTGTTCCCTCCAGGACAGTGTTCCCTCCAGCACAGTGTTCCCTCTAGGACAGTGTTCCCTCCAGGACAGTGTTCCCTCCAGGACAGTGTTCCCTCCAGGACAGTGTTCCCTCCAGGACAGTGTTCCCTCCAGCACAGTGTTCCCTCCAGCACTGTGTTCCCTCCAGGACAGTGTTCCCTCCAGGACAGTGTTCCCTCCAGGACAGTGTTCCCTCCAGGACAGTGTTCCCTCCAGCACAGTGTTCCCTCCAGCACAGTGTTCCCTCCAGGACAGTGTTCCCTCCAGGACAGTGTTCCCTCCAGGACAGTGTTCCCTCCAGGACAGTGTTCCCTCCAGGACAGTGTTCCCTCCAGGACAGTGTTCCCTCCAGGACAGTGTTCCCTCCAGCACAGTGTTCCCTCCAGGACAGTGTTCCCTCCAGGACAGTGTTCCCTCCAGGACAGTGTTCCCTCCAGGACAGTGTTCCCTCCAGGACAGTGTTCCCTCCAGGACAGTGTTCCCTCCAGGACAGTGTTCCCTCCAGGACAGTGTTCCCTCCAGGACAGTGTTCCCTCCAGGACAGTGTTCCCTCCAGGACAGTGTTCCCTCCAGGACAGTGTTCCCTCCAGGACAGAGTTCCCTCCAGGACAGTGTTCCCTCCAGCACAGTGTTCCCTCTAGGACAGTGTTCCCTCCAGGACAGTGTTCCCTCCAGGACAGTGTTCCCTCCAGGACAGTGTTCCCTCCAGGACAGTGTTCCCTCCAGGACAGTGTTCCCTCCAGGACAGTGTTCCCTCCAGGACAGTGTTCCCTCCAGCACAGTGTTCCCTCCAGGACAGTGTTCCCTCCAGGACAGTGTTCCCTCCAGGACAGTGTTCCCTCCAGCACAGTGTTCCCTCTAGGACAGTGTTCCCTCCAGGACAGTGTTCCCTCCAGGACAGTGTTCCCTCCAGGACAGTGTTCCCTCCAGGACAGTGTTCCCTCCAGGACAGTGTTCCCTCCAGGACAGTGTTCCCTCCAGGACAGTGTTCCCTCCAGGACAGTGTTCCCTCCAGGACAGTGTTCCCTCCACGACTGTGTTCCCTCCAGGACTGTGTTCCCTCCAGGACTGTGTTCCCTCCAGCACTGTGTTCCCTCCAGGACTGTGTTCCCTCCAGCACTGTGTTCCCTCCAGCACTGTGTTTCCTCCAGGACAGTGTTTCCTCCTGCACTGTGTTCCCTCCAGGACTGTGTTCCCTCCAGGACAGTGTTCCCTCCAGGACAGTGTTCCCTCCAGCACTGTGTTCCCTCCAGCACTGTGTTCCCTCCAGCACTGTGTTCCCTCCAGCACTGTGTTCCCTCCAGCACTGTGTTCCCTCCAGCACTGTGTTCCCTCCA
The DNA here is from genome assembly GCF_040958095.1 of Procambarus clarkii. Taxonomy (NCBI): domain Eukaryota; kingdom Metazoa; phylum Arthropoda; class Malacostraca; order Decapoda; family Cambaridae; genus Procambarus; species Procambarus clarkii. Next base: position 33,384,318 of record NC_091211.1, on the reverse strand, counting down.
GGACAGTGTTCCCTCCAGCACTGTGTTCCCTCCAGGACAGTGTTCCCTCCAGGACAGCGTTCCCTCCAGTACTGTGTTCCCTCCAGGACACTGTTCCCTCCAGGACAGTGTTCCCTCCAGGACAGTGTTCCCTCCAGGACAGTGTTCCCTCCAGCACTGTGTTCCCTCCAGCACTGTGTTCCCTCCAGCACTGTGTTCCCTCCAGCACAGTGTTCCCTCCAGCACAGTGTTCCCTCCAGGCTATGTTCCCTCCAGGACAGTGTTCCCTCCAGGACAGTGTTCCCTCCAGGACAGTATTCTCTCCAGGACAGTGTTCCCTCCAGGACAGTGTTCCCTCCAGGACAGTGTTCCCTCCAGGACAGTGTTCCCTCCAGGACAGTATTCCCTCCAGGACAGTATTCCCTCCAGGTCAGTGTTCCCTCCAGGACTGTGTTCCCTCCAGGTCTGGAGGGGACACGAACAAGGCGACACAGGTGGAGACTGAGTACCCACATGAGCCACAGAGACATTAGAAAGAACTTTTTCAGTGTCAGACTAGTTAACAAATGGAATGCATTAGGCAGTGATGTGGTGGAGGCTGACTCCATACACAGTTTCAAGTGTAGGTATGATAGAGCCCAATAGGCTCAGGAACCTGTACACCAGTTGATTGACAGTTGAGTGGCGGGACCAAAGAGCCGAAGCTCAACCCCTGCAAGCACAACTAGGTGAGTACAGCGAGGTGAGTATACAAGCAGCAGTGTAATACAGAGACAGGCATCAGGGTACACACCCAGGTGCTGATAGAGGGCAACACAACTACACCCGGGAAACACTGGCAAGGCAACACTCAATACTCAAATCAAAACAATATATACCCGACACTAATAGGTGTATCCAGGGCACACACGCGCACCATACACCACCACACACGCGCGCCATACACCACCACACACGCGCACCATACACCACCACACACGCGCGCCATACACCACCACACACGCGCACCATACACCACCACACACGCGCACCATACACCACCACACACGCGCACCATACACCACCACACACGCGCACCATACACCACCACACACGCGCGCCATACACCACCACACACGCGCACCATACACCACCACACACGCGCACCATACACCACCACACACGCGCACCATACACCACCACACACGCGCACCATACACCACCACACACGCGCACCATACACCACCACACACGCGCACCATACACCACCACACACGCGCACCATACACCACCACACACGCGCACCATACACCACCACACACGCGCACCATACACCACCACACACGCGCACCATACACCACCACACACGCGCACCATACACCACCACACACGCGCACCATACACCACCACACACGCGCACCGTACACCACCACACACGCGCACCATACACCACCACACACGCGCACCATACACCACCACACACGCGCACCGTACACCACCACACACGCGCACCATACACCACCACACACGCGCACCATACACCACCACACACGCGCACCATACACCACCACACACGCGCACCATACACCACCACACACGCGCACCATACATACACCTTCACACACGCGCACCATACACCACACGCGCGCACCATACACCACCACACACGTGCACCATACACACACCACCACACACGCGCACCATACATACACCACCACACACGTGCACCATACATACACCACCACACACGTGCACCATACATACACCTCCACACACGTGCACCACACACACCACCACACACGCGCACCATACACCACCACACACGTGCATCATACATACACCACACACGTGCACCATACATACACCACCACACACGTGCACCATACATACACCTCCACACACGTGCACCACACACACCACCACACACGCGCACCATACACCACCACACACGTGCATCATACATACACCACACACGTGCACCATACATACACCACCACACACGTGCACCATACATACACCTCCACACACGTGCACCACACGCACCACCACACACGCGCACCATACACCTCCACACACGTGCACCATACACCACCACACACGTGCACCATACATACACCTCCACACACGTGCAACATGCATACACCACACACGTGCACCATACATACACCACCACACACGCGCACCATACATACACCACCACACACGTGCACCATACACACACCACCACACACGCGCACCATACATACACCACACACACACGTGCACCCCACACACCACCACACACGCGCACCATACACCACCACACACGTGCACCATACATACACCACCACACACGCGCACCATACACACACCACCACACGCGCACCACCACACACGCGCACCATACACCACCACACACGCGCACCATACACCACCACACACGTGCACCATACATACACCACCACACACGTGCACCATACACACACCACCACACACGCGCACCACACACGCGCACCATACACACACCACCATACACGCGCACCATACACACACCACCACACACGCGCACCATACACACACACACACACACACTCTGGCCAGTGGCTACGACCTGTTGCACACCTGGAGAACATTAGGTTTGTGAACAAACATCAACATGGGTTCTGGACAGGGAAATAGTGCCTAACAAACCTTCTGGAATTCTATGATAAAATAACGAGGATAAGACAGGACAGAGAAGGTTGGGCAGACTGCATATTTCTGGACTGCCAAAAAGCCTTTGATACAGTACCGCACATGAGACTGCTGTTCAAGCTCGAGAGGCAGGCGGGGGTGGGGGGAAAGGTCCTAGAATGGATAAGGAACTACCTAACAGGAAGGAGCCAAAGAGTTACGGTAAGGGGGGAGAAGTCGGACTGGCGAACAGTAACAAGTGGAGTACCACAAGGATCGGTGCTGGGACCAATTCTATTTCTTGTATATGTTAACGACATGTTTACAGGCGTAGAGTCCTACATGTCGATGTTTGCGGAAGATGCAAAGTTGATGAGAAGAGTTGTGACAGATGAGGATTGCAGGATCCTCCAAGAGGACCTGAACAGATTGCAGAGATGGTCAGAGAAATGGCTACTAGAATTCAACACGAGCAAATGTAAAGTTATGGAAATGGGACTAGGAGATAGGAGACCAAAGGGACAGTACACAATGAAGGGGAACAGCCTACCTGTAACGACGCGTGAAAGAGACCTGGGGGTGGACGTAACACCCAATCTATCTCCTGAGGCACATATTAATAGGATAACGACAGCAGCGTACTCTACACTGGCAAAAGTTAGAACATCATTCAGAAACCTAAGTAAGGAGGCATTTAGGGCGCTTTACACTGCCTACGTAAGGCCAGTCTTAGAGTATGCCGCCTCATCATGGAGTCCCCATCTGAAGAAGCATATAATGAAACTGGAAAAGGTTCAGAGGTTTGCAACGAGACTCGTCCCAGAGCTACGAGGGATGGGGTATGAAGAGCGCCTGAGGGAACTGTGCCTTACGACACTAGAAAGAAGAAGGAAGAGGGGGGACATGATAGGAACGTATAAGATACTCAGAGGGATTGACAGAGTGGACATAGACGAAATGTTCACACGGAATAGTAACAGAATGAGGGGACATGGATGGAAGCTTGAAACTCAGATGAGTCACAGAGATGTTAGGAAGTTTTCTTTTAGCGTGAGAGTAGTGGGAAAATGGAATGCACTTCAGGAACAGGTTGTGGAAGCAAATACTATTCATAATTTTAAAACCAGGTATGATAGGGAAATGGGACAGGAGTCATTGCTGTAAACAACCGATGCTCGAAAGGCGGGATCCAAGAGTCAATGCTCGATCCTGCAGACACAACTAGGTGAGCACAACTAGGTGAGCACACCACCATACACGGGCACCATACACACACCACACACGCGCACCATACACCACCACACACGCGCACCACCACACACGCGCACCATACACCACCACACACGCGCACCATACACCACCACACACGTGCACCATACATACACCACCACACACGTGCACCATACACACACCACCACACACGCGCACCATACACACACCACCACACACGCGCACCATACACACACCACCATACACGCGCACCATACACACACCACCACACACGCGCACCATACACACACCACCACACACGCGCACCATACACACACCACCATACACGCGCACCATACACACACCACACGCGCACCATACACACACCACCATACACGCGCACCATACACACACCACCACACACGTGCACCATACATACACCACCATACACGCGCACCATACACCACCACACACACCACCACACACGTGCACCATACAAACACCACCATACACGCGCACCATACACCACCACACACACCACCACACACGCGCACCATACACACACCACCATACACGCGCACCATACACACACCACCATACACGTGCACCATACACACACCACCATACACGCGCACCATACACACACCACCACACACGTGCACCATACATACACCACCATACACGCGCACCACCACACACGCGCACCATACACCACCACACACGCGCACCACCACACACACGCACCATACACCACCATACACGCGCACCATACACACACCACCACACACGCGCACCATACACCACCACACACGCGCACCACCACACACGCGCACCATACACACACCACCATACACGCGCACCATACACACACCACCACACACGCGCACCATACACACACCACCACACACGTGCACCATACACACACCACCACACACGCGCTCCATACACACACCACCACACACGTGCACCATACACACACCACCACACACGCGCACCATACATACACCTGGAGCCGGTCGGCCGGGCGGACAGCACGCTGGACTTGTGATCCTGTGTTCCCGGGTTCGATCCCGGGCGCCGGCGAGAAACAATGAGCAGAGTTTCTTTCACCCTATGCCCCTGTTACCTAGCAGTAAATAGGTACCTGGGTGTTAGTCAGCTGTCACGGGCTGCTTCCTGGGGGTGGAGGCCTGGTCGAGGACCGGGCCGCGGGGACACTGAAAGCCCCGAAATCATCTCAAGATAACCTCAAGATAACCACCACACACGCGCACCATACACACACCACCATACACGCGCACCATACACACACATTACCACACACGCGCACCATACACACACCACCACACACACACCACCACACACGCGCACCATACACACACCACCACACACGCGCACCATACACACACCACCACACACGCGCACCATACACACACATTACCACACACGCGCACCATACACACACCACCACACGCGCGCACCATACACACACCACCACACACACCACCACACACGCGCACCATACACACACCACCATACACGCGCACCATACACACACCACCACACACGCGCACCATACACACACCACCACACACGCGCACCATACACACACCACCACACACGCGCACCATACACACACACCACACACACACCACACACACACCACCATACACGCGCACCATACACACACATTACCACACACGCGCACCATACACACACACCACACACACACCACACACACACCACCACACACGCGCACCATACACACACACCATACACACACCACCACACACACACCATACACACACCACCACACACGCGCACCATACACACACCACCACACACGCGCACCATACACACACCACCACACGCGCGCACCATACACACACCACCACACGCGCGCACCATACACACACCACCACACACACCACCATACACACACCACCACACACACACCACACACACACCACCACACACGCGCACCATACACACACCACCACACGCGCGCACCATACACACACCACCACACACACCACCACACACACCACCACACACACACCACACACACACCACCATACACGCGCACCATACACACACCACCACACGCGCGCACCATACACACACCACCACACACAACACCATACACGCGCACCATACACACACACCACCACACACGCGCACCATACACCACCACACGCGCGCACCATACACACACCACCACACACACCACCACACACACCACCATACACGCGCACCATACACACACACCACCACACACGCGCACCATACACCACCACACGCGCGCACCATACACACACCACCACACACACCACCACACACGCGCACCATACACACACCACCACACAAGCGGAACACAGGTAAGGTACCACAAATACAGAGCACCAGTAGCACACAACAAAAATACAGAAATACATAAGCTACAAGAAGGCACAGAATGGACCTCGTTACTGAGGCCGCTACCACCCACCACAGTGATTAGCAGCGGGTAGGAGGAGGCAAGACGAGGGCAGCCGTCAACCACACACATACAGCCGTTCACAGATAAACAGGACAATATAAGGGAACACGGTCAAGCGACAGGCCAGACTCAAGACCTGAATGAACAACACAATGAAAAACAGAGCGGACCCACCACACACACACACACACACACACACACACACACACACACACACACACACACACACACGGGGGCGCCTCGTAGCCTGGTGGATAGCGCGCAGGACTCGTAATTCTGTGGCGCGGGTTCGATTCCCGCACGAGGCAGAAACAAATGGGCAAAGTTTCTTTCACCCTAAGTGCCCCTGTTACCTAGCAGTAAATAGGTACCTGGGAGTTAGTCAGCTGTCACGGGCTGCTTCCTGGGGTGTGTGTGTGTGGTGTGAAAAAAAAAAAGTAGTTAGTAAACAGTTGATTGACAGTTGAGAGGCGGGCCGAAAGAGCAAAGCTCAACCCCCGCAAAAACACAACTAGTAAACACACACACACACACACACACACACACACACACACACACACACACACGAGCCACAAACAGTAAGGGTTCAAAAGCACAAAGGCAACCAATTATAAACAATAAACCGCATTTAGCCAACACCCAAGACATACAAAGTAAGCAAGCAAACACAAGTCAACACACACACATGCCTAAGGTGAGTGGCAGCTGCCGCCCACCAACCACCAACACCCAGCAGGAGGCGGGTACTTGTCCAACACTTGCGGATCTTCTCGCCCCCAACTACCCACACACTCCCGAGGAGCAGAGCGGCTCCAAGAAGGGGGAAACCCCTGAAGGAGGAGCGACTGACGCCTTCTTCAATACTAACCGTAAAACCTTCACGCCCGCCGGCGCCAGGGGCAACTACCCCCACCTCGGGCAACATGCACAGGGGGCCCCACCGGCCATTACGGAACCTCGCCCCGTCCCGGCTCCTCGACAACCACCACACCCAAACTATCCTCCATTATCTCCTCACCACCAAGGGACCACAACCTGGCAGCGCCCTTCCTGCGTGACAGCTTAGGGACCAGCTCAGCCGTACGCGACGCTTCCTGAGGCCGCACCAGCTGAGAAGACGGGGTAATCCTCATCTCAAGTGGCTCCGTAGGCGGAGCAGCCGCACCAGACCCGCACACTACACCGGAAGGGGACGCCTCTGAGGGAGGCACCATGCCGGGAAGGCACTACAGCAGCAGGGTACGCCTCTGAGGGCGTACATGATCAACCAGGCTGTGACTCATACGTCACGCTGCGAGCAGCCGCGTCCAACAGTCTGGTTGATCAGTCCAGCAATCTGGAGGCCTGGTCGACGACCGGGCCGCGGGGACGCTAAGCCCCGGAAGCACCTCAAGATAAGGGAGGCACCTCTACCAGCACCGTCTTCAGCACCCCGTGAACCACCAGTTGCACCCGGCTGGACACCCGGCCCGTCAGGCTCAACCACAGCCAAACATACCGGCGGCAGGCGACCCCTGCACCACAGGGCGCACCACCGACCCCTCGCTCGCCACCGGCAGTTGGCTCAGCTGCACCAGCCACACGTCGCCGCCGCCAGGTGATCCGTCAATCCACATCTATAACACATACGGGGCTAGCCAGCATATTGACATCGGAAAGTAAACCCCAACACAGAAATCGACGACGATTCGGCATCAGGGACATTGTCAGAGTCCTGGTGCCAGCAAGCATTCCATTATAAACAGCCAGTATATACCCTATTCCACCGAATACTGAGTAGTGGACATCCATCAGTCTCAGGAGACTATGGAGTTGAGCTGTGGTTGTGGGTCAGGAGTGGCCTCTCCAGGGCACAAAGCCAGGGGAGGTATATGTTGACTATTATAAGGGCGAAAGTAACGTACTGTCCTGTTTTCTGTTTTGGGTCCTCTGGTAGGTTAGTATAAGAGTACTCTAGTACGACAGTTTCTTGACGCAGGTGCGGCCCACCTCCCCGCGGCCAAGCACGCAGGTGCGGCCCACCTCCCCGCGGCCAAGCACGCAGGTGCGGCCCTCCCCGCGGGAACAAGCCGGCTTCTGACAGGTGGTGGTGGAAGACACACCAAACATGAGCGTTGGCAAATAATGAATCAAATTGTTGTGCTAATTTTACAGTGTATGACAACATTTTAACTGGTGTATTACAACGAGTGTATGCCAGAGTGTATTTCAAAATCAACGTGTATGACAGTGTATTAAAACATGTGTATGAGTCAGTGTATTACAACGTGTGTATGCCAGAGTGAATTTGAACAACGTGTAAATGACAGTGTATTACTACAATGACTGTATCACAGTGTATTACAACAACGAGTGTATGATACAGTGTATGACAACGTGTGTATACCAGAGTGTATTATGACTGATGGTGTTCATCAACGCAGGTGTGTGGCGTGTAAATATGTTGAGACACCAGACATTGTGAGCCGGGGCTGGCGTTGAACTCTCCCCTGGTGCCTTGTTCCTCACGTGAACACTGTGGTATTAGTTGAACACGTGAACACTGTGGTATTAGTTGAACACGTGAACACTGTGGTATTAGTTGAACACGTGAACACTGTGGTATAAGTTGAACACGTGAACACTGTGGTATTAGTTGAACACGTGAACACTGTGGTATTAGTTGAACACGTGAACACTGTGGTATTAGTTGAACACGTGAACACTGTGGTATAAGTTGAACACGTGAACACTGTGGTATAAGTTGAACACGTGAACACTGTGGTATTAGTTGAACACGTGAACACTGTGGTATAAGTTGAACACGTGAACACTGTGGTATAAGTTGAACACGTGAACACTGTGGTATTAGTTGAACACGTGAACACTGTGGTATAAATTGAACACGTGAACACTGTGGTATAAGTTGAACACGTGAACATTGTGGTATAAGTTGAACACGTGAACACTGTGGTATAAGTTGAACACGTGAACACTGTGGTATAAGTTGGTGTTCAAATATTCCTGCATAACCTTAACACAGATATGCGCTGTATTACTGGAATACACGTGGTCGCTATATTACTGGAATACACGTGGTCGCTGTATTACTGGAATACACGTGGTCACTGTATTACTGGAATACACGAGGCAGGGTTACGGTGAGGCAGGGTTACAGTGAGGCAGGGTTACGGTGAGAGGCAGGGTTACAGTGAGGCAGGGTTACGGTGAGGCAGGGTTACGGTGAGGCAGGGTTACAGTGAGGCAGTGTTACGGTGAGGCAGGGTTACGGTGAGGCAGGGTTACAGTGAGGCAGGGTTACGGCGAGGCAGGGTTACGGCGAGGCAGGGTTACGGCGAGGCAGGGTTACGGCGAGGCAGGGTTACGGCGAGGCAGGGTTACGGTGAAGCACCGTTACTGTCCCCCGCAGCTCTCCCCACCTCAGTAGTGGCCATTAATTACTCCAGGCAAGACTGTGGCGGCAACTAAAATACATCAGATGTTGCCTCTCAGGTAAATAATTAATCCAGTCGTCACGGGGACAATTTAGCGTGATACTTCATCTTGCTGAGACACGCTGAACCCCCCCCCCCCCCCCCCCCCGCCCCGCCAAAATACATTACCAATTAAGCCAGCGCCGAGCAACAATTGGCTAGCCAGGAGAGATTCGCGCCAAAAACAACCTCTACTGGTCGCCATCCCTCCAATCAGAGCTCTTCGCTCCAAAAACAGCTTCAGCCAATAGCGGGCTCGTGAACTTGTTGAAGTGGCCAGTCAGGTTCAAGTAATGGGAAGTGGAAGGTGTTGGGGCTGGAGAAGACTGCACCTGGGCCTAATTTGACTACACCTCCAGCACCCCAACACCGTGTCTCAATAGCCAACTGCCTCCATAAATCTTGCTCCGTAACAATCTAATCTCCTGAAATCCGTTGGTGTTGCTGTGAAAATAATTATCATATGATCTTGAAAATTAACTTTGTACTAAACTTTGTGTAAACACTTGTGCTTTACTTGAACAAGTTCCTTCACTGTAGTATTTATTTAATTGTAAGTCCGATGTTTAAATTGGTGCCAACCACGCCTTGACTTTCGCCCTCCGGGGCTCAGGTATGCTGAACTCTGTACATATTATCTGAATACTGCAACACTTGATGATATATTGAACTTGTACCCAAGACCGACTATGTAATTGCATCTGATATACAATGTATTTACCTGTACAATATGTAATACATCTGTTATACAATGTATTTACCTGTACAATATGTAATACATCTGTTATACAATGTATTTACCTTTACAATATGTAATACATCTGTTATACAATGTATTTTCCTGTACAATATGTAATACATCTGTTATACAATGTATTTACCTGTACAATATGTAATACATCTGTTATACAATGTATTTACCTTTACAATATGTAATACATCTGTTATACAATGTATTTACCTTTACAATATGTAATACATCTGTTATACAATGTATTTACCTGTACAATATGTAATACATCTGTTATACAATGTATTTACCTGTACAATATGTAATACATCTATTATACAATGTATTTACCTGTACAATATGTAATTGCATCTGTTATACAATGTATTTACCTATACAATATGTAATACATCTGTTATACAATGTATTTACCTGTACAATATGTAATACATCTGTTATACAATGTATTTACCTGTACAATATGTAATACATCTGTTATACAATGTATGTCACTACAACCTGAGCTTGTAACAGCACGTTCATCACCTTCAGTAGTTAAGTGTTTAATATCTCACTAGTGTAGTAGAAGCTGTCACACCCTGTCAAAGTAGGAGAGACATAGGTGTATGTATATATATATATATATATGGGGATATGTGAATATATGTATATGTGTGTGTATTTGCATACATGATATGTGTTAGCTGGTCAGAATTGCACTTCATCTTTGTAAACGCACATTAATGACACTGTAAAAGACACCTCGAACACTGTTTATGTCGGACAGATGTAAATCGGTGTATTTATGTCTGTAGGTTAGATTAGCAGTTTAAAATCACTACAATCACCTTCTGTGGTTGATTGTTCAATAAATCCTTGAACTATATGTTTAACACATCTCTCACCCTGTCCATGGAGGACAGAAGAAAATGTTTATATAGTGGTTAGCACTGTAAATGTCCGGCCACGTCTGTGGTAGAAAAAAAGCTGGTCTAATGGTCCTGGTGCCAACCTCAGCTGGTCTAATGGTCCTGGTGCCAACCTCAGCTGGTCTAATGGTCCTGGTGCCAACCACAGTTGGTCTAATGGTCCTGGTGCCAACCTCAGCTGGTCTAATGGTCCTGGTGCCAACCTCAGCTGGTCTAATGGTCCTGGTGCCAACCTCAGCTGGTCTAATGGTCGTGGTGCCAACCTCAGCTGGTCTAATGGTCGTGGTGCCAACCACAGCTGGTCTAATGGTCCTGGTGCCAACCTCAGCTGGTCTAATGGTCGTGGTGCCAACCTCAGCTGGTCTAATGGTCGTGGTGCCAACCTCAGCTGGTCTAATGGTCGTGGTGCCAACCTCAGCTGGTCTAATGGTCGTGGTGCCAACCTCAGCTGGTCTAATGGTCGTGGTGCCAACCTCAGCTGGTCTAATGGTCGTGGTGCCAACCTCAGCTGGTCTAATGGTCGTGGTGCCAACCTCAGCTGGTTTAATGGTCCTGGTGCCAACCTCAGCTGGTCTAATGGTCCTGGTGCCAACCTCAGCTGGTCTAATGGTCGTGGTGCCAACCTCAGCTGGTCTAATGGTCGTGGTGCCAACCTCAGCTGGTCTAATGGTCGTGGTGCCAACCTCAGCTGGTCTAATGGTCCTGGTGCCAACCTCAGCTGGTCTAATGGTCCTGGTGCCAACCTCAGCTGGTCTAATGGTCCTGGTGCCAACCTCAGCTCACTAAATGAAATGATTGCCGTAAATAAATAAATACATTATAAACTATATCATATAATAAACACATAGAAGACGTGTGAAACAGATTGACTGAAAAATTGGCAAAATGAAGTTCGAATTTCCAATAGAAGAACAATAGAACCAGGGCTAAAACAGGGCCTAACAAGGGCAGTAAATGGGACCTAACATTTAGGCTGTATAGGTGAAGAAAATTCACTATTCTTGCAACCCGTCCTCGAGTCAAGTCCATTCCCTCCAGCGGTCGACCCCAAAGACGAATTCATCAACCTAAACACCTAACTTAACCAATGTCATGTGGCCAGAGTCACACCACACCATGGCCATGTGGCCAGAGTCACACCACACCTTGGCCATGTGGCCAGAGTCACACCACACCATGGCCATGTGGCCAGAGTCACACCACACCATGGCCATGTGGCCAGAGTCACACCACACCTTGGCCATGTGGCCAGAGTCACACCACACCATGGCCATGTGGCCAGAGTCACACCACACCTTGGCCATGTGGCCAGAGCCACACCACACCTTGGCCATGTGGCCAGAGTCACACCACACCTTGGCCATGTGGCCAGAGCCACACCTCACCATGGCCATGTGGCCAGAGTCACACCACACCTTGGCCATGTGGCCAGAGTCACACCACACCTTGGCCATGTGGCCAGAGTCACACCACACCTTGGCCATGTGGCCACATGGCTCACTGCAACTCCACCCTTCCGTCACCACAGCTAGGAAAGATATCATAGCCCCCTGGGAAAGATATCATAGCCCCCTAGGAAAGATATCATAGCCCCCTGGGAAAGATATTCTATCCCCTGGGAAAGATATCATAGCCCCCTGGGAAAGATATCATAGCCCCCCTGGGAAAGATATCATAGCCCCCTGGGAAAGATATCATAGCCCCGCTGGGAAAGATATCATAGCCCCCCTGGGAAAGATATCATAGCCCCCCTGGGAAAGATATCATAGCCCCCTGGGAAAGAATTCATAGCCCCGCTGGGAAAGATATCATAGCCCCCATGGGAAAGATATCATAGCCCCCATGGGAAAGATATCATAGCCCCCATGGGAAAGATATCATAGCCCCCTGGGAAAGATATCATAGCCCCCCTGGGAAAGATATCATAGCCCCTGGGAAAGATATCATAGCCCCCCTGGGGAAGATATCATAGCCCCGCAGGGAAAGATATCATAGCCCCCCTGGGAAAGATATCATAGCCCCCTGGGAAAGATATCATAGCCCCGCTGGGAAAGATATCATAGCCCACTTGGAAAGATATCATAGCCCCCTTGGGAAAGATATCATAGCCCCCTGGGAAAGATATCATAGCCCCCCTGGGAAAGATATCATAGCCCCCATGGGAAAGATATCATAGCCCCCATGGGAAAGATATCATAGCCCCCTGGGAAAGATATTATATCCCCTAGGAAAGATATCATAGCCCCCTGGGAAAGATATTATATCCCCTAGGAAAGATATCATAGCCCCCTGGGAAAGATATTATAGCCCCCCTGGGAAAGATATCATTGCCCCGCTGGGAAAGATATCATAGCCCCCCTGGGAAAGATATCATAGCCCCCATGGGAAAGATATCATAGCCCCCATGGGAAAGATATCATAGCCCCCATGGGAAAGATATCATAGCCCCCCCTTGGAAAGATATCATAGCCCCCATGGGAAAGATATCATAGCCCCGCTGGGAAAGATATCATAGCCCCCCTGGGAAAGATATCATAGCCCCCCTGGGAAAGATATCATAGCCCCCCTGGGAAAGATATCATAGCCCCCATAGGAAAGATATCATAGCCCCCCTGGGAAAGATATCATAGCCCCCCTGGGAAAGATATCATAGCCCCCCTGGGAAAGATATCATAGTCCCCTGGGAAAGATATTATATCCCCTAGGAAAGATATCATAGCCCCCTGGGAAAGATATTATATCCCCTAGGAAAGATATCATAGCCCCCTGGGAAAGATATTATAGCCCCCCTGGGAAAGATATCATTGCCCCGCTGGGAAAGATATCATAGCCCCCCTGGGAAAGATATCATAGCCCCCATGGGAAAGATATCATAGCCCCCATGGGAAAGATATCATAGCCCCCATGGGAAAGATATCATAGCCCCCCTGGGAAAGATATCATAGCCCCCCTGGGAAAGATATCATAGCCCCCCTGGGAAAGATATCATAGCCCCCCTGGGAAAGATATCATAGCCCCCCTGGGAAAGATATCATAGCCCCCCTGGGAAAGATATCATAGCCCCCATAGGAAAGATATCATAGCCCCCCTGGGAAAGATATCATAGCCCCCCTGGGAAAGATATCATAGCCCCCCTGGGAAAGATATCATAGCCCCCCTGGGAAAGATATCATAGCCCCCATGGGAAAGATATCATAGCCCCCCTGGGAAAGATATCATAGCCCCCCTGGGAAAGATATCATAGCCCCCATGGGAAAGATATCATAGCCCCCCTGGGAAAGATATCATAGCCCCCCTGGGAAAGATATCATAGCCCCCCTGGGAAAGATATCATAGCCCCCATGGGAAAGATATCATAGCCCCCCTGGGAAAGATATCATAGCCCCCTGGGAAAGATATCATAGACCCCTGGGAAAGATATCATAGCCCCCATGGGAAAGATATCATAGCCCCCCTGGGAAAGATATCATAGCCCCCCTGGGAAAGATATCATAGCCCCCCTGGGAAAGATATCATAGCCCCGCTTGGAAAGATATCATAGCCCCGCTGGGAAAGATATCATAGCCCCGCTGGGAAAGATATCATAGCCCCGCTGGGAAAGATATCATAGCCCCGCTGGGAAAGATATCATAGCCCCGCTGGGACAGATATCATAGCCCCGCTGGGACAGATATCATAACCCCGCTGGGAAAGATATCATAGCCCCGCTGGGAAAGATATCATAGCCCCGCTGGGAAAGATATCATAGCCCCCCTGGGAAAGATATCATAGTCCCCCTGGGAAAGATATCATAGCCCCCCTGGGAAAGATATCATAGCCCCCCTGGGAAAGATATCATAGCCCCGCTGGGAAAGATATCATAGTCCCCCTGGGAAAGATATCATAGCCCCGCTGGGAAAGATATCATAGCCCCGCTGGGAAAGATATCATAGTCCCCCTGGGAAAGATATCATAGCCCCCCTGGGAAAGATATCATAGCCCCCCTGGGAAAGATATCATAGCCCCCCTGGGAAAGATATCATAGCCCCCCTGGGAAAGATATCATAGCCCCCCTGGGAAAGATATCATAGCCCCCATGGGAAAGATATCATAGCCCCGCTGGGAAAGATATCATAGCCCCGCTGGGAAAGATATCATAGCCCCGCTGGGAATAAACTGAAGCCGCAGCAATAAACATTGCGGGAAAACTGTGAATGTCATTGACCAGGATCCCGGGGAGGTCCTCTGCCTCCTCCTCTCCTACTACATGTTAATGTGAAAACATGGTCGTAGTTCGAGGCAGGACCAGTACATCCCCTTGTGTGTAAACAGCCAGGACCAGTACACCCCCTTGTGTGTAAACAGCCAGGACCAGTACACTCAACCCCCTTTGTGTGTAAACAGCCAGGACCAGTACACCCCCTTGTGTGTAAACAGCCAGGACCAGTACACTCAACCCCCCTTGTGTGTAAACAGCCAGGACCAGTACACCCCCTTGTGTGTAAACAGCCAGGACCAGTACACTCAACCCCCCTTGTGTGTAAACAGCCAGGACCAGTACACCCCCTTGTGTGTAAACAGCCAGGACCAGTACACCTCCTTGTGTGTAAACAGCCAGGACCAGTACACCCCCTTGTGTGTAAACAGCCAGGACCAGTACACTCAACCCCCCTTGTGTGTAAACAGCCAGGACCAGTACACCCCCTTGTGTGTAAACAGCACAGGACCAGTACACCCCCTTGTGTGTAAACAGCCAGGACCAGTACACCCCCTTGTGTGTAAACAGCCAGGACCAGTACACCCCCTTGTGTGTAAACAGCCAGGACCAGTACACCCCCTTGTGTGTAAACAGGCAGGACCAGTACACCCCCTTGTGTGTAAACAGCCAGGCCAGTACACCCCCTTGTGTGTAAACAGCCAGGACCAGTACACTCAACCCCCCTTGTGTGTAAACAGCCAGGACCAGTACACTCAACCCCCCTTGTGTGTAAACAGCCAGGACCAGTACACTCAACCCCCCTTGTGTGTAAACAGCCAGGACCAGTACACTCAACCCCCCTTGTGTGTAAACAGCCAGGACCAGTACACTCAACCCCCCTTGTGTGTAAACAGCCAAGGCTGTTGTTTACATGTATCTTCCTAATACACTGTTGACCAATAGTTTGTAAGTAAACTATAATGTTGCAGGTGCTGCGATCATTGGCAGTTTACCTGTACACCTCGGGGCGCAGAAAGCAACATTTCAACATAAATTCACTTTGTTGTCTTAAGCACAATAAATACATTTATGAGAGAGTAAAATATATTTGGCACGACTTTGTTCCCCATATTAATGTTACTGCCTGTAGTCACCCCCCCTCTCCTTCCCCTCAGTTCCTGAACAATAAGCCCCCTCACAGTTCCTGAACAATCAGCCCCCTCCCACAGTTCCTGAACAATCAGCCCCCCACCCACAGTTCCTGAATAATCAGCCCCCTCATAGTTCCTGAACAATCAGACCCCACCCACAGTTCCTGAACAATCAGCCCCCCTCCCACAGTTCCTGAACAATCAGCCCCCCACCCACAGTTCCTGAACAATCAGCCCCCACCCACAGTTCCTGAACAATCAGCCCCCCTCCCACAGTTCCTGAACAATCAGCCCCCCTCCCACAGTTCCTGAACAATCAGCCCCCTCACAGTTCCTGAACAATCAGCCTCACCCACAGTTCCTGAACAATCAGCCCCCACCCACAGTTCCTGAACAATCAGCCCCCCACCCACAGTTCCTGAACAATCAGCTCCCTCACAGTTCCTGAACAATCAGCCCCCCACCCACAGTTCCCGACCAATCAGCCCCCACCCACAGTTCCAGAACAATCAGCCCCCCACCCACAGTTCCTGAACAATCAGCCCCCACCCACAGTTCCTGAACAATCAGCCCCCCCACCCACAGTTTCTGAACAATCAGCCCCCCACCCACAGTTCCTGACCAATCAGCCCCCCACCCACAGTTCCTGAACAATCAGCCCCCACCCACAGTTCCAGAACAATCAGCTCCCACCACAGTTCCTGAACAATCAGCCCCCACAGTTCCTGAACAATCAGCCCCCACCCACAGTTCCTGAACAATCAGCCCCCCACCCACAGTTCCTGAACAATCAGCCCCCCACCCACAGTTCCAGAACAATCAGCCCCCACCCACAGTTCCTGAACAATCAGCCCCCCACCCACAGTTCCAGAACAATCAGCCCCCACCCACAGTTCCTGAACAATCAGCCCCCACCCACAGTTCCAGAACAATCAGCCCCCCACCCACAGTTCCAGAACAATCAGCCCCCACCCACAGTTCCTGAACAATCAGCCCCCACAGTTCCTGAACAATCAGCCCCCACAGTTCCTGAACAATCAGCCCCCCACCCACAGATCCTGAACAATCAGCCCCCCACCCACAGTTCCTGACCAATCAGCCCCCACCCACAGTTCCAGAACAATCAGCCCCCACCCACAGTTCCAGAACAATCAGCCCCCACCCACAGTTCCTGAACAATCAGCCCCCGCAGTTCCTGAACAATCAGCCCCCCACAGTTCCTGAACAATCAGACCCCCACAGTACCTGAACAATCAGCTCCCCCTCACAGTTCCTGAACAATCAGCCCCCCTCACAGTTCCTGAACAATCAGCCCCTTCACAGTTCCTGAACAATCAGCCTCACCCACAGTTCCTGAACAATCAGCCCCCTCACAGTTCCTGAGCAATCAGCCCCCTCCCACAGTTCCTGAACAATCAGCCCCCCAACAGTTCCTGAACAATCAGCCTCTCCCACAGTTCCTGAACAATCAGCCCCCCAACAGTTCCTGAACAATCAGCCTCTCCCACAGTTCCTGAACAATCAGCCCCCTCACAGTTCCTGAACAATCAGCCGCTCCCACAGTTCCTGAACAATCAGCCCCTCCCACAGTTCCTGAACAATCAGCCCCCTCCCACAGTTCCTGAACAATCAGCCCCCTCCCACAGTTTCTGAACAATCAGCCCCCCCCAGAGTTCCTGAACAATCAGCCCTTCCCACAGTTCCTGAACAATCAACCCCCCTACAGTTCCTGAATAATCAGCCCCTCACAGTTCCTGAACAATCAGCCCCTCACCCACAGTTCCTGAACAATCAGCCCCTCACCCACAGTTCCTGAACAATCAGCCCCCCACCAACAGTTCCTGAACAATCAGCCCCCTACAGTTCCTGATCATCCCCTCACCCACAGTTCCTGATCAATCAGCCCCCTCACAGTTCCTGGACAATCAGCCCCCCACAGTTCCTGGACAATCAGCCCCGTCACAGTTCCTGAACAATCAGCCCCCCCACAGTTCCTGAACAATCAGCCCCCCACAGTTCCTGAACAATCAGCCCCCACCACAGTTCCTGAACAATCAGCCCCCCACAGTTCCTGAACAATCAGCCCCTCATCCACAGTTCCTGAACAATCAGCCCCCCTCACAGTTCCTGAACAATCAGCCCTCCTTACAGTTCCTGAACAATCAGCCCCCCACAGTTCCTGAACAATCAGCCCCCTCACAGTTCTGAACAATCAGCCCCCTCAGTGTTCCTGAACAATCAGCCCCCTCACAGTTCTGAACAATCAGCCCCCTCAGTTCCTGAACAATCAGCCCCCACAACTCCCGAACAATCAGCCCCCACAGTTCCTGAACAATCAGCCCCTTCACAGTTCCTGAACAATCAGCCTCCTCACAGTTCTGAACAATCAGCCCCCCCTCACAGTTCCTGAACAATCAGCCCCCTCACAGTTCCTGAACAATCAGCCCCCCTCACTGTTCTTAACAATCAGTCCCCTCAGTTCCTGAGCAATCAGCCCCTCACAGTTCCTGAACAATCAGCCCCTCACCCACAGTTCCTGAACAATCAGCCCCTCACCCACAGTTCCTGAACAATCAGCCCCCCACCAACAGTTCCTGAACAATCAGCCCCCTACAGTTCCTGATCATCCCCTCACCCACAGTTCCTGATCAATCAGCCCCCTCACAGTTCCTGGACAATCAGCCCCCCACAGTTCCTGGACAATCAGCCCCGTCACAGTTCCTGAACAATCAGCCCCCCCACAGTTCCTGAACAATCAGCCCCCCACAGTTCCTGAACAATCAGCCCCCACCACAGTTCCTGAACAATCAGCCCCCCACAGTTCCTGAACAACCAGCCCCTCATCCACAGTTCCTGAACAATCAGCCCCCCTCACAGTTCCTGAACAATCAGCCCTCCTTACAGTTCCTGAACAATCAGCCCCCCACAGTTCCTGAACAATCAGCCCCCTCACAGTTCTGAACA
This sequence comes from Procambarus clarkii, assembly GCF_040958095.1. Lineage (NCBI taxonomy): Eukaryota > Metazoa > Arthropoda > Malacostraca > Decapoda > Cambaridae > Procambarus > Procambarus clarkii. The sequence continues at coordinate 33,364,596 of NC_091211.1, read as the reverse complement.
ATCAGCCCCCTCAGTGTTCCTGAACAATCAGCCCCCTCACAGTTCTGAACAATCAGCCCCCTCAGTTCCTGAACAATCAGCCCCCACAACTCCTGAACAATCAGCCCCCACAGTTCCTGAACAATCAGCCCCTTCACAGTTCCTGAACAATCAGCCTCCTCACAGTTCTGAACAATCAGCCCCCCTCACAGTTCCTGAACAATCAGCCCCCTCACAGTTCCTGAACAATCAGCCCCCCTCACTGTTCTTAACAATCAGTCCCCTCAGTTCCTGAGCAATCAGCCCCCCACAGTTCCTGAACAATCAGCCCCCTCACAGTTCCTGAACAATCAGCCCCCTTACAGTTCCTGAACAATCAGCCCCCTCAGTTCCTGAACAATCAGCCCCCACAGTTTCTGAACAATAAGCCCCCCACAGTTCCTGAACAATCAGCCCCTCACAGTTCCTGAACAATCAGCCCCCTCACAGTTCCTGAACAATCAGCCCCCACCCACAGTTCCTGAACAATCAGCCCCCCTCATTTGCTGAACAATCAGCCCACTCACAGTTCCTGAACAATCAGCCCCCACAGTTCCTGAACAATGAGCCCCCTCACAGTTCCTGAACAATCAGCCCCCTCACAGTTCCTGAACAATCAGCCCCCCACAGTTCCTGAACAATCAGCCCCCTCAGTTCCTGAACAATCAGCCCCCACAGTTCCTGAACAATCAGCCCCCTCACAGTTCTGAACAATCAGCCCCCTCAGTTCCTGAACAATCAGCCCCCACAGTTCCTGAACAATCAGCCCCCCACAGTTCCTGAACAATCAGCCCCTTCACAGTTCCTGAACAATCAGCCTCCTCACAGTTCTGAACAATCAGCCCCCACAGTTCCTGAACAATCAGCCCCCCTCACAGTTCTTAACAATCAGTCCCCTCAGTTCCTGAGCAATCAGCCCCCCACAGTTCCTGAACAATCAGCCCCCTCACAGTTCCTGAACAATCAGCCCCCTTACAGTTCCTGAACAATCAGCCCCCCACAGTTCCTGAACAATCATCCCCCTCAGTTCCTGAACAATCAGCCCCCCACAGTTTCTGATCAATCAGCCCCCCACAGTTCCTGAACAATCAGCCCCTGACAGTTCCTGAACAATCAGCCCCCTCACAGTTCCTGAACAATCAGCCCCCACCCACAGTTCCTGAACAATCAGCCCCCCTCATTTCCTGAACAATCAGCCCACTCACAGTTCCTGAACAATCAGCCCCCACAGTTCCTGAACAATCAGCCCCCTCACAGTTCCTGAACAATCAGCCCCCTCACAGTTCCTGAACAATCAGTCCCCCCACAGTTCCTGAACAATCAGCCCCCTCACAGTTCCTGAACAATCAGCCCCCCACAGTTCCTGAACAATCAGCCCCCTCACAGTTCTGAACAATCAGCCCCCTCACAGTTCCTGAACAATCAGCCCCACAGTTCCTGAACAATCAGCCCCCACAGTTCCTGAACAATCAGCCCCCTCACAGTTCCTGAACAATCAGCCTCCTCACAGTTCTGAACAATCAGCCCCTCACAGTTCCTGAACAATCAGCCCACTCACAGTTCCTGAACAATCAGCCCCCCACAGTTCCTGAACAATCAGCCCCCTCACAGTTCCTGAACAATCAGCCCCCTCACAGTTCCTGAACAATCAGCCCCCACCCACAGTTCCTGAACAATCAGCCCCCCTCACAGTTCCTGAACAATCAGCCCCCACCCACAGTTCCTGAACAATCAGCCCCCTCATTTCCTGAACAATCAGCCCCCTCACAGTTCCTGAACAATCAGCCCCCTTACAGTTCCTGAACAATCAGCCCCCCACAGTTCCTGAACAATCAGCCCCCTCACAGTTCTGAACAATCAGCCCCCTCAGTTCCTGAACAATCAGCCCCCTCACAGTTCTGAACAATCAGCCCCCTCAGTTCCTGAACAATCAGCCCCCACAGTTCCTGAACAATCAGCCCCCCCACAGTTCCTGAACAATCAGCCCCTTCACAGTTCCTGAACAATCAGCCTCCTCACAGTTCTAAACAATCAGCCCCCCACAGTTCCTGAACAATCAGCCCCCTCACAGTTCCTGAACAATCAGCCCCCCTCACAGTTCTTAACAATCAGTCCCCTCAGTTCCTGAGCAATCAGCCCCCCACAGTTCCTGAACAATCAGCCCCCTCACAGTTCCTGAACAATCAGCCCCCTTACAGTTCCTGAACAATCAGCCCCCCACAGTTCCTGAACAATCAGCCCCCTCAGTTCCTGAACAATCAGCCCCCCACAGTTTCTGATCAATCAGCCCCCCACAGTTCCTGAACAATCAGCCCCTCACAGTTCCTGAACAATCAGCCCCCTCACAGTTCCTGAACAATCAGCCCCACCCACAGTTCCTGAACAATCAGCCCCCCTCATTTCCTGAACAATCAGGCCACTCACAGTTCCTGAACAATCAGCCCCCACTGTTCCTGAACAATCAGCCCCCTCACAGTTCCTGAACAATCAGCCCCCTCACAGTTCCTGAACAATCAGCCCCCCACAGTTCCTGAACAATCAGCCCCCTCACAGTTCCCGAACAAACAGCCCCAAACAGTTCCTGAACAATCAGCCCCCTCACAGTTCTGAACATTCAGCCCCCTCACAGTTCCTGAACAATCAGCCCCCCACAGTTCCTGAACAATCAGCCCCCCACAGTTCCTGAACAATCAGCCCCCTCACAGTTCCTGAACAATCAGCCTCCTCACAGTTCTGAACAATCAGCCCCTCACAGTTCCTGAACAATCAGCCCACTCACAGTTCCTGAACAATCAGCCCCCCTCACAATTCTGAACAATCAGCCCCTTCACAGTTCTGAACAATCAGCCCCCTCACAGTGCCTAAACAATCAGCCCCCTCACAGTTCCTGAACAATCAGCCCCCTCACAGTTCCTGAACAATCAGCCCCCTCACAGTTCCTGATCAATCAGTCCCCCACCCACAGTTCCTGATCAATCAGGCCCCCACCCACAGTTCCTGATCAATCAGCCCCCACCCACAGTTCCTGAACAATCAGCCCCCACCCACAGTTCCTGAACAATCAGCCCCCACATACAGTTCCTGAACAATCAGCCCCCACAGTTCCTGAACAATCAGCCCCCCTCACAGTTCCTGAACAATCAGCCCCCCTCACAGTTCCTGAACAATCAGCCCCCACCCACAGTTCCTGAACAATCAGCCACCACCCACAGTTCCTGAACAATCAACCCCCACCCACAGTTCCTGAACAATCAGCCCCCACAGTTCCTGAACAATCAGCCCCCACAGTTCCTGAACGATCAGCCCCCCACAGTTCCTGAACAATCAGTCCCCCACAGTTCCTGAACAATCAGCCACCCACAGTTCCTGAACAATCAGCCCCCACCCACAGTTCCTGAACAATCAGCCCCCCACAGTTCCTGAACAATCAGCCCCTTACAGTTCCTGAACAATCAGCCCCTTACAGTTCCTGAACAATCAGCCCCCCCCACAGTTCCTGAACAATCAGCCCCCCACAGTTCCTGAACAATCAGCCCCTTACAGTTCCTGAACAATCAGCCCCCCACAGTTCCTGAACAATCAGCCCCTTACAGTTCCTTAACAATCAGCCCCCCACAGTTCCTGAACAATCAGCCCCCCACAGTTCCTGAACAATCAGCCCCCCCACAGTTCCTGAACAATCAGCCCCCCACAGTTCCTGAACAATCAGCCCCCCACAGTTCCTGAACAATCAGCCCCCCACAGTTCCTGAACAATCAGCCCCCCACAGTTCCTGAACAATCAGCCCCCCCCCCACAGTTCCTGAACAATCAGCCCCCCACAGTTCCTGAACAATCAGCCCCCCACAGTTCCTGAACAATCAGCCCCCCACAGTTCCTGAACAATCAGCCCCCTACAGTTCCTGAACAATCAGCCCCCACAGTTCCTGAACAATCAGCCCCCCCCACAGTTCCTGAACAATCAGCCCCCCACAGTTCCTGAACAATCAGCCCCCACAGTTCCTGAACAATCAGCCCCCCCCACAGTTCCTGAACAATCAGCCCCCCTCCCTCCCACGAAGCTATCACAACAAGTTTGCTCTACATAATTTTTGTCTCTCCACCTGCTTTGTTGAATTGCCAGTTGTGGGTTTATTAATTTATTGTTAATTTCAATTCCAACCCCCCCCCCCCCACCACCCACCAGCCCTCCCCCCACCCCACCAGCCCTCCCCCAACCCCACCAGGCCCCCCCCACCCCACCAGCCTCCCCCCACCCCACCAGCCCTCCCCCCACCCCACCAGCCTCCCCTCACCCCACCAGCCCTCCCCCCACCCCACCAGCCCCCCCCCCTACACCAACCCTCCCTCCACCCCACCAGCCCCCCCCCTACACCAGCCCTCCCCCCACCCCACCAGCCCCCCCCCACCCCACCAGCCCTCCCCCCACCCCCCCAGCACCCCCCACACACACCAGCCCTCCCCCCACACCCACCAGCCCCCCCCCTACACCAACCCCCCCCCTTGCCCTCCATATTTGCAAACGTTTTTTAAATGACTTCTTAAATACTAAATTGTTTTGAGTAATTTATATGCAAGCAGAAAACTATGTTTTTGTTATAATTTATTCACTCAACTGTCTGTGTCACGTTCTTTATCTGTCTGTATCTGTTACCCTCTCTTTATTGTCTCCTCTTTATCTGTCTGTATCTGTTACCCTCTCTTTATTGTCTCCTCTTTATCTGTCTGTATCTGTTACCCTCTCTTTATTGTCTCCTCTTTATCTGTCTGTATCTGTTACCCTCTCTTTATTGTCTCCTCTTTATCTGTCTGTATCTGTTACCCTCTCTTTATTGTCTCCTCTTTATCTGTCTGTATCTGTTACCCTCTCTTTATTGTCTCCTCTTTATCTGTCTGTCTATCAACGAGCAACCGTTTATCTGTCTGTCTATCCACGAGCAGCCGTTTATCTGTCTGTCTATCCACGAGCAGCCGTTTATCTGTCTGTCTATCCACGAGCAGCCGTTTATCTGTCTGTCTATCCACGAGCAGCCGTTTATCTGTCTGTCTATCCACGAGCAGCCGTTTATCTGTCTGTCTATCCACGAGCAGCCGTTTATTTGTCTGTCTATCCACGAGCAGCCGTTTATCTGTCTGTCGTTCTGTCTTTAATTAATCATCGCATTTGAATAATTAATTTTGAGATAACCTTAATTTTATTGTTAGAAATATGAAAGATATTCACAGTTTGAAGAGCAGGTCAGAGTTATTATGCTCGCTCTATAGCAGTAATTGCCTCCTTAGGAGGTCATTAGGCCTCTAATTAGGTGTTTCTTGGCCTGTGATCTGAGAAGCACGCGAGCAGCAGCGAGAAATCACCGACTGGCTGTTAGAGGAAAATATCTTTGTTGGGGGTTGTTTGATATTTTCCCCTTTGAACGTTTTTATTGTAAGTTATTTTAACGTTGTCTGTATTGTAACGTGTGTGTGTTGACCTGTCACTGTCTACCTGTCACTGGTTACCTGTCACTGTCTACCTGTCACTGGTTACCTGTCACTGGCTACCTGTCACTGATTACCTGTCACTGGCTACCTGTCACTGGTTACCTGTCACTGGCTACCTGTCACTGGCTACCTGTCACTGTCTACCTGTCACTGGCTACCTGTCACTGATTACCTGTCACTGGCTACCTGTCACTGATTACCTGTCACTGGCTACCTGTCACTGATTACCTGTCACTGGCTACCTGTCACTGTCTACCTGTCACTGTCTACCTGTCACTGTCTACCTGTCACTGGCTACCTGTCACTGTCTACCTGTCACTGACTACCTGTCACTGTCTACCTGTCACTGTCTACCAGTCACTGATTACCTGTCACTGTCTACCTGTCACTGTCTACCTGTCACTGGCTACCTGTCACTGGCTACCTGTCACTGGCTACCTGTCACTGATTACCTGTCACTGTCTACCAGTCACTGTCTACCTGTCACTGTCTACCAGTCACTGATTACCTGTCACTGTCTACCTGTCACTGTCTACCAGTCACTGATTACCTGTCACTGTCTACCAGTCACTGATTACCTGTCACTGTCTACCAGTCACTGTCTACCTGTCACTGTCTACCAGTCACTGATTACCTGTCACTGTCTACCTGTCACTGGCTACCTGTCACTGATTACCTGTCACTGGTTACCTGTCACTGTCTACCTGTCACTGATTACCTGTCACTGGCTACCTGTCACTGACTACCTGTCACTGATTACCTGTCACTGTCTACCAGTCACTGATTACCTGTCACTGTCTACCTGTCACTGTCTACCAGTCACTGATTACCTGTCACTGGTTACCTGTCACTGGTTACCTGTCACTGGCTACCTGTCACTGGCTACCTGTCACTGATTACCTGTCACTGGCTACCTGTCACTGGTTACCTGTCACTGTCTACCTGTCACTGGTTACCTGTCACTGGTTACCTGTCACTGTCTACCTGTCACTGATTACCTGTCACTGGCTACCTGTCACTGACTACCTGTCACTGATTACCTGTCACTGGTTACCTGTCACTGTCTACCTGTCACTGTCTACCTGTCACTGACTACCTGTCACTGACTACCTGTCACTGACTACCTGTCACTGTCTACCTGTCACTGGCTACCTGTCACTGGCTACCTGTCACTGCCTACCTGTCACTGTCTACCTGTCACTGTCTACCTGTCACTGTCTACCTGTCACTGGCTACCTGTCACTGGCTACCTGTCACTGTCTACCTGTCACTCACTACCTGTCACTGACTACCTGTCACTGACTACCTGTCACTACCTGTCACTGCCTACCTGTCACTGACTTAACAGTCACGACTTCCACAACAAGGAACAATAAATCTTAACAAAGAGATTGAAGAAATAGATCAGACGCTGAAGCCATATTCGAGTCTCAGGAAATGGAATTGGAACGAAAACTATACAAGAGATAAATAAAATTAAAAAATATTTCTTTCACATATGCAAAATCAAAATCGGAAACCTGTACCAGTATTGAACTTTTACTCACAAGTGCAGGTTCGTACGCAGAGGATAAAGAAATTAGTGCAATTCTAAAAAAAAAAAAAAAAATTCATAGACAGTATGAGGCTATGTTTAGCACACCAATAAACAACATGAAAGTTGAAGATCTAGACAGCTTTCTGAATGACACCTCAACCCCAGTTAATGTAACTGATATTAACACGAGTTCCAAGGACATTGAAAGATAAATTTATAATATGCCCATGTACTCAGCCGTGAGTACGGCTCGGTCTGGACTCGTAGAATTTGATATTCATAAAGAAATGTAAAGTACCGGTAGAGCGAGCGCTCAGTGTAATATGGAGAAAGAGCCTGGATACAGGGGAGATACCAGCAGCACTTAAATCTGCAGTTATAGCTCCTCTGCACAAGGGGGGGAGTAAAGCTTTGTCAAAAAAAATTACAGACCAGTTGTACTAACATCACAGACAATAAACGTCATTGAAAGAGATATTAGGAATCAACTTTCCAGTTTTGTGGAAAATAATGATCTTTATAACCCAGTACAACATGGATTTAGAGCAAGAAGATCCTGTAAATCACAGTTACTCCACCACTATGACAAAATCACAGAAGCCTTAGAAGAAAAAGAAAATACAGATCTTGTATACAGAGATTTTGTAAAGACATTCGACAAATGTGACCTTGGAGTGATAGCCCATAATATATATCAACAGGAATAACAGGTAAAGTAGGGCGTTGGATTTTCAACTTAGCGTTAAGAGAATGCAGAGAGTAACGGTCAATCAAGTCAGATCATGTCAAAGTACAGAGAGAAGCGCTGTACCCCAGAGCACAGTTCTTGAACCACTGATATTTAACTTTTTCGGATGAAGACACAAATACTGGTCACAGCTTCGTGTCATCCTTTGCAGACGATACCGAAATCAACATAACCATTTATTTTGCAGAAGATATTAATCTTCAAGCAGAAGATATTTTGCAGAAGATATTAATCTTCAAGCAGAAGATATTTTGCAGAAGATATTATTTTGCAAGCTGATATTAATAGTCTTCGATAGGGCCACTGAAATCTACAACTTGGTAACTCTATTTAGTTTTCTTACTACGTCTGAAATATGACTTGGCTACTAGTAGTAAAACTACACTTATAAACGAATAGAGCGGGGTCTAAAAACTAACATCGGATACTGGGAAAAACTTAAGAAACTACCAATGGACGTATTTCTGAAAATAGGATTTTTTCTTTAACAAAACTGGACTTTGAAATATTTCGGTCTTAAATTGATCTTTGAAATATTTCGGTCTTAAACTGATCCTTGAAATATTTCGGTCTTAAACTGATCTTTGAAATATTTCGGTCTTAAAGAAGTAGAGCATCAGCGATGATTTTCTAGGCTGGACCTTGGGGCTTCTCTCAGGGTGAAGCACCCTGAGAGTGTGGGTGGTGCAGGGGTGTTGTGTTGCTGGGGTGTTGTAGCAGGGAGTGTGGGTGGTGCAGGGGTGTTGTGTTGCTGGGGTGTTGTAGCAGGGAGTGTGGGTGGTGCAGGGGTGTTGTGTTGCTGGGGTGTTGTAGCAGGGAGTGTGGGTGGTGCAGGGGTGTTGTGTTGCTGGGGTGTTGTAGCAGGGAGTGTGGGTGGTGCAGGGGTGTTGTGTTGCTGGGGTGTTGTAGCAGGGAGTGTGGGTGATGCAGGGGGGTCGTTGTGTTGCTGGGGTGTTGTGTTGCTGGGGTGTTGTAGCAGGGAGTGTGGGTGGTGCAGGGGTGTTGTGTTGCTGGGGTGTTGTAGCAGGGAGTGTGGGTGATGCAGGGGGGTCGTTGTGTTGCTGGGGTGTTGTGTTGCTGGGGTGTTGTAGCAGGGAGTGTGGGTGGTGCAGGGGTGTTGTGTTGCTGGGGTGGTGTAGCAGGGAGTGTGGGTGATGCAGGGGTGTTGTGTTGCTGGGGTGTTGTAGCAGGGAGTGTGGGTGATGCAGGGGTGTTGTGTTGCTGGGGTGTTGTGTTGCTGGGGTGTTGTAGCAGGGAGTGTGGGTGATGCAGGGGTGTTGTGTTGCTGGGGTGTTGTAGCAGGGAGTGTGGGTGATGCAGGGGTGTTGTGTTGCTGGGGTGTTGTAGCAGGGAGTGTGGGTGATGCAGGGGTGTTGTGTTGCTGGGGTGTTGTAGCAGGGAGTGTGGGTGGTGCAGGGGTGTTGTGTTGCTGGGGTGTTGTAGCAGGGAGTGTGGGTGATGCAGGGGTGTTGTGTTGCTGGGGTGTTGTAGCAGGGAGTGTGGGTGGTGCAGGGGTGTTGTGTTGCTGGGGTGTTGTAGCAGGGAGTGTGGGTGGTGCAGGGGTGTTGTGTTGCTGGGGTGTTGTAGCAGGGAGTGTGGGTGATGCAGGGGTGTTGTGTTGCTGGGGTGTTGTAGCAGGGAGTGTGGGTGGTGCAGGGGTGTTGTGTTGCTGGGGTGTTGTAGCAGGGAGTGTGGGTGATGCAGGGGTGTTGTGTTGCTGGGGTGTTGTAGCAGGGAGTGTGGGTGGTGCAGGGGTGTTGTGTTGCTGGGGTGTTGTAGCAGGGAGTGTGGGTGGTGCAGGGGTGTTGTGTTGCTGGGGTGGTGTAGCAGGGAGTGTGGGTGGTGCAGGGGTGTTGTGTTGCTGGGGTGTTGTAGCAGGGAGTGTGGGTGGTGCAGGGGTGTTGTGTTGCTGGGGTGTTGTAGCAGGGAGTGTGGGTGATGCAGGGGTGTTGTGTTGCTGGGGTGTTGTAGCAGGGAGTGTGGGTGGTGCAGGGGTGTTGTGTTGCTGGGGTGTTGTAGCAGGGAGTGTGGGTGATGCAGGGGTGTTGTGTTGCTGGGGTGGTGTAGCAGGGAGTGTGGGTGGTGCAGGGGGGTCGTTGTGTTGCTGGGGTGTTGTAGCAGGGAGTGTGGGTGGTGCAGGGGTGTTGTGTTGCTGGGGTGTTGTAGCAGGGAGTGTGGGTGATGCAGGGGTGTTGTGTTGCTGGGGTGTTGTAGCAGGGAGTGTGGGTGATGCAGGGGTGTTGTGTTGCTGGGGTGTTGTAGCAGGGAGTGTGGGTGGTGCAGGGGTGTTGTGTTGCTGGGGTGTTGTAGCAGGGAGTGTGGGTGATGCAGGGGTGTTGTGTTGCTGGGGTGTTGTAGCAGGGAGTGTGGGTGATGCAGGGGTGTTGTGTTGCTGGGGTGTTGTAGCAGGGAGTGTGGGTGGTGCAGGGGTGTTGTGTTGCTGGGGTGTTGTAGCAGGGAGTGTGGGTGATGCAGGGGTGTTGTGTTGCTGGGGTGTTGTAGCAGGTAGTGTGGGTGATGCAGGGGTGTTGTGTTGCTGGGGTGTTGTAGCAGGGAGTGTGGGTGATGCAGGGGTGTTGTGTTGCTGGGGTGTTGTAGCAGGGAGTGTGGGTGGTGCAGGGGTGTTGTGTTGCTGGGGTGTTGTAGCAGGGAGTGTGGGTGATGCAGGGGTGTTGTGTTGCTGGGGTGTTGTAGCAGGGAGTGTGGGTGATGCAGGGGTGTTGTGTTGCTGGGGTGTTGTAGCAGGGAGTGTGGGTGGTGCAGGGGTGTTGTGTTGCTGGGGTGTTGTAGCAGGGAGTGTGGGTGATGCAGGGGTGTTGTGTTGCTGGGGTGTTGTAGCAGGGAGTGTGGGTGATGCAGGGGTGTTGTGTTGCTGGGGTGTTGTAGCAGGGAGTGTGGGTGATGCAGGGGTGTTGTGTTGCTGGGGTGTTGTAGCAGGGAGTGTGGGTGGTGCAGGGGTGTTGTGTTGCTGGGGTGTTGTAGCAGGGAGTGTGGGTGATGCAGGGGTGTTGTGTTGCTGGGGTGTTGTAGCAGGGAGTGTGGGTGATGCAGGGGTGTTGTGTTGCTGGGGTGTTGTAGCAGGGAGTGTGGGTGATGCAGGGGTGTTGTGTTGCTGGGGTGGTGTAGCAGGGAGTGTGGGTGATGCAGGGGTGCTGTGTTGCTGGGGTGTTGTAGCAAGTGGTAATTTGAATGTTGCAAGGGTCGTTGTACTCACCTAGTTGCAGATAGTTGTAGCACCACCAGTAGCCCTCAGTAGCACCACCAGTAGCCCTCAGTAGCACCACCAGTAGCCCTCAGTAGCACCACCAGTAGCCCTCAGTAGCACCACCAGTAGCCCTCAGTAGCACCACCAGTAGCCCTCAGTAGCACCACCAGTAGCCCTCAGTAGCACCACCAGTAGCCCACCGTAGCACCACCAGTAGCCCTCAGTAGCACCACCAGTAGCCCTCAGTAGCACCACCAGTAGCCCACCGTAGCACCACCAGTAGCCCACCGTAGCACCACCAGTAGCACCACCAGTAGCCCTCAGTTGCACCACCAGTTGCCCTCAGTAGCACCACCAGTAGCCCTCAGTAGCACCACCAGTAGCACCCCCCAGTAACCCTCAGTAGCACCACCAGTAGCAATCAGTAGCACTACCAGTAGCACCACCAGTAGCCCTCAGTAACATCACCAGTAACCCTCAGTAGCACCACCAGTAGCCCTTAGTAGCACCACCAGTTGCACCACCAGTAGCCCTCAGTAGCACCACCAGGTGCCCTCAGTAGCACCACCAGTAGCCCTCAGTAGCACCACCAGTAACACCACCCAGTAACCCTCAGTAGCACCACCAATAGCCCTCAGTAGCTCTATCAGTAACCCTCAGTAGCACCTCCAGTAGCACCACCATTAGCACCACCAGTATCCCTCAGTAGCACCACCAGTAGCCCTCAGTAGCACCACCAGAAACCCTCAGTAGCACCACCAGTTGCACCACCAGTAGCCCTCAGTAGCACCACCAGTAGCCCTCAGTAGCCCTCCAGTAGCACCACCAGTAGCCCTCAGTAACACCACCAGTATCCCTCAGTAACACCACCAGTAACACCACCAGTAGCCCTCAGTAGCACCACCAGTAGCACCACTAGTAGCCCTCAGTAACACTACCAGTAACCCTCAGTAGCACCACCAGTAGCACCACCAGTAGCCCTCAGTAACATCACCAGTAACCCTCAGTAGCACCACCAGTAACACCACCAGTAGCCCTCAGTAGCACCACTAGTAGCCCTCATTAGCACCACCAGTAGCCCTCAGTAACACCAACAGTAGCCCACAGTAGCACCACCAGTAGCCCTCAGTAGCTCCACCAGAAGCACCAACAGTAGCCCACAGTAGCACCACCAGTAGCCCTCAGTAGCTCTACCAGTAACCCTCAGTAGCACCTCCAGTAGCACCACCAGTAGCACCACGAGTAGCACCACCAGTAGCCGACAGTGGCACCACCAGTAGCCCTCAGTAGCATCACCAGTTGCACCACCAGTAGCCCTCAGTAGCACCACCAGAAGCCCTCAGTAGCACCACCAGTTGCACCACCAGTCGCCCTCAGTAGCACCACCAGTAGCTCTCAGTAGCCCACCAGTAGCACCACCAGTAGCCCTCAGTAGCACCACTAGTAGCCCTCAGTAACACCACCAGTAGCCCTCAGTAGCACCACCAGTAGCCCTCAGTAACACCACCAGTAACCCTCAGTAGCACCACCAGTAACACCACCAGTAGCCCTCAGTAGCCCACCAGTAGCACCACTTGGAGCCCTCAGTAGCACCACTAGTAGCCCTCAGTAACACCAACAGTAGCCCTCAGTAGCACCACCAGTAGCCCTCAGTTGCACCAACAGTAGCACCACCAGTAGCAACACCAGTAGCACCACCAGTAGCACCAACAGTAGCACCCGCAGTTGCACCACCAGTAGCAACACCAGTAGCACCACCAGTTGCACCACCAGTAGCACCCGCAGTTGCACCACCAGTAGCCCTCAGTTGCACCACCAGTAGCACCACCAGTAGCAACACCAGTAGCACCACCAGTAGCCCTCAGTTGCACCAACAGTAACACCACCAGTAGCAACACCAGTAGCACCTTCAGTAGCACCAACAGTAGCACTACCAGTAGCAACACCAGTAGCAACACCAGTAGCACCACCAGTAGCCCTCAGTAGCACCAACAGTAGCACCATCAATAGCCCTAAGTAGCACCACCAGTAGTCTTCAGCAGCACCACCAGTAGTCCTCAGTAGCACCACCAGTAGCACCACCAGTAACCCTCAGTAGCACCACTAGTAGCCCTCAGTAGCACCATCAGTAGCCCTCAGTATCACCACCAGTAACCCTCAGTAGCACCAGCAGTAGCACCACCAGTAATCCTCAGTAGCACCAACAGTAGCACCATCAGTAGCACCATCAGTAGCACCACCAGTAGCCCTCAGTAGCACCACCAGTAGCACCACCAGTAGCCATCAGTAGCACCACCATTAGCCCTTAGTAGCACCACCAGTAGCACCACTAGTAGCCCTCAGTAGCACCACCAGTAGCCCTCAGTATCACCACCAGTAGCCCTCAGTAGCACCATCAGTAGCACCACCAGTAACCCTCAGTAGCACCAACAGTAGCACCATCAGTAGCACCATCAGTAGCACCATCAGTAGCACCATCAGTAGCACCACCAGTAGCCCTCAGTAGCACCAACAGTAGCACCACCAGTAGCCATCAGTAGCACCACCTTTAGCCCTTAGTAGCACCACCAGTAGCACCACTAGTAGCCCTCAGTAGCACCACCAGTAGCACCACCAGTAGCCCTCAGTACCACCACCAGTAGCACCACCAGTAGCCGTCAGTAGCACCACCAGTAACCCTCAGTAGCACCACCAGTAGCCCTCAGTAGCACTATCAGTAGCACCACCAGTAACTCTCAGTAGCACCAACAGTAGCACCAGCAGTAGCACCATCAGTAGCACCACCAGTAGCCCTCAGTAGCACCACCAGTAGCACCATCAGTAGCCATCAGTAGCACCACCTTTAGCCCTTAGTAGCACCACCAGTAGCACCACTAGTAGCCCTCAGTAGCACCACCAGTAGCACCACCAGTAGCCCTCAGTACCACCACCAGTAGCACCACCAGTAGCCGTCAGTAGCACCACCAGTAACCCTCAGTAGCACCACCAGTAGCCCTCAGTAGCACTATCAGTAGCACCACCAGTAGCTCTCAGTAGCACCAACAGTAGCACCAGCAGTAGCACCATCAGTAGCACCACTAGTAGCCCTCAGTAGCACCACCAGTAGCCCTCAGTATCACCACCAGTAGCCCTCAGTAGCACCATCAGTAGCACCACCAGTAACCCTCAGTAGCACCAACAGTAGCACCATCAGTAGCACCACCAGTAGCCCTCAGTAGCACTACCAGTTGCACCACCAGTAGCCATCAGTAGCACCACCTTTAGCCCTTAGTAGCACCACCAGTAGCACCACTAGTAGCCCTCAGTAGCACCACCAGTAGCACCACCAGTAGCCCTCAGTACCACCACCAGTAGCACCACCAGTAGCCCTCAGTAGCACCACCAGTAACCCTCAGTAGCACCACCAGTAGCCCTCAGTAGCACCACCAGTAACCCTCAGTAGCACCACCAGTAGCCCACAGTGGCACCACCAGTAGCCCTCAGTAGCAATCACCAGTTGCACCACCAGTAGCCCTCAGTAGCACCACCAGAAGCCCTCAGTAGCACCACCAATTGCACCACCAGTCGCCCTCAGTAGCACCACCAGTAGCCCTCAGTAGCCCACCAGTAGCACCACCAGTAGCCCTCAGTAGCACCACCAGTAGCCCTCAGTAGCCCACCAGTAGCACCACCAGTAGCCCTCAGTAGCACCACCAGTAGCCCTCAGTAGCACCACCAGTAGCCCTCAAGGGCACCACCAGTAGCCTTCAGTGGCACCACCAGTAACCCTCAGTAGCACCACCAGTAACACCTCCAGTAGCCCTCAGTAGTACCACTAGTAGCCCTCAGTAGCACCCCCAGTAGCCCTCAGTAGCACCAACAGTAACCCTCAATAGCACCAGCAGTTGCACCAACAGTAGCCCTCAGTAGCACCACTAGTAGCCCTCAGGAACACCAACAGTAGCCCACAGTAGCACCACCAGTAGCCCTCAGTAGCACCACCAGTAGCCCTCAGTAGCACCACCAGTAGCCTTCAGTAGCACCACCAGTAACCCTCAGTTGCACCACCAGTAGCACCCGCAGTAGCACCACCAGTAGCCCTCAGTTGCACCAACAGTAGCACCACCAGTAGCAACACCAGTAGCACCACCAGTAGCACCAACAGTAGCACCCGCAGTTGCACCACCAGTAGCAACACCAGTAGCACCACCAGTTGCACCACCAGTAGCACCCGCAGTTGCACCACCAGTAGCCCTCAGTTGCACCACCAGTAGCACCACCAGTAGCAACACCAGTAGCACCACCAGTAGCCCTCAGTTGCACCAACAGTAGCACCACCAGTAGCAACACCAGTAGCACCAACAGTAGCACTACCAGTAGCAACACCAGTAGCAACACCAGTAGCACCACCAGTAGCCCTCAGTAGCACCAACAGTAGCACCATCAATAGCCCTAAGTAGCACCACCAGTAGTCTTCAGCAGCACCACCAGTAGTCCTCAGTAGCACCACCAGTAGCACCACCAGTAACCCTCAGTAGCACCACTAGTAGCCCTCAGTAGCACCATCAGTAGCCCTCAGTATCACCACCAGTAACCCTCAGTAGCACCAGCAGTAGCACCACCAGTAATCCTCAGTAGCACCAACAGTAGCACCATCAGTAGCACCATCAGTAGCACCACCAGTAGCCCTCAGTAGCACCACCAGTAGCACCACCAGTAGCCATCAGTAGCACCACCATTAGCCCTTAGTAGCACCACCAGTAGCACCACTAGTAGCCCTCAGTAGCACCACCAGTAGCCCTCAGTATCACCACCAGTAGCCCTCAGTAGCACCATCAGTAGCACCACCAGTAACCCTCAGTAGCACCAACAGTAGCACCATCAGTAGCACCATCAGTAGCACCACCAGTAGCCATCAGTAGCACCACCAGTAGCACCACCAGTAGCCATCAGTAGCACCACCTTTAGCCCTTAGTAGCACCACCAGTAGCACCACTAGTAGCCCTCAGTAGCACCACCAGTAGCACCACCAGTAGCCCTCAGTACCACCACCAGTAGCACCACCAGTAGCCGTCAGTAGCACCACCAGTAACCCTCAGTAGCACCACCAGTAGCCCTCAGTAGCACTATCAGTAGCACCACCAGTAACTCTCAGTAGCACCAACAGTAGCACCAGCAGTAGCACCATCAGTAGCACCACCAGTAGCCCTCAGTAGCACCACCAGTAGCACCATCAGTAGCCATCAGTAGAACCACCAGTATCCCTCAGTACCACCACCAGTAGCACCACCAGTATCCCTCAGTACCACACCAGTAGCACCACCAGTATCCCTCAGTAGCACCACCAGTATCCCTCAGCAGCACCACCAGTAGCACCACCAGTAGCACCACCAGTAGCACCAGCAGGGGGAGGGGGGGTGTAGAGATGTTCTTGCCAACACAGTAATACAATAGAGCTGGGGGGCCGCCTGCATTACTCAAATTGATGGATTTGCCTTCTCGGGTACTGAGGCCTCCTGGGGGGGGGGGGGGGTGGTGGCAGGGGGGGGCGGGGTGGTGGCAGGGGGGGCAGGGGTGTTTGCCGGGGTGGTGGCGGGGGTGGTGGCAGGGGGGCAGGGGTGGTGGCAGGGGTGGTGGCGGGGAGGGGGGGGGTCAATGGTGGTGGTGGAGGTGGTGGCAGGGGTGGTGGTGGGGGTGGTGGCAAGGGTGGTGGTGGGGGTGGTGGCAGGGGTGGTGGCAGGGGTGGTGGCAGCGGGTGGTGGGAGGGGTGGTGGTGGCAGGGGGTGGTGGCAGGGGGCGGGGGTGGTGGCAGGGGAGGTGGTGGCAGGGGTGGTGGCAGGGATGGTGTCAGGGGTGGTGGCAGGGATGGTGGCAGGGATGATGGCGGGGGTGGTGGCGGGGGTGGTGGCAGGGGTGCTGGCTGGGGGTGGTGGCAGGGAGAGTGGCAGGGGTGGTGGCAGGGGGAGTGGCAGAGGTGGTGGCAGGGGTGGTGGCTGGGGGTGGTGGCAGGGGCTGGTGGCAAGGGTGGTGGCAGGGGTGGTGACCGGAGGTGGTGGCAGGGGGAGTGGCAGGGGGAGTGGCAGGGGTGGTGGCAGGGGTTTTGGCAGGGGTGGTGGCTGCTGTTGGTGGCAGGGGTGGTGGCTAGGGGTGGTGGCAGGGGTAGTGGCGGGGATGGTGCCAGGGATGGTGGCAGGGGTGGTGGCAGGGCTGGTGGCAGGGATGGTGACAGGGGTGGTGCCAGGGATGGTGGCAAGGGTGGTGGCAGGGATGGTGCAGGGGTGGTGGCAGGGATGGTGGCAGGGGATGGTGGCGGGGATGGTGGCGGGGATGGTGGCAGGGGTGGTGGCAGGGGTGGTGGCGGGGGTGGTGGCAGGGGTGGTGGTGGGGGTGGTGGCAGGGGTGGTGGCAGGGATGGTGGCAGGGGTGGTGGCAGGGGGTGGTGGCAGGGGTGGTGGCAGGGGGTGGTGGGAGTTGTGGTGGTGGAGGTGGTGGTGGAGGTGGTGGCGAGGGTGGTGGCAGGGGTGGTGGCAGGGGTGGTGGCAGGGGTGGTGGTGGGGGTGGTGGCAGGGGTGGTGGCAGGGATGGTGGCAGGGATGGTGGCAGGGGTGGTGGGGGTGGGGGTGGTGGCAAGGGTGGTGGTGGGGGTGGTGGCAGGGATGGTGGCAGGGGTGGTGGCAGGGGTGGTGGCAGGGATGGTGGCAGGGATGGTGGCAGGGGTGGTGGCGGGGGCGGTGGCAGGGGTGGTGGTGGGGGTGGTAGCAGTGGTGGTGGCCGGGGCTGGTAGCAGGGGTGGTAACCGGGGTGGTGGCAGGGATGGTGGCCGGGGCTGGTAGCAGGGGTGGTAACCGGGGTGGTGGCAGGGATGGTGGCAGGGGTGGTAGCAGGGGTGGTGGCAGGGGTGGTGCCAGGGATGGTGGCAGGGATGGTGGCAGGGGTGGTGGCAGGGGTGGTGGCAGGGGTGGTGACATGGGTGGTGGCGGGGGTGGTGGCGGGGGTGGTGGCAGGGGTGGTGACAGGGGTGGTGGCGGGGGTGGTGGCGGGGGTGGTGGCAGGGGCGGTGCCAGGGGTGGTTGCAGGGGTGGTGCCAGGGATGGGAGCAGGGGTGGTGGCAGGGGTGGTGGCGGGGGTGGTGACAGGGGTGATGGCAGGGGTGGTGGCAGGGGGTGGAGGGAGGAGTGGAGGAAGGGGTGGTGGCCGGGGTGGTGGCAGGGATGGTGGCAGAGGGGGTGGCAGGGGTGGTGGCAGCGATGGTGGCAGGGATGGTGGCGGAGGTGGTGGCAGAGGTGGTGGCAGGGGTGGTGGCAGGGGTGGACGTGGCAGGGTGATGGCAGGGATGGTGGCAGGGGTGGTGACAGAGGAGGTGGGAGGGGGATGGGAGGGGTGGTGACAGGGGTGGTGGCAGGGGTGGTGACAGAGGGGATGGGAGGGGTGGTGACAGGGGTGGTGGCAGGGGTGGTGGCAGGGGTGGTGGGAGGAGTGGAGGCAGGGGTGGTGGCAGGGGTGGTGGCGGGGGTGGTGGCAAGGGTGGTGGCAGGGGTGGTGGCAGGGGTGGTGGCACGGGTGGTGACAGGGGGTGACAGAGGGGGTGGGTGGGGGGTGGGAGGGGTGGTGGCAGGGGTGATGGCAGGGGTGGTGGCAGGGGTGGTGGGAGGAGTGGAGGCAGGGGTAGTGGCAGGGGTGGTGGCGGGGGTGGTGGCAGGGGTGGTGGCAGGGGTGGTGGCAGGGGTGGTGGCACGGGTGGTGGCGGGGTGGTGGCAGGGGTGGTGGCAGGGGTGGTGGCAGGGTTGAAGGGTCACTAACACAGTGAGTGACGAGAGAGATATTATAGAAGGAATGAGGTACGTTTATTGAGAGTGAGGGAGGTGGAGGGTGAGAGTGAGGGAGGTGGAGGGTGAGAGTGAGGGAGGTGGAGGGTGAGAGTGAGGGAGGTGGAGGGTGAGAGTGAGGGAGGTGGTGGGTGAGAGTGAGGGAGGTGGAGCGTGAAAGTGAGGGAGGTGGAGGGTGAGAGTGAGGGAGGTGGAGGGTGAAAGTGAGGGAGGTGGAGGGTGAAAGTGAGGGAGGTGGAGGGTGAGAGTGAGGGAGGTGGAGGGTGAGAGTGAGGGAGGTGGAGGGTGAGAGTGAGGGAGGTGGAGGGTGAGAGTGAGGGAGGTGGAGGGTGAGAGTGAGGGAGGTGGAGGGTGAAAGTGAGGGAGGTGGAGGGTGAGAGTGAGGGAGGTGGTGGGTGAGAGTGAGGGAGGTGGAGGGTGAGAGTGAGGGAGGTGGAGGGTGAGAGTGAGGGAGGTGGAGGGTGAGAGTGAGGGAGGTGGAGGGTGAGAGTGAGGGAGGTGGAGGGTGAGAGTGAGGGAGGTGGAGGGTGAGAGTGAGGGAGGTGGAGGGTGAGAGTGAGGGAGGTGGTGGGTGAGAGTGAGGGAGGTGGTGGGTGAGAGTGAGGGAGGTGGAGGGTGAGAGTGAGGGAGGTGGAGCGTGAAAGTGAGGGAGGTGGAGGGTGAGAGTGAGGGAGGTGGAGGGTGAAAGTGAGGGAGGTGGAGGGTGAGAGTGAGGGAGGTGGAGGGTGAGAGTGAGGGAGGTGGAGGGTGAGAGTGAGGGAGGTGGAGGGTGAAAGTGAGGGAGGTGGAGGGTGAGAGTGAGGGATGTGGTGGGTGAGAGTGAGGGAGGTGGAGGGTGAGAGTGAGGGAGGTGGAGGGTGAGAGTGAGGGAGGTGGAGGGTGAGAGTGAGGGAGGTGGAGGGTGAGAGTGAGGGAGGTGGAGGGTGAGAGTGAGGGAGGTGGTGGGTGAGAGTGAGGGAGGTGGAGGGTGAGAGTGAGGGAGGTGGTGGGTGAGAGTGAGGGAGGTGGAGGGTGAGAGTGAGGGAGGTGGAGGGTGAGAGTGAGGGAGGTGGAGGGTGAGAGTGAGGGAGGTGGAGGGTGAGAGTGTACCTCAGGTAATATGCTTAACACACACGGGGCCTGTTAGCTAAGTGAACAGCGCTCTGCACTCGTATTCCAAGTGTCTGCACTCGTAATCCAAGTGTCTGGGTTCGATCCCCGGTGATGGTAGAAACAAAATGGGCAGTTTCTTTCACCCTGATGCCCCTGTTACCTAGCAGTAAATAGGTACCTGGGAGTTAGTCAGCTGCTACGGAGCTGCTTCCTGGGGGTGTGTGCGTGTGTGTATTCACCTAAATGTGCTTGCGGGGGATTGAGCTCTGCTACTTCGGCCCGCCTCTCAACTGTCAATCAACTGTTACTAACTAATTTGTTTTCACATACACACACAGGAAGCAGCCCGTAACACCTGTCTAACTCCCAGGTACCAATTTAGTGCTAGGTGAACAGGGCAATCAGGGTGAAAGTAATTCTGCCCATTTGTTTCCGCCGGCGCCGGGAAACAGTGTATGTACTCACCTAATTGCGCTTGCGGAGGTTGAGCTCTGCCTCTTTATTCCCGCCTCTCAACTGTCAATCAACTAATGTACAGTTCCTGAGCCTATTGGGCTCTATCATATCTACACTTGAAACTGTGTATGGAGTCAGCCTCCACGACATCACTTCCTAATGCATTCCATTTGTCAACCACTCTGACACTCTGACACTAAAGTTCTTTCTAATATCTCTGTGGTTCATTTGGGCACTCAGTTTCCACCTGTGTCCCCTAGTGCGTGTGACCCTTGTGTTAAATAGTCTGTCTTTATCTACCCTATCGATTCCCTTGAGAATCTTGAATGTGGTGATCATGTCCCCCCTAACTCTTCTGTCTTCCAACAAAGTGAGGTTTAATTCCCGTAGTCTCTCCTCGTAGCTCATACCTCTCAGCTCGGGTACTAGTCTGGTGGCAAACCTTTGAACCATTTCCAGTTTAGTCTTATGCTTGACTAGATATGGACTCCATGCTGGAGCCGCATACTCCAGGATTGGTCTGACATATGTAGTATATAATGTTCTGAAAGATTCCTTACACAAGTTTCTAAAGGCCGTTCTTATGTTAACCAGCCTGGAATATGCCGCTGATGTGTTCGTCTTGATATGAGCTTCAGGGGACAGGTCTGGCGTGATATCAACCCCCAGGTCTCTGTCTCTCTGACTCTTGAAGTATTTCATCTCCCAAATGATACATTGTATCTGGCCTACTGCTCCCTACCCCTATCTTCATTACATTACATTACATTTGGTTGGGTTAAACTCTAACAACCATTTGTTCGACCATTCCTGCAGCTTGTCCAGGTCTTCTTGAAGCCTCAAGCTGTCCTCCTCTGTCTTAATCCTTCTCATAATTTTGGCATCGTCAGCAAACATTGAGAGGAATGAGTCTATACCCTCTGGGAGATCATTTACGTATATCAGAAACAGGATAGGTCCAAGTACAGAGCCCTGTGGGACTCCACTGGTGACTTCACGCCATCTGAGATCTCACCCCCTCACTGTAACTCTCTGCTTCATATTGCTTAGGTACTCCCTTATCCATTGGAGCGCCCTACCAGTTACTCCTGCCTGTTTCTCCAGCTTATGCATCAGCCTTTTATGGGGTACTGTGTCAAAGGCTTTCCGACAGTCCAAAAAATTGCAGTCCGCCCATCCTTCTCTTTCTTGCTTAATCTTTGTCACCTGATCGTAGAGTTCTATCAAGCCTGTAAGGCAAGATTTACCCTCCCTGAACCCATGTTGATGGATTGTCACGAAGTCTCTTCTCTCCAGATGTGTTACTAGGTTTTTTCTCACAATCTTCTCCATCACCTTGCATGGTATACAAGTTAAGGACACTGGCCTGTAGTTCAGTGCCTCTTGTCTGTCACTCTTTTTGTATATTAGGACTACATTAGCCGTCTTCCATATTTCTGGTAAGTCTCCCGTTTCCAGTGACCTACTATACACTATGGAGAGTGGCAAAGTGCTCCTGCACACTCTTTCAATACCCATGGTGAGATTTCAATACCCATGGCCCAACAGCTTTTCTCTCGTCCAGCTCCAAAAGGTGCTTTTTGACCTCATCTCTTGTAATTTCGAACCTTTCCAAGGTCGCCTGGTTTGCTGCCACCTCTCCTAACGCCATGACCTCTCCTTGTTCTATTGTGAAGACCTCCTGGAACCTTTTGTTGAGTTCTTCACACACCTCTTTGTCATTCTCTGTGTACCTGTCTTCACCCGTCCTATGTTCCATCACCTGTTCCTTCACTGTTGTCTTCCTCCTGATGTGACTGTGTAGTACCTTTGGTTCGGTCTTGGCCTTATTAGCTATATCATTTTCAAACCTATTTTCAGCTGATCTTCTCACACTAACATACTCGTTCCTGGTTCTCTGGTATCTCTCTCTACTTTCTGGTGTTCTGTTATTCCGGAAGTTCCTCCATGCCCTTTTGTTCAGCTCCTTTGCTTTCATACATTCCTTATTAAACGACGGATTCTTCTTTTGCTTCTCGGATTTTTCCTGTCGGGCTGGGACAAACCTGCTTACAGCCTCCTGACACTTTTTGGTGACATAGTCCATCATGTCTTGTACGGACTTGGTTCTGAGTTCTGTGTCCCATGGTATATCCCTTAGGAATTTATTCATCTCATAGTTTCCCTTTCGGTACGCCAGCCCTTTGTTTCCCAGTTCTGATTTGGGGGTGATAATTCCCAGCTCAACCAGGTACTCAAAGCTCAATGCACTGTGATCACTCATTCCCAAGGGGGCTTCCAACTTAACTTCCCTTATATCCGACTCATTTAGGGTAAATATCAGATCAAGTAAGGCTGGTTCATCCCTTCCTCTCATTCTTGTCGGTCCCTTGACGTGTTGACTTAGAAAGTTTCTTGTTGCCACATCCAGCAGCTTAGCTCTCCATGTGTCTGGGCCTCCATGTGGGTCTCTGTTCCCCCAATCTATCTTCCCATGGTTAAAGTCTCCCATAATTAGTAGCCTGGATCCGTTCCTGCTAGCCACAGAAGCTGCTCTCTCTATTATATTGATGGTGGCCAAGTTGTTTCTATCATATTCCTGTCTGGGCCTTCTGACATTCGGTGGGGGGTTATATATGACTACTACTATAATTTTCTGTCTTCCAGTTGCTATGGTGCCCCCACTTCAAATTTTAAACTGTGTATGGAGTCTGCTTCCACCACATCACTGCCTAATGCATTCCACCTGTTAACTACTCTGACACTGAAAAAGTTCTTTCTAATGTCCCTGTGACTCATTTGGGCCACCATTTACACCATGGCATGTACACCCGTGTTAAATAATCCATCCTTGTCTACCCTGTAAATTCCTTATGCACTTAGGGTACTCCCTTATCCAATGGAGTACCTTCCCTTTCACTCCAGCCTGCATCTCCAACTTTTTCACTAGCCTCTTGTGTGGCACTGTGTCAAAGGCTTTCTGGCAATCCAAAAGTATGCAGTCTTCCCACCCCTCTCTTTCTTGCCTGATTCTTGTGTCCTGGTCGTAGAATTCAACCCTGTGAGGCAGGACCTGCCATCCCTGAACCCATGTTGATGCTGTGTTACAAAGTTCCTTCGCTCCAGATGCTCCACTAGCTTTTATCGCACAATCTTCTCCATCAGCTTGCATGGTATGCAGGTTAGGGACACTGGCCTGTAGTTCAGTGCCTCATGTCTTGTATATCTAGATTACGTTTGCCGTCTTCCAAATGTTTGGCAGTTCACCTGTTACCAGTGATTTGTTGTACACCCTGGAGTGGCAGGCACAGTGCTTCTGCTCCTTCCTCCACAGGTGTGGAGCTTCTTCTGCACACCTGTAGTGTGTGGTGTGTAGTGTGAGGTGTATAGTGTGAGGTGTGTAGTGTGAGGTGTGTAGTGTGAGGTGTGTAGTGTGAGGTGTGTAGTGTGAGGTGTGTAGTGTGTGGTGCGAGGTGTGAGATCTGAGGTGTGAGGTTTAGTGATGAAAGTCTAATTACAATGTTCCCATCTTTGCTGCCTCGTTAGTGGCAGTGGTTCAGGCGTTTGTATCGTGTCCGGGTTGTCAACGGTATCCCAATAGGCCTATAAGCTTACACTAAATGCTCCTTAACGAGGGGAATATAATGTTATGCATCAGCCTACTGCCAAGCCTCCTGATGTCTGAACATTGGTAAGGGTGCCACCTATCGTCTTCTCCACTAATAGGGACCGCTTTTGCATCACTGTAACCATCGTTACAAATGCAGCCAATTAGGGCAAGTAACGACTTACAAGTAACTATGTTGTGTACTCACCTAGTTGTGCTTGCGGGGGTTGAGCTCTGGCTCTTTGGTCCCGCCTCTCAACCGTCATTCAACAGGTGTGTGAGCGTGGTGTGGAGAGGTTGGGTGGGTTGGGTGGGTTGGGACTCTCTGGTTGGGGGAGGAGGAGGTTGGACATTTAGGGAGATGAAGAGGTTAAGGAACTTTAGTAACCTCAGGGGTCTGACGGCTGAGTGAGCTACGCTCGGGATTCGTAGTTCTGAGGTTCCGGGTTCGATTCCCGGTGGAGGCGGAAACAAATGGGCATAGTTTCTTTCACCTTGATGCCCCCTGTTCACCTAGCGGTAAAAATAGGTACCTGGGAGTTAGACAGCTGCTACGGGCTGCTTCATGGGGATGTTTAACAAAAAGCAGGCTTGGTCGAGGACCGGGCCGCGGGGACGCTAAGCCCCGAAATCATTTCAAGATAACCTCAAGATCTCAAGATAACGTATATTAGACAATATTATTTCATATCAGTTCTATTGATTAAAGTATTTCAGGAGATTTAAAGCCAATTTGTCAGTCTTAACAACCTAATTCTCCCTATTTTCCCGCTTGTTACAACTGGTAATAATGGTGATACATCTGTTATGTAACGTGTTTATGACGTGTTACAAGGTTGCTATAACCTGTTGTATAGGTTGTTACAACCTGCTATATGGGTTGTTACAACCTGCTATATGGGTTGTTACAACCTGCTATATGGGTTGTTACAACCTGCTATATGGGTTGTTACAACCTGCTATATGGGTTGTTACTTGTAACAATCATCATCATTAATCGAACTACTTGGGCTGGACGGTAGAGCGACGGTCTAGCGTCATGCAGGTCGGCGTTCAATCCCCGACCGTCCAAGTGGTTGGGCACCATTCCTTCCCCCCGTCCCATCCCAAATCCTTATCCTGACCCCTTCCCAGTGCTATATAGTCGTAATGGCTTGGCGCTTTCCCCCTGATAGTTCCCTTCCATTCACCGACGGTCAAGTTCCATTCAACTAAACTTTAGAAAAATGCTCAGAGCTCCCGCCTTGCGACTTCCATGAGGTCAACTCTCCAGGTTACCGGGGCTCAGCGCCCCCGCGGCCCGGTCCTCGACCAGGACTCCGACATATCTGAGAACACTGTCGTCTCCTTCACGTATTTCACACTTAAGTGTGAAGACCAGAGTGTCTTGTGAGTTGGAAACACAACATTTGTCTGGATGTGTGGAGGACCTGTGACCCCTGCCCTGGGGTGTGTACCCCTGCCCTGGGGTGTGTACCCCTGCACGACCCCTGCCCTGGGGTGTGTACCCCTGCACGACCCCTGCCCTGGGGTGTGTACCCCTGCACGACCCCTGCCCTGGGGTGTGTACCCCTGCCCTGGGGTGTGTACCCCTGCCCTGGGGTGTGTACCCCTGCCCTGGGGTGTGTACCCCTGCCCTGGGGTGTGTACCCCTGCCCTGGGGTGTGTACCCCTGCCCTGGGGTGTGTACCCCTGCCCTGGGGTGTGTACCCCTGCCCTGGGGTGTGTACCCCTGCCCTGGGGTGTGTACCCCTGCCCTGGGGTGTGTACCCCTGCCCTGGGGTGTGTACCCCTGCACGTCCCCTGCCCTGGGGTGTGTACCCCTGCACGAAACCTGCCCTGGGGTGTGTACCCCTGCCCTGGGGTGTGTACCCCTGCCCTGGGGTGTGTACCCCTGCCCTGGGGTGTGTACCCCTGCCCTGGGGTGTGTACCCCTGCCCTGGGGTGTGTACCCCTGCCCTGGGGTGTGTACCCCTGCACGTCCCCTGCCCGGGGGTGTGTACCCCTGCACGACCCCTGCCCTGGGGTGTGTACCCCTGCCCTGGGGTGTATACCCCTGCCCTGGGGTGTGTACCCCTGCCCTGGGGTGTATACCCCTGCCCTGGGGTGTGTACCCCTGCCCTGGGGTGTATACCCCTGCCCTGGGGTGTGTACCCCTGCACGACCCCTGCCCTGGGGTGTGTACCCCTGCCCTGGGGTGTGTACCCCTGCCCTGGGGTGTGTACCCCTGCCCTGGGGTGTGTACCCCTGCACGTCCCCAGCCCTGGGGTGTGTTCCCCTGCACGACCCCTGCCCTGGGGTGTGTACCCCTGCACGACCCCTGCCCTGGGGTGTGTACCCCTGTACGACCCCTGTCCTGGGGTGTGTACCCCTGTGCGACCCCTGCCCTGGGGTGTGTACCCCTGTACGACCACTGTCCTGGGGTGTGTACCCCTGTACGACCCCTGCCCTGGGGTGTGTACCCCTGTACGACCCCTGCCCTGGGGTGTGTACCCCTGTACGACCCCTGCCCTGGGGTGTGTACCCCTGCACGACCCCTGCCCTGGGGTGTGTACCCCTGTACGACCCCTGCCCTGGGGTGTGTACCCCTGTACGACCCCTGCCCTGGGGTGTGTACCCCTGCACGACCCCTGCCCTGGGGTGTGTACCCCTGTACGACCCCTGCCCTGGGGTGTGTACCCCTGTACGACCCCTGCCCTGGGGTGTGTACCCCGTACGACCCCTGCCCTCGGGTGTGTACCCCTGTACGACCCCTGCCCTGGGGTGTGTACCCTGTACGACCCCTGCCCTCGGGTGTGTACCCCTGTACGACCCCTGCCCTGGGGTGTGTACCCTGTACGACCCCTGCCCTGGGGTGTGTACCCCTGTACGACCCCTGTCCTGGGGTGTGTACCCCTGTGCGACCCCTGCCCTGGGGTGTGTACCCCTGTACGACCCCTGCCCTGGGGTGTGTACCCCTGCACGACCCCTGCCCTTGGGTGTGTACCCTGTACGACCCCTGCCCTGGGGTGTGTACCCCTGTACGACCCCTGCCCTGGGGTGTGTACCCCTGGACGACCCCTGCCCTGGGGTGTGTACCCCTGTACGACCCCTGCCCTGGGGTGTGTACCCCTGCACGACCCCTGCCCTGGGGTGTGTACCCCTGCACGACCCCTGCCCTGGGGTGTGTACCCCTGTACGACCCCTGCCCTGGGGTGTGTACCCCTGCCCTGGGGTGTGTACCCCTGCACGACCCCTGCCCTGGGGTGTGTACCCCTGCACGACTCCTGCCCTGGGGTGTGTACCCCTGCACGACCCCTGCCCTGGGGTGTGTACCCCTGCACGACCCCTGCCCTTGGGTGTGTACCCCTGTACGACCACTGTCCTGGGGAGTGTACCCCTGTACGACCCCTGCCCTGGGGTGTGTACCCCTGTACGACCCCTGCCCTGGGGTGTGTAACCCTGTACGACCCCTGCCCTGGGGTGTGTACCCCTGCCCTGGGGTGTGTACCCCTGCCCTGGGGTGTGTACCCCTGCACGACCCCTGCCCTGGGGTGTGTACCCCTGCACGACTCCTGCCCTGGGGTGTGTACCCCTGCACGACCCCTGCCCTGGGGTGTGTACCCCTGCACGACCCCTGCCCTTGGGTGTGTACCCCTGTACGACCACTGTCCTGGGGTGTGTACCCCTGTACGACCCCTGCCCTGGGGTGTGTACCCCTGTACGACCCCTGCCCTGGGGTGTGTACCCCGTACGACCCCTGCCCTCGGGTGTGTACCCCTGTACGACCCCTGCCCTGGGGTGTGTACCCTGTACGACCCCTGCCCTCGGGTGTGTACCCCTGTACGACCCCTGCCCTGGGGTGTGTACCCTGTACGACCCCTGCCCTGGGGTGTGTACCCCTGTACGACCCCTGTCCTGGGGTGTGTACCCCTGTGCGACCCCTGCCCTGGGGTGTGTACCCCTGTACGACCCCTGCCCTGGGGTGTGTACCCCTGCACGACCCCTGCCCTTGGGTGTGTACCCTGTACGACCCCTGCCCTGGGGTGTGTACCCCTGTACGACCCCTGCCCTGGGGTGTGTACCCCTGGACGACCCCTGCCCTGGGGTGTGTACCCCTGTACGACCCCTGCCCTGGGGTGTGTACCCCTGCACGACCCCTGCCCTGGGGTGTGTACCCCTGCACGACCCCTGCCCTGGGGTGTGTACCCCTGTACGACCCCTGCCCTGGGGTGTGTACCCCTGCCCTGGGGTGTGTACCCCTGCACGACCCCTGCCCTGGGGTGTGTACCCCTGCACGACTCCTGCCCTGGGGTGTGTACCCCTGCACGACCCCTGCCCTGGGGTGTGTACCCCTGCACGACCCCTGCCCTTGGGTGTGTACCCCTGTACGACCACTGTCCTGGGGTGTGTACCCCTGTACGACCCCTGCCCTGGGGTGTGTACCCCTGTACGACCCCTGCCCTGGGGTGTGTAACCCTGTACGACCCCTGCCCTGGGGTGTGTACCACTCTACGACCCCTGCCCTGGGGTGTGTACCCCTGCACGACCCCTGCCCTGGGGTGTGTACCCCTGTACGACCCCTGCCCTGGGGTGTGTACCCCTGCACGACCCCTGCCCTGGGGTGTGTACCCCTGTACGACCCCTGCCCTGGGGTGTGTACCCCTGCACGACCCCTGCCATGGGGTGTGTACCCCTGTACGACCCCTGCCCTGGGGTGTGTACCCCTGTACGACCCCTGCCCTGGGGTGTGTACCCCGTACGACCCCTGCCCTCGGGTGTGTACCCCTGTACGACCCCTGCCCTGGGGTGTGTACCCCTGTACGACCCCTGCCCTGGGGTGTGTACCCCGGCACGACCCCTGCCCTGTGGTGTGTACCCCTGTACGACCCCTGCCCTGGGGTGTGTACCCCTGCACGACCCCTGCCCTGGGGTGTGTACCCCTGCCCTGGGGTGTGTACCCCTGCACGACCCCTGCCCTGGGGTGTGTACCCCTGTACGACCCCTGCCCTGGGGTGTGTACCCCTGCCCTGAGGTGTGTACCCCTGCACGACCCCTGCCCTGGGGTGTGTACCCCTGCACGACCCCTGCCCTGGGGTGTGTACCCCTGCACGACTCCTGCCCTGGGGTGTGTACCCCTGTACGACCCCTGCCCTGGGGTGTGTACCCCTGTACGACCCCTGCCCTGGGGTGTGTACCCCTGCACAACCCCTGCCCTGGGGTGTGTACCCCTGCATGACCCCTGCCCTGGGGTGTGTACCCCTGCACGACCCCTGCCCTTGGGTGTGTACCCCTGTACGACCACTGTCCTGGGGTGTGTACCCCTGTACGACCCCTGCCCTGGGGTGTGTACCCCTGTACGACCCCTGCCCTGGGGTGTGTACCCCTGTACGACCCCTGCCCTGGTGTGTGTACCAGTCTACGACCCCTGCCCTGGGGTGTGTACCCCTGCACGACCCCTGCCCTGGGGTGTGTACCCCTGTACGACCCCTGCCCTGGGGTGTGTACCCCTGCACGACCCCTGCCCTGGGGTGTGTACCCCTGCACGACCCCTGCCCTGGGGTGTGTACCCCTGTACGACCCCTGCCCTGGGGTGTGTACCCCTGCACGACCCCTGCCCTGGGGTGTGTACCCCTGTACGACCCCTGCCCTGGGGTGTGTACCCCTGTACGACCCCTGCCCTGGGGTGTGTACCCCGTACGACCCCTGCCCTCGGGTGTGTACCCCTGTACGACCCCTGCCCTGGGGTGTGTACCCTGTACGACCCCTGCCCTCGGGTGTGTACCCCTGTACGACCCCTGCCCTCGGGTGTGTACCCCTGTACGACCCCTGCCCTGGAGTGTGTACCCTGTACGACCCCTGCCCTGGGGTGTGTACCCCTGTACGACCCCTGTCCTGGGGTGTGTACCCCTGTGCGACCCCTGCCCTGGGGTGTGTACCGCTGTACGACCCCTGCCCTGGGGTGTGTACCCCTGCACGACCCCTGCCCTGGGGTGTGTACCCATGCACGACCCCTGCCCTGGGGTGTGTACCCCTGTACGACCCCTGCCCTGGGGTGTGTACCCCTGTACGACCCCTGCCTTGGGGTGTGTACCCCTGTACGACCCCTGCCTTGGGGTGTGTACTCCCACACTCTCCTGGGGGAGAGTGTGGGGGGAGAGAGTGTGGGGGGGGCCAGGTAAAGATGAGCAGAGGCTTACCCAGGCACTTAAGGGGTCCTATCCTACAACAATGGCCCTGGTGGCCCCCCTCGTGGCCCCCCTGGTGGCCTTCCTGGTGGCCCTCCCTGGTGGCCCTCCCTGGTGGCCCTTCCTGGTGGCCCCTCCCCCGGGGCCCTCACAACGACACAACTACCCACTTACGCCTGCTTGTTAAACATTTTAAAACTTGCACAACAAGTTTAATTTGTATAGTGTTTATCACAAGCGTCCCTGCGTACTGCTAAGCTATATATATATTAATATTAAAATATGTCAAGAGTGCCTGAGGGAGGAGCCCCGGGCCACGCCGGGTCCACTAGACAAAGGGG
Source organism: Procambarus clarkii (assembly GCF_040958095.1). Lineage (NCBI taxonomy): Eukaryota > Metazoa > Arthropoda > Malacostraca > Decapoda > Cambaridae > Procambarus > Procambarus clarkii. The sequence continues at coordinate 33,334,158 of NC_091211.1, read as the reverse complement.
GGGGGTCAACTAGACAGGGGGGGGCCGTACACAGTCTTAATCTGACAGTATTTACATAATGTATGCAAGGTACTCTACTCTTAACACGGCTCTTATATGAAGGTTTTCTATTATATATATTCATGGCATTCCAAACTGCAGAATTATTGGAGCATAATATAGCGTTGACCAGACCACACACTAGAAATTGAAGGGACGACGACGTTTCGGTCCGTCCTGGACCATTCTCAAGTCGATTGTGACTTGTGACATTCACAATCGACTTGAGAATGGTCCAGGACGGACCGAAACGTCGTCGTCCCTTCAATTTCTAGTGTGTGGTCTGGTCAACATACTTCAGCCACGTTATTGTGACTCATCGCCTGCATAATATAGCGCATAATATAGAGTATAGTAAGTCATGTATAACTTAAGATATAACATATCTTAACCTTATAAGTGAAAGTCATCGTACACACCACACACCTGGCCACCGTACACACCACACACCTGGCCACCGTACACACCACACACCTGGCCACCGTACACACCACACACCTGGCCACCGTACACACCACACACCTGGCCACCGTACACACCACACACCTGGCCACCGTACACACCACACACCTGGCCACCGTACACACCACACACCTGGCCACCGTACACACCACACACCTGGCCACCGTACACACTACACACCTGGCCACCGTACACATCTGGCCACCGTACACACCACACACCTGGCCACCGTACACATCACACACCTGGCCACCGTACACACCACACACCTGGCCACCGTGCACACCACACACCTGGCCACCGTGCACACCACACACCTGGCCACCGTACACACCACACACCTGGCCACCGTACACACTACACACCTGGCCACCGTGCACACCACACACCTGGCCACCGTACACACCACACACCTGGCCACCGTACACACTACACACCTGGCCACCGTACACACCACACACCTGGCCACCGTACACACCACACACCTGGCCACCGTACACACTACACACCTGGCCACCGTACACACCACACACCTGGCCACCATAAACACCACACACCTGGCCACCGTACACACTACACACCTGGCCACCGTACACACTTGGCCACCGTACACACCTGGCCACCGTACACACCTGGCCACCGTACACACCTGGCCACCGTACACACCACACACCTGGCCACCGTAAACACCACACACCTGGCCACCGTACACACCACACACCTGGCCACCGTACACACCTGGCCACCGTAAACACCACACACCTGGCCACCGAACACACCACACACCTGGCCACCGTACACACCACACACCTGGCCACCGTACACACCTGGCCACCGTACACACCACACACATGGCCGCAGTAAATGCAAAGTAATGAAACTAGGCAGTGGAAACAGGAGGCCAGACACAGGATACAGAATGGAAGATGAAGTCCTTCATGAAACAGACAGAGAGAAAGATCTAGGAGTTGATATCACACCAAACCTGTCTCCTGAAGCCCACATAAAGAGAATAACGTCTGCGGCATATGCGAGGCTGGCTAACATCAGAACAGCCTTCAGGAACCTGTGTAAGGAATCATTCAGAACCTTGTACACCACATATGTAAGACAAGGTGTACGTAAGACAAGGTGATACGTAAGACACATATGTAAGACAAGGTGATATGTAAGACACCACATATAAGATTCTCAGGGGAATTGACAGGGTAGACAAGGAGGGATTATTTAACACGGGCGGTACACGAACAAGGGGACACAGGTGGAAACTGAGTACCCACATGAGCCACAGGGACGTTAGAAAGAACTTTTTCAGTGTCAGAGTAGTTAACAGGTGGAATGCATTAGGCAGTGATGCGGTGGAGGCTGACTCCATACACATTTTACAATGTAGATATGATAGAGCCCAATAGGCTCAGGAACCTGTACACCAGTTGATTGACGGTTGAGAGGCGGGACCAAAGAGCCAGAGCTCAACCCCCGCAAGCACAACTAGGTGAGTACACCTGACCACCGTACACATCACTTCCTGTTAATGCAACTTGACTCAAAATATATCTTGGCATTCTGTTGTATGTGGAGCGGACACAAGGCTACCACGGTGCAGGTTACCATGGTGCAGGCTACCATGGTGCAGGCTACCATGGTGCAGGCTACCATAGTACAGGCTACCATGGTGCAGGCTACCATGGTGCAGGCTACCATGGTGCAGGCTACCATAGTACAGGCTACCATGGTGCAGGCTACCATGGTGCAGGCTACCATGGTGCAGGCTACCATGGTGCAGGCTACCATGGTGCAGGTTACCATGGTGCAGGCTACCATGGTGCAGGCTATCATGGTGCAGGCTACCATGGTGCAGGCTATCATGGTGCAGGCTACCATGGTGCAGGCTACCATGGTGCAGGCTACCATGGTGCAGGCTACCATGGTGCAGGTTACCATGGTGCAGGCTACCATGGTGCAGGCTACCATGGTGCAGGCTACCATGGTGCAGGCTACCATGGTGCAGGTTACCATGGTGCAGGCTACCATGGTGCAGGTTACCATGGTGCAGGCTACCATGGTGCAGGTTACCATGGTGCAGGCTACCATGGTGCAGGCTATCATGGTGCAGGCTACCATAGTGCAGGCTACCATGGTGCATGCTACCATAGTGCAGGCTACCATAGTGCAGGCTACCATGGTGCAGGCTACCATGGTGCAGGCTACCATGGTGCAGGTTACCATTATGCAGGCTACCATGGTGCAGGCTACCATAGTGCAGGCTACCATGGTGCAGGCTACCATAGTGCAGACTACCATGGTGCAGGCTACCATGGTGCAGGCCACCATGGTGCAGGCTACCATGGTGCAGGCCACCATGGTGCAGGCTACCATGGTACAGGCCACCGTGGTGCAGGCTACCATAGTACAGGCCACCATGGTGCAGGCTACCATGGTGCAGGCTACCATAGTACAGGCCACCATGGTGCAGGCTACCATAGTACAGGCCACCATGGTGCAGGCTACCATAGTACAGGCCACCATGGTGCAGGCTACCACGGTGCAGGCTACCATGGTTCAGGCTACCATGGTGCAGACTACCATGGTGCAAGCTACCATGGTGCAGACTACCATGGTGCAGGCCACCATGGTGCAGGCCACCATGGTACAGGCCACCATGGTGCAGGCCACCATGGTGCAGGCCACCATGGTGCAGGCCACCATGGTGCAGGCCACCATGGTGCAGGCCACCATGGTGCAGGCCACCATGGTGCAGGCCACCATGGTGCAGGCCACCATGGTGCAGGCCACCATGGTGCAGGCCACCATGGTGCAGGCTACCATGGTGCAGGCCACCATGGTGCAGGCCACCATGGTGCAGGCCACCATGGTGCAGGCCACCATGGTGCAGGCCACCATGGTGCAGGCTACCATGGTGCAGGCTACCATGGTGCAGGCCACCATGGTGCAGGCCACCATGGTGCAGGCTACCATGGTGCAGGCTACCATGGTGCAGGCCACCATGGTGCAGGCTACCATGGTGCAGGCCACCATGGTGCAGGCTACCATGGTGCAGGCTACCATGGTGCAGGCTACCATGGTGCAGGCCACCATGGTGCAGGCTACCATGGTGCAGGCTACCATGGGGCAGGCCACCATGGTGCAGGCCACCATGGTGCAGGCTACCATGGTGCAGGCCACCATGGTGCAGGCCACCATGGTGCAGGCTACCATGGTGCAGGCCACCATGGTGCAGGCCACCATGGTGCAGGCTACCATGGTGCAGGCTACCATGGTGCAGGCCACCATGGTGCAGGCTACCATGGTGCAGGCCACCATGGTGCAGGCTACCATGGTGCAGGCCACCATGGTGCAGGCTACCATGGTGCAGGCTACCATGGTGCAGGCCACCATGGTGCAGGCTACCATGGTGCAGGCTACCATGGTGCAGGCCACCATGGTGCAGGCCACCATGGTGCAGGCCACCATGGTGCAGGCCACCATGGTGCAGGCTACCATGGTGCAGGCCACCATGGTGCAGGCTACCATGGTGCAGGCCACCATGGTGCAGGCTACCATGGTGCAGGCTACCATGGTGCAGGCCACCATGGCGCAGGCTACCATAGTACAGCTCACCATGGTGCAGGCCACCATGGTGCAGGCTACCATGGTGCAGGCTACCATGGTGCAGGCTACCATGGCGGCCTGCAAGACAATATTGGTGTGGAGCTCAGTAGCAGCTGTTCTCCCTATATTATTACCGGTGGTTGGCGCCCTCCTATACCAGCCTTCCCTATCACTATATATTATATGTTATATTGTGTTAAATATTATATGTGACTGCTATATGGAATTATATTTATATTGTTAGAGAAAGTTATCCAGGGACAGTTGATTCCTTCATATATTCCTTATATTAGGACACTCCTACGTAGGTACGCGGGATATGTCTACCCCACCCCCCTCCCTGGCCCTTGTTCCCTCCCTCCCTGGCCCTTACTCCCTCCCTCCCTCCCTCCCTCCCTCCCTGGCCCTTGTTCCCTCCCTCCCTGGCCCTTGTTCCCTCCCTCCCTCCCTGGCCCTTATTCCCTCCCTCCCTCCCTGGCCCTGATTCCCTCCCTCCCTCCCTCCCTCCCTCCCTCCCTCCCTCCCTGGCATGGTGGGAATAAGTACTATTACTACCACCACCCCCTCCCTCCCTTATACCCCCTACCACCACCCCTGCCTCCCTTATCCCCCCCTACCACCACCCCTGCCTCCCTTATGCCCCTACTACCACCCCTGCCTCCCTTATTCCCCCCCTACCACCACACCTGCCTCCCTTATTCCCCCCCTACCACCACACCTGCCTGCCTTATGCCCCTACCACCACCCCTGCCTCCCTTATACCCCCTACCACCACCCCTGCCTCCCTTATACCCTACTACCACCCCTGCCTCCCTTATACCCCCTACCACCACCCCTGCCTCCCTTATGCCCCCTACTACCACCCCTGCCTCCCTTATACCCTACTACCACCCCTGCCTCCCTCATACCCCCTGCCACCACCCCTGCCTCCCTTATACCCCCTGCCACCACCCCTGCCTCCCTTATACCCTACTACCACCCCTGCCTCCCTTATACCCCCTACCACCACCCCTGCCTCCCTTATACCCCCTACCACCACCCCTGCCTCCCTTATACCCCCTACCACCACCCCTGCCTCCCTTATACCCTACTACCACCCCTGCCTCCCTTATACCCTACTACCACCCCTGCCTCCCTTATACCCCCTACCACCACCCCTGCCTCCCTTATACCCTACTACCACCCCTGCCTCCCTTATACCCCCTACCACCACCCCTGCCTCCCTTATGCCCCCTACTACCACCCCTGCCTCCCTTATTCCCCCTGCCACCACCCCTGCCTCCCTTATACCCCCTACCACCACCCCTGCCTCCCTTATACCCCCTACCACCACCCCTGCCTCCCTTATACCCCCCTACCACCACCCCTGCCTTATACCCCTACTACCCCCCTGCCTCCCTTATACCCCCCCTACCACCACCCCTGCCTTATACCCCAACTACCCCCCCCCCCTGCCTCCCTTATACCCCCTACCACCACCCCTGCCTCCCTTATACCCTACTACCACCCCTGCCTCCTTTATACCCCCTGCCACCACCCCTGCCTCCCTTATGCCCCCTACTACCACCCCTGCCTCCCTTATACCCCCTACCACCACCCCTGCCTCCATTATATCCCCTACCACCACCCCTGCCTCCCTTATACCCTACTACCACCCCTGTCTCCCTTATACCCCCTACCACCACCCCTGCCTCCCTTATACCCTACTACCACCCCTGCCTCCCTTATACCCCCTACCACCACCCCTGCCTCCCTTATGCCCCTACCACCACCCCTGCCTCCCTTATGCCCCTACTACCACCCCTGCCTCCCTTATACCCCCTGCCACCACCCCTGCCTCCCTTATACCCCCCCTACCACCACACCTGCCTAATACCCCTACTACCCCCCCTGCCTCCCTTATACCCCCTACCACCACCCCTGCCTCCCTTATACCCCCTACCACCACCCCTGCCTCCCTTATACCCCGTACCACCACCCCTGCCTCCCTTATACCCCCCTACCACCACCCCTGCCTTATACCCCTACTACCCCCCTGCCTCCCTTATACCCCCCCTACCACCACCCCTGCCTTATACCCCAACTACCCCCCCCCTGCCTCCCTTATACCCCCTACCACCACCCCTGCCTCCCTTATACCCCCTACCACCACCCCTGCCTCCCTTATACCCCCTACCACCACTCCTGCCTCCCTTATACCCCCTACCACCACCCCTGCCTCCCTTATACCCCTACCACCACCCCTGCCTCCCTTATACCCCTACTACAACCCCTGCCTCCCTTATACCCCCCTACCACCACCCCTGCCTCCCTTATACCCTACTACCACCACTCCTGCCTCCCTTATACCCCCTACCACCACCCCTGCCTCCCTTATACCCCCTACCACCACCCCTGCCTCCCTTATACCCCCTACCACCACCCCTGCCTCCCTTATACCCCCTACTTCCACCCCTGCCTCCCTTATACCCCCTACCACCACCCCTACCTCCCTTATACCCCCTACCACCACCCCTGCCTCCCTTATACCCCCCTACCACCACCCCTGCCTCCCTTATGCCCTCTACCACCACCCCTGCCTCCCTTATACCCCCTACCACCACCCCTGCTTCCCTTATACCCCTACTACCACCACCCCCTGCCTCCCTTATACCCCTACTACCACCACCCCTGCCTCCCTTATACCCCTACTACCACCACCCCCTGCCTCCCTTATACCCCCTACCACCACCCCTGCCTCCCTTATGCCCCTACCACCACCACCCCCTGCCTCCCTTATACCCCTACTACCACCACCCCCTGCCTCCCTTATACCCCTACTACCACCACCCCTGCCTCCCTTATACCCCTACCACCACCACCCCTGCCTCCCCTAACCCCCCTACCACCACCCCTGCCTCCCTTATACCCCTACCACCACTACCCCCTGCCTCCCTTATACCCCTACTACCACCACCCCTGCCTCCCTTATACCCCTACCACCACCACCCCTGCCTCCCCTAACCCCCCTACCACCACCCCTGCCTCCCTTATACCCCCTACCACCACCCCTGCCTCCCTTATACCCCTACTACCACCACCCCTGCCTCCCCTAACCCCCCTACCACCACCCCTGCCTCCCTTATACCCCCTACCACCACCCCTGCCTCCCTTATGCCCCCTACCACCACCCCTGCCTCCCTTATACCCCCTACCACCACCCCTGCCTCACTAATGCCCCCTACCTCCACCCCTGCTTCCCTTATGCCCCCTACCACCACCCCTGCCTCCCTTATGCCCCCTACCACCACTCCTGCCTCCCTTATACCTCCTACCACCACCCCTGCCTCCCTTATACCCCCTACCACCACCCCTGCCTCCCTTATACCCCCTAACACCACCCTTGCCTCCCTTATACCCCCTAACACCACCCCTGCCTCCCTTATACCCCCTACCACCACCCCTGCCTCCCTTATACCCCCTACCACCACCCCTGCCTTATACCCCCTACCACCACCCCTGCCTCCCTTATACCCCCTACCACCACCCCTGCCTGCCTTATACCCCCTACCACCACCCCTGCCTCCCTTATACCCCCTACCACCACCCCTGCCTGCCTTATACCCCCTACCACCACCCCTGCCTTATGCCCCCTACCACCACCCCTGCCTCCCTCGCCAACTATTAATATGCTAATCACCTTCCTCTTGTATTTGATAACGTGTTTAAAATCTCGTGGTTTTAGAGTCATGAAACAGTTGGTAATATTTATATATAAGAATGAGCATATGGTCCCTGGGGCCATGTGTCACTTATGTGTCGCTGCCTGGGGCCATGTGTCGCTCCCTGGGGCCATGTGTCGCTCCCTGAGGCCATGTGTCACTTGTGTGTCGCTGCCTGGGGCCATGTGTCGCTCCCTGGGGCCATGTGTCGCTCCCTGAGGCCATGTGTCACTTGTGTGTCGCTCCCTGGGGCCATGTGTCGCTCCCTGGGGCCATGTGTCGCTCCCTGAGGCCATGTGTCACTTGTGTGTCGCTCCCTGGGGCCATGTGTCGCTCCCTGGGGCCATGGGTCGCTCCCTGGGGCCATGTGTCGCTCCCTGAGGCCATGTGTCACTTATGTGTCGCTCTCTGGGGCCATGTGTCACTTATGTGTCGCTCCCTGGGGCCATGTGTCACTTATGTATCGCTGCCTGAGGCCATGTGTCTTTCCCTGGGGCGATGTGTCACTTGTGTGTCGCTCCCTGGGGCCATGTGTCACTTATATGTCGCTCCCTGGGGCCATGTGTCACTTATGTGTCGCTCCCTGGGGCCATGTGTCACTTATGTGTCGCTCCCTGGGGCCATGTGTCGTTTATGTGTTTCTGCCTGAGGCCATGTGTCACTTATGTATCGCTGCCTGAGGCCATGTGTCACTTATGTATCGCTGCCTGAGGCCATGTGTCACTTATGCATCGCTGCCTGAGGCCATGTGTCACTTATGTATCGCTGCCTGAGGCCATGTGTCACTTATGCATCGCTGCCTGAGGCCATGTGTCACATGACACACATGGTTTGCGGAGGCTTCTTGCAGCCTTGTGTTGTGATCAGCTGCCCTGACCTGATCAACCAGGCTGTGAACCTGATCAACCAGGCTGTGAACCTGATCAACCAGGCTGTGAACCTGATCAACCAGGCTGTGACTCATACGTCAGGCTGCGAACAGCCGCGTCTAACAGCCTGGTTGATCAGTCCAGCAACCAGGAGGCCTGGTCGACGACCGGGCCGCGGGGACACTGAGCCCCGGAAGCACCTCAAGGTAGCCTCAAGGTTGGTAGCCCTTGTACTCACCTAGTTGTGCTTGCGGGGGTTGAGCTCTGGCTCTTTGGTCCCGCCTCTCAACTGTCAATCAACTGGTGTACAGGTTCCTGAGCCTACTGGGCTCTATCATATCTACATTGTAAACTGTGAATGGAGTCAGCCTCCACCGCATCACTGCCTAATGCATTCCACCTGTTAACTACTCTGACACTAAAAAAGTTCTTTCTAACGTCCCTGTGGCTCATTTGGGTACTCAGTCTCCACCTGTTTCCTCTTGTTCGCTTTCCGCCAGTGTTGAATAGTTTATCCTTGTCTACCCTGTTAATTCCCTTGGGAATTTGGTATATGGTGATCATGTCTCCCCGAGCTCTTCTGTCTACCAGTGTCGTGAGGTGCATCTCACGTAGCTTTTCCTCGTAACTCATGCCTCTTAGTTCTGGGACTAGTCTAGTGGCATACCTCTGATCTTTTTCAAGCTTCGTCTTGTGCTTGACAAGGTGCGGGCTCCATGCTGGGGCCGCATACTCCAGGATTGGTCTTACATATGTGGTGTACAAGATTCTGAATGATTCCTCATACAGGTTCCTGAACGCTGTTCTGATGTTAGCCAGCCTCGCATATGCCGCAGATGTTATTCTTTTTATGTGGGCTTCAGGAGACAGGTTTGGTGTGATATCAACTCCTAGATCTTTCTCTCTGATCGTTTTATGAAGGACTTCATCTTCCATTCGGTATCCAGTGACTGGCCTCCTAGTTCCTCCTAGTTGCATTACCTTACATTTACTGAGGTTGAACTTTAGTAACCATTTGTTGGACCATTCCTTCAGTTTGTCTAGGTCATCTTGTAGCCTCATACTATCTTCCTCTGTCTTAATCCTCCTCATAATTTTTGTATCGTCAGCAAACATTGAGAGGACCGAGTCTATACCCTCTGGGAGATCATTTACATATATCAGAAACAGTATAGGTCCAAGGACTGACCCCTGCGGGACTCCACTGATGCCTCTCCACCACTACGATACCTCACCCCTCACAGTGACTCGTTGTAACCTGTTGTATAGGTACGCCCTTATTCAATGGAGTACCTTAAGGTACCTTAAAGGAAAGGGATGGTACCTTCCCTTTCTCTCCTGCCAGCATATCCAGTTTGTGTACTAGTCTCTGGTGTGGTACTGTATCAAAAGCTTTTTGGTAGTCCAGAAATATGCAGTCTGCCCAGCCCTCTCTTGCCTGATTTTTGTTGCCTGATCGTAGAATTCAATTAGCTCTGTGAGGCAGGATTTGCCATCCCAGAACCCATGTTGATGCAGTGTTACAAGGTTCCTTCGCTCCAGATGTTCCACTAGGTTTTTTCGCACAATCTTCACCATCAACTTGCAAGGTATGCAAGTTAGGGACACTGGCCTGTAGTTCAGTGCCTCCTGTCTATCCCCCTTCGCCCTCCTGGGCTAAGGTATGCTGAACTGTGTAATTACTATATGAGTACTGGAACACTTGATGATATATTGGACTTGTACCCAAGATTAACCATGTAATGCATCAATTATACAATGTATGTGATGTAACTATATAACCTGAGCTTGTAAAAGCACCTTAATCACCTTCAGTGGTTAAGTGCTTAATGACTCACTAGTTTCCTCAGCTATCTCCCCCTCTCAGAGTAGGAGAGCCATAAATGTAAGTGTATATATGTATGTGTGCGTATATGTGTATGTATGTATATATGTTGTTAAATATGACCGAAAAAGTAAGATTAATAATTCTAACACGAATTTTCTCCATTTCTTATGTTTCTTTTTACCATCTCTAAACACATTAAACATTACTATGTTTAAAAAGAAACATAAGAAATATTGAGAAAATTCGTGTTAGAATTATTAATCTTACTTTTTTGGTCATATTTAACAACATATGTTTACAAGAAAGACTGCTAGCAATATATATATATATATATATATATATATATATATATATATATATATATATATATATATATATGTCGTACCTAGTAGCCAGAACGCACTTTTCAGCCTACTATGCAAGGCCCAATTTGCCTAATAAGCCAAGTTTTCATGAATTAATGTTTTTTCGACGACCTAACCTACCTAACCTAACCTAACCTACCTTTTTCGGTTACCTAACCCAACCTAACCTATAAAAATAGGTTAGGTTAGGTTAGGTTAGGTTAGGTAGGGTTGGTTAGGTTCGGTCATATATCTACGTTAATTTTAACTACAATTAAACAAAATTGACCTCATACATAATGAAATGGGTAGCTTTATCATTTCATAAGAAAAAAAATTGAGAAAATATATTTATTCAGGAAAACTTGGCTTATTAGGCAAATCGGGCCTTGCATAGTAGGCTGAGAAGTGCGTTCTGGCTACTAGGTACGACATATATATTATATATATATATATATATATATATATATATATATATATATATATATATATATATATATATAATATTATATATAATATATATATATATATATATATATATATATATATATATATATATATATAATATTATATATAATATATATATATATATATATATATATATATATATATATATATATATATATATATATATATATATATATATATATATATATATATATATGTGTGTGTGTGTGTGTGTGTGTGTGTGTGTGTGTGTGTGTGTGTGAAGTATATGAGGAAGCTAATCAGAATCAAATTTCGCCTCTGTAAATGCTCGTTAATATTAATGTAAAAGACACATCGACCACTTTATGTAGGGCAGACGTAACTCTGTGTATCTGAGTATTTATGTCTGTAGGTTAGATTAGCATATTAAACGCACTACAATCACCTTCTGTGGTTGATTGTTCAATAAATCCCTGAACTATATGTTTAACAGATCTCTCACCCTGTCTATGGAGGACAGAAGAAAATGTATATATGCTGGTTAGCACTGTAAATGTCCGGCCACGTCTGTGGTAGAAAAATAATAATAATAATAATAAATCACTCTTCATGTATATCGGGACTACATTGGCCGTCTTCCGAATTTTTGGCAATTCCCCTGTTACCAGTGACTTGTTATACACCATGGAGAGTCGCAGGCACAGAGCTTCTGCTCCTTCCTTTAGTATCCATGGTGAGATTCCTTCTGGGCCTATAGCCTTTCTCACGTCCAAATCTAGCAGATGCTTCCTCACATCCCCACAAATTCCTCTAGTGGTACCAGGTTATCTATTTCCTCTCTTATCTCTGGAACTTCTCCTTGCTCTAATGTGAAGACCTCCTGGAATTTCTTATTCAGTTCCTCGTACACTTCCTTGTCGTTTGTAGTGAATCTGTCTGTCCCTGTCCTCAGTGTCATTACCTGTTCCTTCACCTGTGGTCGTTGTGGTGTGACCCGCCGCCCTTGTGTGCATGGAATAGTGACAGGTCGTCTCTGTGGTCGTGGTGTTGTGCTGGTTAGTGTTCCTTGTGGTCGTCGGGATGAGCATGGGATGGTAGGTCGTCTTTGTCGTCAGGAATAATTATTGGCGGTCTTTCTCATAATTGTTGGCGGGGTTGGTCTTGTGGTCGTGGCGTGGTTGGTCTTGTGGTCGTGGCGTGGTTGGTCTTGTGGTCGTGGCGTGGTTGGTCTTGTGGTCGTGGCGTGGTTGGTCTTGTGGTCGTGGCGTGGTTGGTCTTGTGGTCGTGGCGTGGTTGCATGGTCTTGTCGTTGTGGCGTGGTTGGTCTTGTCGTTGTGGCGTGGTTGGTCTTGTCGTTGTGGCGTGGTTGGTCTTGTGGTCGTGGCGTGGTTGGTCTTGTCGTTGTGGCGTGGTTGGTCTTGTCGTTGTGGCGTGGTTGGTCTTGTGGTCGTGGCGTGGTTGGTCTTGTCGTCGTGGCGGGGTTGGTCTCGTCGTCGTGGCGGGGTTGGTGTCGTCGTCGTGGCGGGGTTGGTCTCGTCGTCGTGGCGGGGTTGGTCTCGTTGTCGTGGCGGGGTTGGTCTCGTTGTCGTGGCGGGGTTGGTCTCGTCGTCGTGGCGGGGTTGGTCTCGTCGTCGTGGCGGGGTTGGTCTCGCCGTCGTGGCGGGGTTGGTCTCGTCGTCGTGGCGGGGTTGGTCTCGTCGTCGTGGCGGGGTTGGTCTCGTCGTCGTGGCGGGGTTGGTCTCGTTGTCGTGGCGGGGTTGGTCTCGTTGTCGTGGCGGGGTTGGTCTCGTTGTCGTGGCGGGGTTGGTCTCGTTGTCGTGGCGGGGTTGGTCTCGTTGTCGTGGCGGGGTTGGTCTCGTTGTCGTGGCGGGGTTGGTGTCGTCGTCGTGGCGGGGTTGGTCTCGTCGTCGTGGCGGGGTTGGTGTCGTCGTCGTGGCGGGGTTGGTCTCGTTGTCGTGGCGGGGTTGGTGTCGTCGTCGTGGCGGGGTTGGTCTCGTCGTCGTGGCGGGGTTGGTCTCGTCGTCGTGGCGGGGTTGGTGTCGTCGTCGTGGCGGGGTTGGTCTTGTCGTCGTGGCGGGGTTGGTCTTGTGGTCGTGGCGGGGTTGACCTCGTGGTCGTGGCGGGGTTGGCCTCGTGGTCGTGGCGGGGTTGGCCTCGTGGTCGTGGCAGGGTTGGCCTCGTGGTCGTGGCAGGGTTGGCCTTGTGGTCGTGGCGGGGTTGGCCTCGTGGTCGTGGCGGGGTTGGCCTCGTGGTCGTGGCAGGGTTGGCCTCGTGGTCGTGGCAGGGTTGGCCTCGTGGTCGTGGCAGGGTTGGCCTCGTGGTCGTGGCAGGGTTGGCCTCGTGGTCGTGGCAGGGTTGGCCTTGTGGTCGTGCCGTGATTGGCCTGGTGGTCGTGGCGGGGTTGGCCTCGTGGTCGTGGCAGGGTTGGCCTCGTGGTCGTGGCAGGGTTGGCCTCGTGGTCGTGGCAGGGTTGGCCTCGTGGTCGTGGCAGGGTTGGCCTCGTGGTCGTGGCAGGGTTGGCCTCGTGGTCGTGGCGGGGTTGGCCTCGTGGTCGTGGCAGGGTTGGCCTTGTGGTCGTGCCGTGATTGGCTTGGTGGTCGTGGCGGGGTTGGCCTCGTGGTCGTGGCAGGGTTGGCCTCGTGGTCGTGGCAGGGTTGGCCTCGTGGTCGTGGCAGGGTTGGCCTCGTGGTCGTGGCAGGGTTGGCCTTGTGGTCGTGCCGTGATTGGCCTGGTGGTCGTGGCGGGGTTGGCCTCGTGGTCGTGGCGGGGTTGGCCTTGTGGTCGTGCCGTGATTGGCCTGGTGGTCGTGGCGGGGTTGGCCTTGTGGTCGTGCCGTGATTGGTCTTGTGGTCGTGGCGGGGTTGGCCTTGTGGTCGTGCCGTGATTGGCCTGGTGGTCGTGGCGGGGTTGGCCTTGTGGTCGTGGCGGGGTTGGCCTTGTGGTCGTGGCGGGGTTGGCCTTGTGGTCGTGGCGGGGTTGGCCTTGTTGTCGTGGAAATCATTCTCGTGGTCGTGAGTTTGTCTTTCGCTTTCCTCGTGGTAATGGCTCATTATTATAGTCGTACATGTTATAGTCGTGTCATGGTCGCCCGAGACTAGGACAGGTGGTCGTTAAGGAGCTGGTACACGTGGCCATGAGGGAAGTCGTGGTCCAGGCTCCTTACGGTCCATACGTCGTGAAGGGAGTCGTCTTAGTGCTATTGGTCGTCAGGTCTTGAAAGAGGTCGGGGTCGTCAAGAAGTGTTCAGGTCGTGGCTGGGGCGCCACGGTCCACACTCTCCCGTCCTCAGCATCTTAATTATTTACTTCAAGTTGCTATTTTGTCCTTTTATAGCGTCTTGAGAGTTCCATTTAGAGTGCGGAGAGTGCAGACCTGTTGACCCTCACATGTTGCTCATCAACACCAAGTTGCCATATACAATGTGTTGCAACATTACGAGAAGTTGCCATATACAATGTGTTGCAACATGACGAGAAGTTGCCATATACAATGTGTTGCAACATGACGAGAAGTTGCCATATACAACGTGTTGCAACATGACGAGAAGTTGCCATATACAATGTGTTGCAACATGACGAGAAGTTGCCATATAAACGTATCGCAACATTACGAGTAGTTGCCATATACAACGTCTTGCAACATTACAAGAAGTTGCCATATAGTGTTGCAACATTACGAGAAGTTGCCATATACAATGTGTTGCAACATGACGAGAAGTTGCCATATACAACGCGTTGCAACATTACGAGAAGCTGCCATATATACGTGTTGCAACATGACGAGAAGTTGCCATATAGTGTTGCAACATTACGAGAAGTTGCCATATAAACGTGTTGCAACATTACGAGAAGTTGCCATATAGTGTTGCAACATTACGAGAAGTTGCCATATAAACGTGTTGCAACATTACGAGAAGTTGCCATATAGTGTTGCAACATTACGAGAAGTTGCCATATACAATGTGTTGCAACATTACGAGAAGTGGAAGACGAGAGAGAGAGACTACCGGTCAAAATCATGCACGCGGGTCCTTACCTTTTCAACGTCTTGACTTGCAATATCCCGGCCGTTGTTCAGATCATTAATGTTACAACATTTTGTGTTGTGATGTTGATGACAATGATGAGTGTGGAGGCCAGATATTACCACCCAGCCACCACCACTTTACCAACCTCGCTCACACCAAAACTAAACTTTTCCAAAACTGGTTTTCAATATATCTTAACATCACAAGTGACTAAAAGAACTAAAAAAAGGGTCATTTCATCATGCACATCAATCCGTCGGTGGATAAGGGGCAATTGCAGCGACGCGCGGGAGAATTAAACAAATGAAATGCGCGGCGGCGGCGGCGGCGTGGATGGTGGATGCACGCGTGGGTCGGGAGGGCAGGAGCGGACGTCTTCCTCAGCCCATCGCTGACAGCACACTGACCCCCTCACTAGCCCGCGCCACTGACGGGACGCGGGACAGGGGGGCGGAGCTCCGACGGACGAGGGGAAGCGAGACGTTCATCACGGAGTGTGAGGGGAGAGGTGGAGGTGGACGGGCCCCTCGCTCACAAGGAGACTGTCATGTGTCTCACACAGGGGAATGTGTCACACTTTCTGCTTGGAGATGTCAGTCTTACCTCAACCGGTTCTTTAGGCAGCTGTCATCCACCTGGAGGCCAGATTCACAAAGCAGTCACGCAAGCACTTACGAACCTGGGGCCAGATTCACGAAGCAGTTACGCAAGTACTTACGAACCTGTACTTTTTTCCTCAATCTTTGAATGGGCTTTGATTACATTTTTAAACAGTTTAAAAGCATGAAAACTTCCCAATCAACTGTTGTTGTTGTTATAAACAGCCTCCTGGTGCTTCGGAGCTCATTGCCTGTTTAATATTTGTAAACAAAGCCGCCAAAGATTGAGAAAAGTGTACAGGTGACCACATCCTGAAGGTGTGGTCACTGCCGCAGACCTTCACCTGCGGCCTGAGGGAGGGTGTGGTCACTGCCGCAGACCTTCACCTGCGGCCTGAGGGAGGGTGTGGTCACTGCCGCAGACCTTCACCTGCGGCCTGAGGGAGGGTGTGGTCACTGCCGCAGACCTTCACCTGCGGCCTGAGGGAGGGTGTGGTCACTGCCGCAGACCTTCACCTGCGGCCTGAGGGAGGGTGTGGTCACTGCCGCAGACCTTCACCTGCGGCCTGAGGGAGGGTGTGGTCACTGCCGCAGACCTTCACCTGCGGCCTGAGGGAGGGTGTGGTCACTGCCGCAGACCTTCACCTGCGGCCTGAGGGAGGGTGTGGTCACTGCCGCAGACCTTCACCTGCGCCCTGAGGGAGGGTGTGGTCACTGCCGCAGACCTTCACCTGCGGCCTGAGGGTACAACAGTACAGTTAATATTGGCAGTACTGGAAGTAGAGATAGTGCCAGCAGTACATAAAACACGGCTAGTACAGTCAGTCCTTGTACCTATACTGTTCCTGATATATGTGAATGATCTCCCAGAGGGTATAGACTCGTTCCTCTCATTGTTTGCTGACGATGCAAAAATTATGAGGAGGATTAAAACAGAGGATGATAGTTGGAGGCTACAAGATGACCTAGACAGACTGAAGGCTACTGAAGGTCCAACAAATGGCTACTAAAGTTCAACCCGAGTAAATGCAAGGTAATGAAACTAGGCGGTGGAAACAGGAGGCCAGACACAGGATACAGAATAGGAGATAAAGTACTTCATGAAACGAACAGAGAGAAAGATCTAGGAGTTGGTATCACACCAAACCTGTCTCCTGAAGTCCACATAAAAAGAATAACATCTGCGGCGTATGCGAGGCTGGCAAACATCAGAACTGCCTTATGGAACCTGTGTAAGGAATCATTCAGAACCTTGTATACCACATATGTTAGACCAATCCTGGAGTATGCGGCCCCAGCATGGAGCCCGTACCTTGTCAAGCACAAGACGAAGCTGGAAAAAGTTCAGAGGTATGCCACTAGACTAGTCCCAGAACTAAGAGGTATGAGTTATGAGGAAAGGCTGCGGGAAATGCACCTCACGACACTGTAAGACAGAAGAGTAAGGGAAGACGTGATCACTACCTACAAAATTCTCAGAGGAATTGACAGGGGTAGATAAGGATAAACTGTTTAACACAGGTGGTACGCGAACAAGGGGACACAGATTGGGACCCAGTACCCAAATGAACCATACAGATGTCAGAAAGAACTTTTCAGTGTCAGAGTAGTTAACAGGTGGAATGCATTAGGCAGTGATGTGGTGGAGGCTGACTCCATACACAGTTTCAAGTGTAGATATGATAGAGCCCAGTAGGCTCAGGAACCTGTACACCAGTTGATTGACAGTTGAGAGGCGGGACCAAAGAGCCAGAGCTCTACTCCAGCAAGACCAGAGCTCAACCCCCAGAAGCACAACTAGGTGAGTACACACACACACACACACACACACACACACACACACACACACACACACACACACACACACACACACACAACTTAATGGGGACCCACATGGTGATGCAGATACATGGAGAGCTAAACTCTTGGAAGTGACAACAAGGAGCTTTCTGAGCCAGCATGGCCTTGTGGAACCCACAAGGATGAGAGGCAATGACGAACCACCTAGACTCGATCTGATATTCACCTTGAACGAGTCAGAAGTAAGGGAAGTGAAGTTTGAAGCCCCCAAAGGAATGAGTAACCACTGTGTATTGACATTTGAGTACTTGGTGGAGGTAGGGATAACCTATCCAAGGATGGGATCGCAAGGGAAAAGACTAAATTACCGAAGAGGAAAATATAACGAGATGAGGAACTTGCTAAAGGGAATACCATGGGAAACAGAACTCCGAGAGAAGACTGTACAGGATATGATGGACTATGTCACCCAGAAGTGCCAGGAAGCTGCAGACAGGTTTATCCCCGTCCAAAAGGAGAAAAATGAAAAGCAACAGAAGAATCCATGTTTCAGCCAGGAATATAAGGTAGCGAAGCAACTGAGTAAAAGATCACGGAGAAACTACAGGAATAACAGAACACCAGAGAGCAGGGAGAGATACCAGAGGGCCAAGAATGAGTACCTCAGAGTGAGGAGGGAAGCAGAGAGACAGTATGAAAATGACATCGCGAGTGAAGCCATGACCCCTTGGGGTTACCTTGGAGTTGTTCCAGGGCTTAGCGTCCCTGCGGCCCGGTCGTCGACCAGGCTTCTTCGTTGCTGGACTAGTCAACCAGGCTGTTTGACGCGGCTGATCACAGCCTGACGTATGATTCACAGCCTGGTTGATCAGGCATCCTTTAGAGGTGCTTATCCAGTTCTTTCTTGAACACTGTGAGGGGTCGGCCAGTTATGCCCCTTATGTGTAGTGGAAGCGTGTTGAACAGTCTCCGGCCTCTGATGTTGATAAGAGTTCTCTCTCAGAGTACCTATTGCACTTCTGCTTTTCAACGGGGGTATTCTGCACATCCTGCCATGTCTTCTGGTCTCATGTGATGTTATTTTTGTGTGCAGGTTTGGGACCAGCCCCTCCAATATTTTCCACGTATAAATTATTATGTATCTCTCCTGCCTACTCTCAAGAGAATACAGATTTAGGCTTTTTAGTCGGTCCCAGTAGTTTAGATGTTTTACTGAGTGGATTCTAGCAGTAAAGGATCTCTGCACGCTCTCCAGATCAGCAATTTCTCCAACTTTGAAAGGGGCTTTGAACGCATTTTATGTGCAATAACACCATGGTCACATATGTCAAAGGCTTTTGCGAAATCTGTGTAAATTACATCAGCGTTTTGTTTGTCTTCCATGGCATCTAGTGCCATTTCATAGTGGTACAGTAACTTTGACAGGTAAGAGCGCCCTGTTCTGAAACCATGTTGTCCGGGGTTATGGAGATGCTGTGATTCCATGTATTATATGATCTTACTTAGCACTCAAAATTTTTATGTGCGATGTTAGTGCTATCGGTCTGTAATTTTTTGGCCTCTGCCTTATTTCCTCCTTTATGGAGTGGTGCTATCTCTGCTATTTTTAACATGTCGGGGATAATGCCAGTGTCTAGGCTTTGTCTCCAAAGAATGTGAAGGGCCTGTGATTATGTTTTTTTTTTTTTTACAGTTCTTGATGAATATGGAGTTCCAAGAATGCGGGCCTGGTGCAGAGTGCATAGGCATACTGTTTATGGCTTCTTCAAAATCCAGTGGGAATAAGGAGACGTCTGATATATGATTTGATGTTGGTATCATATCCGTGAACTATTCATTTGGGTTATCAATCTTTAGTGAGTTTAATGGCTCGCTGAAACCAGAGTCGTACTGCTTCCTCAGTAACTCGCTCATTTCTTTGTTGTAATCGGTGAGAGTTCCATCTCTATTTCGCAGGGGCCCGATACTAGATGTGGTTTTTGATCTTGATTTTGCATAGGGGAAAAAATATTTCGGATTTCTCTCTATTTCACTGATGGCCTTTTGCTCTCTTTGCCTCTCCTGGGTTTTGTATAATTCTTGTAGCTTGAGTTCAATTGTTTCTATTTCTCTACCTAACCTTCTTCGCCGTTCTTGAGAAAGGGTGCGACTCTCAAGTTGTTCCGCGATTCGTTTTCTTTGCCTATAGAGGGAATGACGTTCCCGTTCCAATCTGCATCTCTTCCTCTTCTCTCTAAGGGGTATGCGGTTTGAACATATTTCTAGTGCTACTGAGCTTATTTTTTCCAGGCACTGGTTCAGGTTTGTATTTTCTGGCTGTTCTTCCCACCTTATTTCTGTGAAGTCCTGGTTTATTTGCTCCCAGTTTATCTGTTTATTATTGAAGTTGAATTTGCTGAAATCTCCTCCACCGGGCATCAGGACTGGTTTTTAAGGTCTATTCCACAAGCTTGATAGAACTTCAATTAAGTTGTGATCTGAGTAACAGGTATTTGTAATCATTATGTCCCTGATCAATTCATCATTATTAGTGAAAATGAGGTCCAGCGTGTTCTCCTTCCTAGTTGGTTCTACTATTTGCTGGTTTAAGGCAAACCTGTCGCACATCCGTAGCAGGTCATTTGCATGTGCCTGTTCATTTAGGCTACTTCCTGGTATTCTTTCTGATATTACTGTATTAGCCAGGTGCTTCCATTTCAGGTGCCGTAGGTTGAAGTCCCCAAGCAGGATGATGTTCGGAGCTGGATTTGTGAGGTTTTCCAAGCAGTGCTCTATTTTCATTAGTTGGTCTTTAAACTGCTGATGACTTGCCTCCGGTGACTCATATACAAGGACAATAACTACATTTAAGATCTCTATTTTGATTATCAGCACTTCCACCATACCATTTGTGGTGTTTAGCAAAGATACCCAGATGAGTGTATCTTTGATGTAGAGGCTGACCCTCTAAACCTGGTTGATACCTGCTTGATGGGGTTCTGGGAGTTCTTCGACTCCCCAAACCCGGCCCGAGGCCAGGCTTGACTTGTGAGAGTTTGGTCCACCAGGCTGTTGCTTGGAGCGGCCCGCTGGCCCACATACCCACCACAGCCCAGTTGGTCCGGCACTCTTGAAGAAAACAATCTAGTTTTCTCTTGAAGATGTCCACGGTTGTTCCGGCAATATTTCTGATGCTCGCTGGGAGGACGTTGAACAGCCGCGGACCTCTGATGTTTATACAGTGTTCTCTGATTGTGTCCATGACACCTCTGCTCTTCACTGGTTCAATCTTGCATTTTCTTCCATATCGTTCACTCCAGTACGTTGTTATTTTACTGTGCAGATTTGGGACCTGGCCCCCCAGTATTTTCCATGTGTATATTATTTGGTATCTCTCTCGTCTCCTTTCTAGTGAGTACATTTGGAGAGCTTTGAGACGATCCCAATAATTTAGGTGCTTTATCGCGTCTATGCGTGCCGTATATGTTCTCTGTATTCCCTCTATTTCAGCAATCTCTCCTGCTCTGAAGCGGGAAGTGAGCACTGAGCAGTACTCAAGACGGGACAACACAAGTGATTTGAAGAGTACAACCATTGTGATGGGATCCCTGGATTTGAAAGTTCTCGTAATCCATCGTATCATTTTTCTGGCTGACGCAATATTTGCTTGGTTATGCTCCCTAAACGTTAGGTCGTCGGACATCATTATTCCCAAATCCTTGACATGCTGTTTTCTACTATGGGCAGATTCGATTGTGTTTTGTACCCTGTATTATGTTTCAGTTCCTCATTTTTGCCGTACCTGAGTACCTGAAATTTATCACCGTTAAACATCATGTTATTTTCTGCTGCTCAATCGAAAACTTTGTTAATGTCTGTAGTTTTTCAATGTCTTCAGCAGAGGTAATTTTCATGCTGATTTTTGTGTCATCTGCAAAGGATGACACGAAGCTGTGACTTGCATTTTTGTCTATATCTGATATGAGAATAAGGAACAGCAGTGGTGCAAGGATTGCACCTTGAGGTACAGAGCGTTTAACTGCGCTTGAACTATTTTACTTGATTGACTGTTACTCTTTGTGTTCTGTTCGACAGGAAATTGAGTATCCAGCGTCCTACTTTACCAGTTATACCCATTGACCTCATTTTGTGTGCTATCACTCCATGGTCACATTTGTCGAATGCCTTTACAAAATCTGTGAATACAACATCTGCATTCTGTTTTTCTTCTAATGTCTCAGTGATTTTGTCATAATGGTCAAGTAGCTGTGAGAGGCATGATCTTCCTGCTCTAAATCCGTGTTGGGCTGGGTTGTGGAGGTCATTGGTCTCCATGAAACTGGTGACCTGACTCCTGATCACTCTCTCAAATACTTTTATTATGTGGGACGTTAGTGCAACTGGTCTATAATTCTTTGCCAATGCTTTGCTGCCTCCCTTGTGTAGAGGGGCTATGTCTGCTGCTTTCAGCGCATCTGGTATCTGCCGTGTCCAAGCTCTTCCTCCACACTATACTGAGTGCCT
The DNA here is from genome assembly GCF_040958095.1 of Procambarus clarkii. Classification (NCBI taxonomy): domain Eukaryota; kingdom Metazoa; phylum Arthropoda; class Malacostraca; order Decapoda; family Cambaridae; genus Procambarus; species Procambarus clarkii. The sequence continues at coordinate 33,311,945 of NC_091211.1, read as the reverse complement.
GTGCTACTGGCACTTTGTGCTTCACCAAAGCTGCTCCACAGCCATATCAGGAGGAAAACAGCATTGAAGGAACAAGTGATAAAAATGAGAAAAGGGAAGAACAGATACACTAAGAATGACAAGGAGGTGTGTGAAGAACTCAACAACAGATTCCAGGAGGTCTTCGCAATAGAGTAAGGCTGGACTAAATGAGGAGAAGGCAAACCAAGCAGCCTTGGAGGCTTTTGACCTCACCAGTGATGAGGTCAAAAGGAATCTGTCGGAGCTGAATGAGCATCTATCCTGCAGATGACCGACTGCAGGAAAGGACTGGGCCCCAGACACTGGAGCTTGACTTTTCTAACGCACGGTAGGCAAGTACACACACATGTGCGCGCGCGCACACACACACACACACACACACAGTGCCTGTGTACTCACCTAGTTGTGCTTGCGGGGGTTGAGCTCTGGCTCTTTGGTCCCGCCTCTCAACTGTCAATCAACAGGTGTACAGATTCCTGAGCCTACTGGGCTCTATCATATCTACACTTGAAACTGTGTATGGAGTCAGCCTCCACCACATCACTGCCCCCGCAAGCACAACTAGGTGAGTACACACACACACACACACAAGATGAATGAGCGACCACAGTGTACATACGTTTGAGTATCTGTTCGAGGAAGGGTTAATGTATTCAAGGAAAGGCCCTGAAAACACAAGGTTGGCATGCCGTAAGGGAAACTATGAGAAGATAAGAAAATTCCTAACAGATATAGCATGGGAAACAGAGCTCAGGGGAAAGACGGCCCAAGACATGATGGACTACATCACGCAGAAGTGTAAGGACGCAGCAAACAAGTTTATCCCGGTCAAAAATATAAAAAATGAAATGCAGATGAGAAACCCATGGTTTAATCAGAGATGTAGGCTAGCTAAGCAACAAAGTTAAAGGGCATGAAGAAACTATAGGAATAACAGGACACTTGAGAGCAGAGAAGGTTACCAGAGAGCCAGGAATGAATATGTCAGGGTGAGAAGAGGCAGAAAGACAATACGAAAATGACATAGCAAGCAAGGCACAGAATCACCCTAAATTGCTATTCAGCAATTTAGGGTGCAATTTAGGATGCATAGACACATCAGGAGAAAAACCACAGTGAAGGAACAGGTAATGAAACTGAGGATAGGAGCAGAAGGATTCACTACAAACGACAAGGAAGTGTGCGAGGAACTCAATAAAGAATTCCAGGAGGTCTTTACATTAGTTCCAGAGATAAAAGGAGGAATAGTTAACCAGGCACCAATAGAGGAGTTTGGGATTACCAGTGGCGCCTGACAGCTGGGTGGACAGCGTTTTGGTTTCGTAGTCCCGAGGTTCCAGGTTCGGTCCCCGGTTGAGGCGGAGACAAATGGGCAAAATGTTTCTTTCACCCTGATGCCCGTGTTACCAAGCAGTAAATAGGTACCTGGGAGTTGGACAGCTGCTACGGCTTGAGAAGCCTCAAGAGAAGATGTAAGGGAGCTTTTGCTAGAGTTGGATATGACAAAAGCTACTGGCTCGGATAATATAATCTCACCATGGTTACTAAAGGAAGGAGCAGAAGCACTGTGCCGGCGACTCTCCATAGTTTATAACAAATCACTGGTAACAGGGGAATTGCCAAAAATTTGGAAGGCGGCAAACGTAGTCCCGATATACAAGAAAGGGGATAGACAGGAGGCACTAAACTATAGGCCAGTGTCCCTAACTTGCAAACCATGCAAGTTGATGGAGAAGATTGTGCGATAAACGCTAGTGGAACATCTGGAGCGAAGGGACTTTGTGACACATCATCAACATGGGTTCTGGGATGGCAAGTCCTGCCTCACAGGATTAATTGAATTCTACAACCAGGTAACAAAAATCAGGCAAAAGAGAGGTGGGCAGACTGCGTATTTCTCTACTGCCAGAATGCCACATTACACAAGAGACCAGTGTAAAGGCTAGAGATACAGGCAGGAGTGAAAGGGAAGGTACTCCATTGGATATGGGAGTACCTAAGCAACAGAAGACAGCGAATCAATGTGAGGGGTGAGGTATCAGATTGGCAAGGCGTCACCAGTGGAGTCCCGCAGAGTTCAGTCCTTGGACGTATTCTGTTTCTGATAAATTTAAATGATCTCCCAGAGGGCATAGAATCGTTCCTCTCATTGTTTGCTGATGATGCAAAAATATGAGGAGGAGAAAGGCAAAGGAAGATAGTATGAGGCTACAAGATGACCTAGATAAATTGAATGAACGGTCCAACAAATGGCTACTAAAGTTCAACCCAAGTAAATGTAAGGTAATGAAACTAGGCAGTGGAAACAGGAGGCCAGACACAGGATACAGAATGGGAGATGAAGTACTTCATGAAACGGACAGAGATAAAGATCTAGGAGTTGATATCACACCAAACCTGTCTCCTGAAGCCCACATAAACAGAATAACATCAGCGGCATATGCGAGGCTGGCTAACATCAGAACTGCCTTCAGGAACCTGTGAAAGGAATCATTCAGAACCTTGTATACCACATACGTAAGACCAATCCTGGAGTATGCGGGCCCAGCATGGAGCCCGTATCTTGTCAAGCACAAGACGAAGCTGGAAAAAGTTCAGAGGTATGCCAATAGGCTAATCCCAGAACTAAGAGGCATGAATTACGAGGAAAGCTGTGTGAAATGCACCTTACGACACTGTAAGATAAAATGTTTAACACGGGTGGAACACGAACAAGGGGACACAGGTGGAGACTGAGTACCCACATGAGCCACAGGGACGTTAGAAAGAATTTTTTCAGTGTCAGAGTAGTTAACAGGTGGAATGCATTAGGCAGTGATGTGGTGGAGGCTGACTCTATACACAGTTTCAAGTGTAGATATGATAGAGCCCAATAGGCTCAGGAACCTGTACACCTGTTGATTGACAGTTGAGAGGCGGGACCAAAGAGCCAGAGCTCAACCCCCGCAAGCACAACTAGGTGAGTACACACACACACACACACACACACACACACACACACACACACACACACACACACACACATTATACCTGGTGAAACGACCCAGCTGAAGCCCCAAACGACCATTTGATCAAAAGTTTTGACTGTTGCCGCACCAGTTGAGTGAGCCGCCCCGCGCGCCCCTCCACAGGGCCGCGCGCTCACTCCCTCCTCCCATAAACAAACACCAAACACATAAAAAAAGGTGATTCCATATTTCATTGATTTCAGATAACATTATGACTTTTGTACAAGTGGGGAGCAGTGCAGTAGTCAGTGCCAGTGAATGTGTCCTGCAATAGCTAGCGTTGCTGTATGTATACATAGCGCTGCTTTTTATCTGTCAATCCGCCAAAAGCGGTATCGTATGTATTTACCGATACTGTATTATCAAGCAATAGTTAACACTGCTTCATGTATCCTACAACAGCTAGAGCTTCCGTATGTGTCCACGAATAGTTAGCGCTATCGTATGCATCCACCAATAGTTAGCGGTACTGTATGTGTCCAACAATAGTTAGTGCTACTGTATGTATCCACCAACACGGCTACTGTATTTATCCACCAACACGGCTACTGTATTTATCCACCAATAGTTAGCGGTAGTGTCCAATGTGTCCAGCAGTAGTTAGCGTTATTTTATGTATGCAACAATACGTAGAGCTACAATGTGTATCCAGCAATAGTTAGCACTACCGTATGTATCCAGCACTGTATGTGCTGGATACATACGTCCAGCAACATAAATATATACATACATAGATTAGAAAGCTGTTTGCTCGAGACACATTGAAGAGGCTCCAAGCACTTGCAGAGTCTACTCAGAATCACAATGCGGATTCCGAGCTGACAGGTCCACCATCGACATGGTGTTTTCCCCTCAGACAACTGCAAGAGAAACGCAGGGAACAGAAGCAGCCACTCTTCATAGCCTTCATAGATCTGACGAAGGCCTTCGACCTCGTCAGCAGGGATGGCCTGTTCAAGATCCTCCCCAAGATCGGATGCCCACCCAGGCTCCTCAGCATCATCAGATCTTTCCATGAGAACATGAGGGGCACCGTGGTCTTTGATGGCCTAACATCAGACGCCTTCGACATCCGGAGCAGAGTAAAGCAGGGCTGCTTACTGGCTCCAACCCTATTCGGGATTTACTTTGCAGTTATGCTGCAGCACGCCTTTAGATCTGCCACGGAAGGCATTTACCTCCGGACCAGGTCGGATGGAGAGCTCTTTAACCTCGCCAGGCTGAGAGCCAAGACAAAGGTTCGACTGAGGTGTCTCCACGACTTCCTTTTTGCCGACGACTCAGCAGTCACTGCCCACTCAGCCGAAGACCTCCAACGGCTCATGACCCACTTCAGCGAGGCCTCTCAGGCTTTCGGACTCACCATCAGCCTAAAGAAAACACAAGTCATGGGACAAGGAGTGGACTCCTCACCTGACATCGGCATCTCCTATTACACACTGGAAGTCGTTCACGACTTCGTGTACCTGGGCTCCACAATCTCTGACTCCCTCTCTCTTGATACGGAGCTAAACAAACGCATCGGTAAGGCATCTACTACCATGTCCAGACTGACAAAGAGAGTGTGGGCCAACAATAGGCTGACTGAGTATACTAAGATTCAGGTTTACAGAGCCTGTGTCCTGAGCACTCTCCTTTATGGCAGTGAGTCTTGGACACTCCGCGCCCGTCAGGAAAGACAGCTGAATGCCTACCACATGCGCTGCCTTAGACACATCTTGGACATCACCTGGCAGGACAAGGTGACAAACAACAACGTCTTGGGGAGAGCAAGAATCACCAGCATGTACACAATGCTGAAACAGAGACGAATGCGCTGGCTCGGGCCCGTTGTGCGAATGGGCGACGGCAGGATCCCCAAGGATCTCCTGTACGGAGAGCTGATGCAGGGAAAGCGTATAACAGGCAAGTCCCAGCTACGGTACAAAGACGTATGCAAAAGGGACCTGAAAGCCATGGACGTCGATCTAGCTATATGGGAGACACTGGCTGCAGACCGTTCAGCCTGGGGGCAGTCTGTTCAAAGAGGTCTCTCCAAGTTCGAGGAGTCACTTGCCAAATCATCGGAGGCAAAGAGACAGAGAAGGAAAGCCGGTAGCCAGGAAGACAGACCAGAATCGGACTTCTTTTGTGCTCGGTGTGGGATGGACTGCCACTCTCGGATTGGCCTCATCAGTCACACCAGACGCTGCACCAGGATTGACAACTAGGGCGCAACTCCATAGTCTCCCGAGACTGAAGGATGCCTTCCACTATGTATCCAGCAACAGTTAGCGCTATTGTATGTATTGTAAGGTAGAAGGAGGCTGACCCCCGACAATCCCCAGCCAAATATCCTGTTTTGCTAGTACTTATAGTAACGATGAGATTATTATATATAAATATATAAATAAAATATAACCAGCTGGGACAGCCCCATTGAAGACAAAGAAGCCACAGCTTTGCTGGAGGCAGCAACAACCCCCAGTGATCGTGCACGCCTCACAGCTGTGCAGGCTCCCCATGCAGGGGACTTCCTTTTGGCAGTCCCTATGTCTGCGACAGGCACACGTCTTGATCCACAGGAGCTCCGTATTGCAGTCGCTCTCCGTCTTGCTGCCCCTATCCACACTGTTCATAGGTGTATTTGTAGCAAGGCAGAGGCAGACGAATATGGATTGCATGGCCTGCACTGTGGAAAATCTGGTGGTTGGCACACTAGACACGACGAAGTCAATGACATCATTAAAAGGAGCCTTGCCTCTGCCCAGTGTCCAGCAGAGAGAGAACCCCACAATCTATTGAACCATAACTATCTTTGCCGGCCGACCAGAAGGAATCACACTGTGCCCTTGGAAGGGTGGCAGACAGTTGGCGTGGAACTACACTTGCGTATCCACCCTGGCAACCACATACATCAACTTCTCTGTCGGCCAAGCAGGAGCCGCGTCGACACACAAAAAAAGAAACAAGTCAATCAAGTACAGGGAAATAGATCATCGGTACAACTTCGTTCCAGTCTTGATCTGAGACTCCATCAATATCACTCCATCAATAGCATCAGTCCATGGAGAGAGAGAGCAATAAGGTTTCTTAAGGATCTTGGTTCCAGGTTCATTGACACTACAAGCGATCCTAGAGCAGCAAGTTTTCTCTTCTAGCGCCTCAGTGTAGCGATCCAGAGGGGGAATGCCCACAGCATTCGGCCATTGCTCGGCTTCTGCCCGGCGTCGGAGGAGTCCAAGAAATCTATAGCCTCCAGAAAACAAACTTCCCCTTATTTCCTCTTAATGTTCTCTTTTTATAAACAGATATGCAACTGTATAACCTTGTATAATAAAGTGTACACCATAACAAAAGGGGGGTGGTAGGAGTGAACACTCATACGCATTCAAAGCTAAATGGAAAGTTTTTCTCTGAATGCTCTGTGTTCCCTTCTTCGAGGCTGTGGGTCCCTACAATTGCACCAGAGGTGGTACCCCCTACTTTACATTGTATGTATAAATATATACATAGTATATATACCGATGTATAACAAAATTAGAAAGTAGAAGTCTGAACTATAGAGTTGGACAAATCGGAAAACTAGTTTTTTACCAGTATTTCTTCGACAAACTAAACTAACCTATCCTAACTTCCCTAGGCCTAATACACGATTTATCAGGCCTAATATAGTACATATGTGTGCTATACTAGGCCTAGGAATATTTAAGTTTGCATTTACCTTCATTTATTTTAAAAGAATTCCTTACTAGTCAGTATTCTATCTAAAAGGTAAGAACCTACGAGTTCAGACTATTGACGATCGTCACAATAGGTACACTCTAAACAGGAGGATGGGTTGCATCCCACCCCAAGTGTAATAGGTTCAACTGTCCCGCTCCGGCGAGGCTCGTCCCGCTCCGGCGAGGCTCGTCCCGCTCCGGCGAGGCTCGTCCCGCTCCGACCAGGCTCGCCCCGCTCCGACCAGGCTCGCCCCGCTCCGACCAGGCTCGCCCCGCTCCGACCAGGCTCGCCCCGCTCCGACCAGGCTCGCCCCGCTCCGACCAGGCTCGCCCCGCTCCGACCAGGCTCGCCCCGCTCCGACCAGGCTCGCCCCGCTCCGTCCAGGCTCGCCCCGCTCCGTCCAGGCTCGCCCCGCTCCGTCCAGGCTCGCCCCGCTCCGTCCAGGCTCGCCCCGCTCCGTCCAGGCTCGCCCCGCTCCGTCCAGGCTCGCCCCGCTCCGTCCAGGCTCGCCCCGCTCCGTCCAGGCTCGCCCCGCTCCGTCCAGGCTCGCCCCGCTCCGTCCAGGCTCGCCCCGCTCCGTCCAGGCTCGCCCCGCTCCGTCCAGGCTCGCCCCGCTCCGTCCAGGCTCGCCCCGCTCCGTCCAGGCTCGCCCCGCTCCGTCCAGGCTCGCCCCGCTCCGTCCAGGCTCGCCCCGCTCCGTCCAGGCTCGCCCCGCTCCGTCCAGGCTCGCCCCGCTCCGTCCAGGCTCGCCCCGCTCCGTCCAGGCTCGCCCCGCTCCGACCAGGCTCGCCCCGCTCCGTCCAGGCTCGCCCCGCTCCGTCCAGGCTCGCCCCGCTCCGCCGAGGCTCGTCCCGCTCCGTCGAGGCTCGTCCCGCTCCGCCGAGGCTCGTCCCGCTCCGTCGAGGCTCGTCCCGCTCCGCCGAGGCTCGTCCCGCTCCGTCGAGGCTCGTCCCGCTCCGCCGAGGCTCGCCCCGCTCCGCCGAGGCTCGTCCCGCTCCGTCGAGGCTCGCCCCGCTCCGCCGAGGCTCGTCCCGCTCCGTCGAGGCTCGTTCCGCTCCGTCGAGGCTCGTCCCGCTCCGTCGAGGCTCGTCCCGCTCCGTCGAGGCTCGCCCCGCTCCGTCGAGGCTCGCCCCGCTCCGTCGAGGCTCGTCCCGCTCCGTCGAGGCTCGTCCCGCTCCGCCGAGGCTCGTCCCGCTCCGTCGAGGCTCGCCCCGCTCCGTCGAGGCTCGCCCCGCTCCGTCGAGGCTCGTCCCGCTCCGTCGAGGCTCGTCCCGCTCCGCCGAGGCTCGTCCCGCTCCGTCGAGGCTCGTCCCGCTCCGTCGAGGCTCGTCCCGCTCCGTCGAGGCTCGTCCCGCTCCGTCGAGGCTCGTCCCGCTCCGTCGAGGCTCGTCCCGCTCCGTCGAGGCTCGTCCCGCTCCGCCGAGGCTCGTCCCGTTCTCTTACATTCAAAAGAAAACAAAAAAATACTAATAATCTCTGTGAGAGGAAGGCAGCGACCACACTTTTCGTAGCCAACTTCGAGGAACCATCCAATTAAAGCGTGGAAGAAGATCGCTGACCACCAACACAGGTAACTCTCCAGCATATTGTATATTGAGTTAATGTCCGGACCACGCGTACTTTATCTTATCTCCAACCCAAGGTCGTCATGGCAGGGGTAACTCGGCAATGTTAGTTACTTCGATTTTCACAATTTTACTCAAAATACACACACACATTATATTATATATTATATATATATATATATATATATATATAATATATATATATATATAATATATATATATATATAATATATATATATCAGAAGCGACTCAGAAGCGACTCGAACCCATACTGCCAGAAGCAATGCAACTGATGTACAGGATCCCTTAACCACTCGACCAACACGACCGGACAAAAGGTCGAGTGGTTTAATGGATCCTGTACATATATACACATAAACATGTATGTGTATATATGTGTATATATGTATATATTTGTGTATGTGTTTGTGTATATATGTTTATATATATATATATATATATATATATATATATATATATATATATATATATACATTATATATATATATATATATATATATATATATATATATATATATATATATATATATATATATATAATATATATATATTATATATATATATATAATGTGTGTGTGTGTGTGTACTCACCTAGTTGTACTCACCTAGTTGTGTCTGCAGGATCGAGCATTGACTCTTGGATCCCGCCTTTCGAGCATCGGATGTTTACAGCAATGACTCCTGTCCTATTTCCCTATCATACCTAGTTTTAAAATTATGAATAGTATTTGCTTCCACAACCTGTTCCTGAAGTGCATTCCATTTTCCCACTACTCTCACGCTAAAAGAAAACTTCCTAACATCTCTGTGACTCATCTGAGTTTCAAGCTTCCATCCATGTCCCCTCGTTCTGTTACTATTCCGTGTGAACATTTCGTCTATGTCCACTCTGTCAATCCCTCTGAGTATCTTATACGTTCCTATCATGTCCCCCCTCTCCCTTCTTCTTTCTAGTGTCGTAAGGCACAGTTCCCTCAGGCGCTCCTCATACCCCATCCCTCGTAGCTCTGGGACGAGTCTCGTTGCAAACCTCTGAACCTTTTCCAGTTTCATTATATGCTTCTTCAGATGGGGACTCCATGATGAGGCGGCATACTCTAAGACTGGCCTTACGTAGGCAGTGTAAAGCGCCCTAAATGCCTCCTTACTTAGGTTTCTGAATGATGTTCTAACTTTTGCCAGTGTAGAGTACGCTGCTGTCGATATCCTATTTATATGTGCCTCAGGAGATAGATTAGGTGTTACGTCCACCCCCAGGTCTCTTTCACGCATCGTTACAGGTAGGCTGTTCCCCTTCATTGTGTACTGTCCCTTTGGTCTCCTATCTCCTAGTCCCATTTCCATAACTTTACATTTGCTCGTGTTGAATTCCAGTAGCCATTTCTCTGACCATCTCTGCAACTTGTTCAGGTCCTCTTGGAGGATCCTGCAATCCTTATCTGTCACAACTCTTCTCATCAACTTTGCGTCATCCGCAAACATCGACATGTAGGACTCTACGCCTGTAAACATGTCGTTAACATATACAAGAAATAGAATTGGTCCCAGCACCGATCCTTGTGGTACTCCACTTGTTACTGTTCGCCAGTCCGACTTCTCGCCCCTTACCGTAACTCTTTGGCTCCTTCCTGTTAGGTAGTTCCTTATCCATGCTAGGACCTTTCCCCCCACCCCCGCCTGCCTCTCGAGCTTGAACTGCAGTCTCATGTGCGGTACTGTATCAAAGGCTTTTTGGCAGTCCAGAAATATGCAGTCTGCCCAACCTTCTCTGTCCTGTCTTATCCTCGTTATTTTATCATAGAATTCCAGAAGGTTTGTTAGGCACGATTTCCCTGTCCAGAACCCATGTTGATGTTTGTTCACAAACCTAATGTTCTCCAGGTGTGCAACAGGTCGTAGCCTAATTATTCTTTCCAGTATTTTACAGGGGATGCTTGTCAGTGATACAGGTCTATAGTTAAGTGCCTCCTCCCTATCACCTTTCTTGAAGATCGGCACACATAAACATGTATGTGTGTGTGTGTGTGTGTGTGTGTGTGTGTGTGTGTGTGTGTGTGTGTGTGTGTGTGTGTGTGGTGTGTGTGAAATACTCGTTTAGCATTTCATAAGAAAAAACAATAGAAAAATATATAAATTCAGGAAAAACGTAGCCTATTAGGCTAATCGGACCTTGCATAGTAGGCTGAGTACGACGTTCTGGCTGCTAGGTACAACATAATATATATATATATATATATATATATATATATATATATATATATATATATTAGTATATTTTGGTAGCAGTCTTTCCTGTAGACATATATTATTATATATGACCGAAAAAGTAAGATTAATAATTCTAACACGAATTTTCTCGATCTTTCGTACGTTTCTTTTCACTGTTGGTGGTAATTCAAAAATCAATTCTCCAAAAATTCATTTTTATTTCTAGTCTGACGCGACACTTGAGCGCGTTTCGTAAAACTTATTACATTTTCAAAGACTTAATACCACCTCACCCCATCCACCTCACTCAAATGTAGATATAAACAAATCGAAGATGTGTAAGTTCTATTCAGTTGTGTATGTGTAAACTAAAGTCTTTGAAAATGTAATAAGTTTTACGAAACGCGCTCAAGTGTCGCGTCAGACTAGAAATAAAAATGAATTTTGGAGAATTGATTTTTGAATTACCACCAACAGTGAAAAGAAACGTACGAAAGATCGAGAAAATACGTGTTAGAATTATTAATCTTACTTTTTCGGTCATATTTAATAATATATGTCTACAGGAAAGACTGCTACCAAAATATACTAATATATATATATATATATATATATATATATATATACTAGCTGTACCTGGCCACGAGTTGCTTAGTTGCTTAGCAATGCTGAGCCACAGTAACCTTCCCCTGTCTCCCAGTCCTCCCTATCATTCCCCCTTCTCCTGTCCCCTCGTCCTCTCTACCAATCCCCCCTCTCCTGTCCCCTTGTCCTTCCCACCATTCTCTATTCCCCCGTTCCCTCGTTCCCACCATCCCCAACTTCCCTGTTCCCTCGTCAGCAAAACTATTCCCCACTCCCTCCTCCGATGCATTCCCAAATGATTTGATGTTCCCATCAGAAAATTGGGAACATCAAATGATCTGATGTTCCCATCACTGAAATATAAGAAAAAGTTAAAAAACTAAATGAAAAAATGAAAAAAATAAATAACTATACTCACAAAATGAACAGTATGGTAAACAACACAGCTCAATTCCAACACAATGTCACACAGAAAAATGAAATCAAATTGAAAATAAATCAAAATCTATAAAAATTCAGTTTGTAAATGCAATCGAAAACATTGAAATAAAATGGAAACATATTTAATATAGCGTGAGTTGCTCTTACGTGCAACAGATGGTGCTGTTTTTTTAAATCATGTTTTTACCTGTCACAGGTGTGGCATCTATAATTATACTCCAGAAATGAATCGTATGGTAAACAACATAGCTAAGTTCCAACGCAATGTCACACAAAATAATTAAATCAAAATTAAAATAAATCGAAATGAATGAAAATTTAATTTGTCACTTCAATCGAAAACAATGAAATGGAATCGTAATATTTAGTATTGTGTATGGCTCTTACGTGCAACAGATGGTGCTGTTTCTTAAAAAAAAATGTTTTTATTTGTCACAGGTGTGGCATCTATACTTATACTTACGAAATGAACGGTACGGTAAACAACACAGCTCAATTCCCACATAATATCACACAAAATAATTCAATAAAAATTTTAATAAATTGAAATCCATGGAAATTAAATTTATCAATGCAATCAGAAACATTGAAATGGAATTCGTAACATATTTAGTATAGCGTGTGTGTTCCTACTATGTGCAACAGATGGCACTCTTTAAAAAAAAACATTTTTACCTGTTACAGGTGTAGCATCTATATAGTTGGAATATAAAAACACGCTCATTTTCGAATGGAACGTTGTGTCAGACTTCCAAAAAAATCAGTGAAGAACTTTGGGAGATAACAGCGTGTGTTGCTCTTGCGTCCAAGAGATGACACTGTTTAAAAAAAAAAGCATGTTTTTTTTTTCTGTCACAGGTAAGGCATGTATGAATAAGGTATATGAAAACACGCACCTATTCGAATGCAACGTCGTGTCAAAATTTCATAACAATCGGTAAAGAGGTTTCGAAGGTTTCTCACATGAAAAACACATGAAAAAGTTAAAAAAAAAAATCCGTCAAATCCATCCAAATCTATCTCCATCAGTAACTCTAATCCAAATCGTCTGTAAATATATTCTAAGTTTGATCACCTCTAGCTAACTTAGTCTCCTGCATGATGTTATGAATTAATCTGTTGCACATTACTCAATACAAGTTAATCACCCAACTTGTCAACATCAGTTTCACAATGAATATTTCATCAACAATATACTTCAATTGATTATTTATATCCTACAGCAATTTATATGTACACATCAATAATAATGTTGACATGAACATTACTGCATCTGCATACCATAGAGCAGCTAAATTGGAGCTGCTCATAGCATGGAGCAGCTAAATTGTTAGCACGATAAGGCATCACATAAGAGAATGAACATCACTCAATTTTAAATGCATCAACAATCATTGTTACGGTCAGCTTGGGCCAGTAACCAGGTTCTTGCTGTTATAACCTCTTCTTCTATTTCCAACCTCAAGTCGGTGGTAAGTTTTCAAGAACTGGCTGTGCCAAGTAGTAGTGCAAAGAATAAAGGGGGATAAACAATACACAATTACACCTTCACCAACATATTAACAACTTCACCACTTCATCAAATCCCGGTGAATACACTTTCCAGGTACACGTCGTCCACACCTAATGGCAAAGACCGGTGAGTTCACCTTCCTCAACATATGCTAGTTCACACACACCATATTGCACACACGATGAGCCAATAGCCTACCTCCACTACAGATAAACACTGGCAGAGGGTTTCAGCGACACGCTGACAGGGGTCCCAAACAATGACATAGAGAGCTAGCTAGCACCCTGGCAGAAGTCTCTAGCAACACCCTAACAGCACTTCTCAACAAACACACCACTGTCGACGCGTAACTCTCCCTGGCCAATCCCGGGTACGTCTGCCCATCCAACACTGCATAAACCAGCAGCTAGCACACTGCTACAACCGACGGCGGCCAC
>NC_091211.1:33215476-33297941 GCF_040958095.1 Procambarus clarkii | reverse complement strand
TTGCCTGGAGGTTGGCCTGGGGAGTGGAGGGAGGTGGCCTGGGGGGAGGCCTGGGGGGAGGCCTGGGGGGGAAGGCCTGGGGGGAGGCCTGGGGAGGGTGGCCTGGGGGGGGGGTGGCCTGGGGCTGTGGCCTGGGGGGGGTGGCCTGGGGGGTGTCCTGGGATGTGGCCTGGGGGTGGCCTGGGGAGGTGGCCTGGGGAGGTGGCCTGGGGGGTGGCCTGGGGGGTGGCCTGGGGGGTGGCCTGGGGAGTGGAGGGAGGTGGCCTGGGGGAGGCCTGGGGGGAGGCCTGCGGGGAAGGCCTGGGGGGAGGCCTGGGGAGGGTGGCCTGGGGGGGTGGCCTGGGGCTGTGGCCTGGGGGGGGGGTGGCCTGGGGGGGTGGCCTGGGGGGTGGCCTGGGGTGTGGCCTGGGATGTGGCCTGGGGAGGTGGCCTGGGGAGGTGGCTTGGGGAGGTGGCCTGGGGGGTGGCCTGGGGGAGGCGGCCTGGGGGGGGTGGCCTGGGGGGAGGCCTGGGGCTGTGGCCTGGGGGGAGGCCTGGGGCTGTGGCCTGCGGGGGTGGCCTGTGGGGTGGCCCCTCACCATTAACCACCATCATCACTAACACTCCCCCCCCCCTCCCTCCCAATATTAAGCAAACTTTACGCTCATTACACAGTGAGAGGCGGAGTCTGAGCAGGGGAGAGTCTCAAGCCCTGTGATTATGTCTTCCTATGTTGGTTTAATATCAAATTTATCTAATTTTGTTTCTTCATATTTATGAACATTTGAGATTATATATATTATATATATATAATATATATATATAATTATATTATATTAATATATATATATATATATATATATATATATATATATATATATATATATATATATATATATATATATATATATATATATATATATATATATATATATTATTCATATATATATTGTGACGATAATCTCTTTCAAGAGAGATTGAGCCTGCTCTTCCCTACATCATTACGTCAAAATACAAGATACTATATAGAAGATACGTCCACCAGTATCGCCAAACGTTTTGCCCAGAGAGCGAATCGTACCCAGCACACCCCATCACCTGGCCACAGCCCGTAACCAGCAAACTGCTCATCCTCTGCCTGCCTGTTGCTGATTGGCTGGTGTCTCGTCGCACCTGCCCTCCGCCACCACCACAAGTCGACGTCTGGGCAGCAGCGCGCCAGTCTCGTCAGAATATCTTTGTGCTCCATGAAGTTGACATCTCTCGCTGGTAGACTAAGCCTTGGCTTTCGTGTACTAAGGGAGGTGGCAGCTTGAAGCCAGTATTCCAACACCCATTACATATTTTATTTTGCTATCACTGTAACTTACTTGTCTTAGCGTAACTTTTCATTTGCCAGTGATTATTCATGTTATTTTGTTTGTTGACCAGTGTTGAATTTTATGAGATTGTCCTTTATCTTGTTTTTGTCTTGTTTTCTAGAGTAATTAAAATTTCATTGTTTATATACTTGTGTTTTGTGTGTCTTCCCATTACCTTACCACAGACGAAAGGACAAACTTTTTTTTTTTTTTGTGATGTGACGAGGCCCTGCCCCCAGCTTTTGAAACAGCCGAACACCAACGCTTTACCGTCACAATATATAATTATATATTATATTATATATATATATATATATATATATATATATATATATATATATATATGTCGTACCTAGTAGCCAGAACGCACTTCTCAGCCTACTATGCAAGGCCCGATTTGCCTAATAAGCCTAGTTTTCATGAATTAATGTTCTTTCGACTACCTAACCTACCTAACCTAACCTAACCTAACGTTTTCGGCTACCTAACCTAACCTAACCTATAAGATAGGTTAGGTTAGGTTAGGTAGGGTTGGTTAGGTTCGGTCATATATCTACGTTAATTTTAACTACCAATTAAAAAAAATTTACCTCATACATAATGAAATGGGTAGCTTTATCATTTCATAAGAAAAAAATTAGAGAAAACATATTAATTCAGGAAAACTTGGCTTATTAGGCAAATCGGGCCTTGCATAGTAGTCCAAAAGTGCGTTCTGGCTACTAGGTACGACATATATATATATATATATATATATATATATATATATATATATATATATATATATATATATATATATATATATATATATATATATATATTTATTTAATGAAAATGTTCGTTTGTTCAAAATCACTAACCTCCGAAAGTTCTTCACCGAATGCTTTGAAATTTTCACACAAAGTTCCATTCTCATCTGAGCGGGTTTGTTTATACCTAATATATAGATGTCACGTCTGTGACAGGAAAAAATATGCTTATTTTAAAGAACTGAGTTTTTCCATGTGAGGAAAATCTTCGAAACCTCTTTACCAATTGCTTTGAAATTTTGACTTAACGTTGCATTCGAATATGCGCGCGTTTTTATATATCTACTATATACATGCCTCACCTGAGATAGTTAAAACATTTTATTTTATTTTAAATACAGCTCTATCGGTTGCACGTAATAGCAACACACGTTAAACTAAATATGTTCCGATTCCATTTCAGTGTTTTTGATGGCATTGATAAATTGAATTTTCATAGATTCCGATTAATTTTCATTTTGATTTCATTATTTTGTGTGACATTGCATTGGAATTGAGCTGTGTTGTTTACCATACCGTTCATTTCGTGAGTATAAGTTTTGATGCAACACTTGTGACAGGTATAAACATTCTTTTTATAAGAAACAGCGCCATCTGTTGCACGTAAGAGCAACAGATACATTTTTTACCTATTCTTCCTATGTGTCAGTGATGGGAACATCAGATCATTTGATGTTCTGATCATTAGATTATTTGAGATTGCATCAGACAATGGTAGGGAGGACGAGGGGACAGGGGAGTTGAGGATAGTGGTGACGAGGGGAAAGGGGAATGGTGGGGAGGACAAGGGTACATGGGAGTGGGAGATGGTGGGGAAGGACAAAGGGACAGGGGAGGGGGGAATGGTGGGGAGTTTTTCCTGTGAGGGAAATGTTCGAAACCTCTTTACCGATTACTTTGAAATTTTGACACAACGTTGCATTCGAACAGGAGTGTTTTTATATACCTACTATATACATGTCTCACATGTGACAGGTAAAAACATGTTTTTTTTTTTTTTTAACAGTTGGACGTAAGAGCAACACACGCTGTAATGTCTGAAAGTTCTTCACCAATAGCTTTTGTGTGAAAATTGTCGGGAAAGATATAATGAGCAGAACTACTAGGGACTTGTTCTGTACTAAATTAAAAAATTACTGTATGCAAAAATTAATTCAACTAAAATCCCCAGCTAGGGTCGTAAATCCTAGCTCCTCTTTTTCCCAATGCCAGACTGTGGGCTGTAAGGGGCAGGTGGGGTCCCTAAGGATGAATGGAGAAGTTGATTGTTGATCCACAATCCAACTGTAGACAATTTTACTCATCAGCTTGTATTGTTAATACAAGGATAAGATTTATTAACTCAGTTCTATAACTGAACACTGGTTCTGTTTCAATCATGGCTGTAAACATGTATACAGTCCAGCCCAGCACCATAACTAACAGCCAATATTCACATACTAATAAGCACAATAATTTGTATTATAGAGGTATGATATATATGAATATGCAGTTAATGTGTTCCTACCACCAAGTAACACAACACTGTGTTCCTACCACCAAGTAACACAACACTGTGTTCCTACCACCAAGTAACACAGCACTGTGTTCCTACCACCAAGTAACACAGCACTGTGTTCCTACCACCAAGTAACACAACACGGTGTTCCTACCACCAAGTAACACAGCACTGTGTTCCTACCACCAAGTAACACAACACGGTGTTCCTACCACCAAGTAACACAACACGGTGTTCCTACCACCAAGTAACACAACACGGTGTTCCTACCACCAAGTAACACAACACGGTGTTCCTACCACCAAGTAACACAACACGGTGTTCCTACCACCAAGTAACACAACACGGTGTTCCTACCACCAAGTAACACAACACGGTGTTCCTACCACCAAGTAACACAACACGGTGTTCCTACCACCAAGTAACACAACACGGTGTTCCTACCACCAAGTAACACAACACGGTGTTCCTACCACCAAGTAACACAACACGGTGTTCCTACCACCAAGTAACACAACACAGTGTTCCTACCACCAAGTAACACAACACAGTGTTCCTACCACCAAGTAACACAACACTGTGTTCCTACCACCAAGTAACACAACACGGTGTTCCTACCACCAAGTAACACAACACTGTGTTCCTACCACCAAGTAACACAACACTGTGTTCCTACTACCAAGTAACACAACACGGTGTTCCTACCACCAAGTAACACAACACGGTGTTCCTACCACCAAGTAACACAACACGGTGTTCCTCCCACCAAGTAACACAACACTGTGTTCCTACCACCAAGTAACACAACACGGTGTTCCTCCCACCAAGTAACACAACACGGTGTTCCTCCCACCAAGTAACACAACACGGTGTTCCTCCCACCAAGTAACACAACACGGTGTTCCTCCCACCAAGTAACACAACACGGTGTTCCTACCACCAAGTAACACAACACGGTGTTCCTACCACCAAGTAACACAACACTGTGTTCCTACCACCAAGTAACACAACACGGTGTTCCTACCACCAAGTAACACAACACGGTGTTCCTCCCACCAAGTAACACAACACGGTGTTCCTCCCACCAAGTAACACAACACGGTGTTCCTCCCACCAAGTAACACAACACGGTGTTCCTCCCACCAAGTAACACAACACGGTGTTCCTCCCACCAAGTAACACAACACGGTGTTCCTCCCACCAAGTAACACAACACGGTGTTCCTCCCACCAAGTAACACAACACGGTGTTCCTACCACCAAGTAACACAACACGGTGTTCCTCCCACCAAGTAACACAACACGGTGTTCCTACCACCAAGTAACACAACACTGTGTTTCTACCACCAAGTAACACAACACGGTGTTCCTACCACCAAGTAACACAACACAACCTCCGCCGTGGCCTCCGCCGTGGCCCCCGCCGTGGCCCCCGCCGTGGCCCCCGCCGTGGCCCAGCGCACCAATTGCTGTAAATTAATTTATAGAAACACCGCGAGTGTTGCCGTCCGCCACTGTGGGTGATGGCCAGGCGGAGCCCTAGTCCTTAACGGGGTCCAGACCACCACCTTTGTTGGCCCTGTCCACGTGTCTGTGGCCCCGCTAGTGTGGCCCCGCGAGTGTGGCCCCACTAGTGTGGCCCCACTAGTGTGGCCCCGCTAGTGTGGCCCCGTTAGTGTGGCCCCAATAGTGTGGCCCCGTTAGTGTGGCCCCGCTAGTGTGGCCCCGCTAGTGTGGCCCCGCTAGTGTGGCCCCACTAGTGTGGCCCCGCTAGTGTGGCCCCACTAGTGTGGCCCCCCGCTAGTGTGGCCCCACTAGTGTGGCCCCGCTAGTGTGGCCCCGCTAGTGTGGCCCCGCTAGTGTGGCCCCCAATAGTGTGGCCCCCAATAGTGTGGCCTCCAATAGTGTGGCCCCCAATAGTGTGGCCCCCAATTGTGTGGCCCCCAATTGTGTGGCCCCCAATAGTGTGGCCCCCAATTGTGTGGCCCCCAATAGTGTGGCCCCCAATAGTGTGGCCCCCAATAGTGTGGCCCCCCAATAGTGTGGCCCCCCAATAGTGTGGCCCCCCAATAGTGTGGCCCCCCAATAGTGTGGCCCCCAATAGTGTGGCCCCCAATAGTGTGGCCGAGTCTGTTGCTCCACCTCCAACTACACATCTATATTTAGTCAAGAATTTCCCTGTGAGAGGTGAAAACCAGCGAGCAGAAGCCCTGGAACAGAACACATAACATCTCCCGCCAACGCTGACACATAACAAGATGGCCGTCAGCTGATGGAAAATGGTAAACAAGGAATGGCGACCAAGGAGGAATGTTACAGTGGAGCTGTGAAAGTGGTGACAGTTTAAACATGAAGGTGTGTACTTCAGGCAGCTCATATTCCCAGCCCCGGAGACAACGCTCCGTTAGAGGCAAGAATACGTACAACTTCGTTATTACCTGCTAACGTCTGCCTCAGTAACGTCCTCCACCGAGTGGAGGCGCTGTGATAACCATCTCAACTACCCGTATGACATAACAAGCTATCTTGAGGTGATTTCGGGGCTTCGACCAGGCCTCCTGTTTGTTACAACCCCCCCCCCCCACCCCCAACCCCAGGAAGCAGCCCGTAGCAGCTGTCTTAACTCCCTAGTACTTATTTACTTCTAGGTGAACAGATGCATCAGGGTGAAAGAAACTCTGGCAATTTGTTTTCGCCTTTGTTTCTGTTAAATACTCGTCAATTCTGCTTATATGATGAAAATGGATTAATTAAAAAGATATTTTTTACGATTATATATTATCGGGTCAAGAGTTCGAGGTCCTTCATGCCAGCAGGTCTGTGGGGTCCAAGAGTGGGACACTATACAAAAAAAAGACTGTACCCCAGTTCCACTACCCCGGGGTAAGGCTGTACCCCAGCTCCACTACCCCGGGGTAAGGCTGTACCCCAGTTCCTGTACCCCGGGGTAAGGCTGTACCCCAGTTCCACTACCCCGGGGTAAGGCTATACCCCAGTTCCTGTACCCCGGGGTAAGGCTGTACCCCAGCTCCACTACCCCGAGGTAAGGCTGTACCCCAGTTCCTGTACCCCGGGGTAAGGCTGTACCCCAGTTCCTGTACCCCGGGGTAAGGCTGTACCCCAGCTCCACTACCCCGGGGTAAGGCTGTACCCCAGCTCCACTACCCCGGGGTAAGGCTGTACCCCAGCTCCACTACCCCGGGGTAAGGCTGTACCCCAGTTCCTGTACCCCGGGGTAAGGCTGTACCCCAGTTCCTGTACCCCGGGGTAAGGCTGTACCCCAGTTCCTGTACCCCGGGGTAAGGCTGTACCCCAGTTCCTGTACCCCGGGGTAAGGCTGTACCCCAGTTCCACTACCCCGGAGTAAGATTGAACCCCAGTTCCACTACCCCGGGGTAAGACTGAACCCCAGTTCCACTTCCCAGGAGTAAGACTGAACCCCAGTTCCCCTACCCCGGGGTAAGACTGCACCCCAGTTCCACTACCCCGGGGTAAGACTGAACCCCAGTTCCACTACCCCGGAGTATGACTAAACCCCAGTTCCACTACCCCGGGGTAAGACTGAACCCCAGTTCCACTACCCCGGGGTAAGACTGTACCCCAGTTCCTCTACCCCGGGGTTAGACTGTACCCCAGTTCCTCTACCCCGGGGTTAGACTGTACCCCAGTTCCTCTACCCCGGGGTAAGGCTGTACCCCAGTTCCTCTACCCCGGGGTAAGACTCTACTCCAGTTCCTCTACCCCGGGGTAAGGCTGTACCCCAGTTCCTCTACCCCGGGGTAAGACTCTACTCCAGTTCCTCTACCCCGGGGTAAGGCTGTACCCCAGTTCCTCTACCCCGGGGTAAGACTCTACTCCAGTTCCTCTACCCCGGGGTAAGGCTGTACCCCAGTTCCTCTACCCCGGGGTAAGACTCTACTCCAGTTCCTCTACCCCGGGGTAAGGCTGTACCCCAGTTCCTCTACCCCGGGGTAAGACTCTACTCCAGTTCCTCTACCCCGGGGTAAGGCTGTACCCCAGTTCCTCTACCCCGGGGTAAGGCTGTACCCCAGTTCCACTACCCCGGGGTAAGGCTGTACCCCAGTTCCACTACACACAGTTTACAGTCAGTATTACAGTACATACAGTAAGACTGCTCCTGTATGCGGGACTCGATACCTGCCACCGGTACGTGTTGTATATAATAGCCAGAACCGCACTACTTGGCCTAGTATGCAATACGATTTGCCTAACAGGCAGAACTATTCTTGCTATTTTCAAATATTTATTTCCAAATTGGTTCTTTTCTAAAGATGATAATATATTATATTGGAAACATGATTTTATGGCTTTGTTATGTCAGGTCAGATCAGGTCATGTCATGTCATGTCATGTCATGTCATGTCATGTCATGTCATGTCATGTCATGTCATGTCAGGTCAGGTCAGGTCAGGTCAGGTCACGTTACGTTACTTTTGACTCGAAGGAAAAAATAAATTATTTTCATGTATAATGTAATGAAAAGCATTATTAAATTAAGAAAATCAGAAACATAATATTTAAAAAAAAATCTGCTTGTTAGGCATCTTGGGCTATTAGGTACAAAATAATATATATAACTATATATATATATATATATATATATATATATATATATATATATATATAACTGAAAACTCACACCCCAGAAGTGACTCGAACCCATACTCCCAGATGCCACGCAACTGGTATGTACAAGACGCCTTAATCCACTTGACCATCACGACCGGACATAATGAGGTGATAGCCGAGGCTATTTGAACCACCCCACCGCCGGCACTCGGATAGTAATCTTGGGCATAGCATTTTACCAAATCACCTCATTCTTTGGGGCACACGTGAGGAACACAAATGCGAACAAGCCTGAATGGTCCCCAGGACAATATACTCCCAGTTGCGTGGCATCTGGGAGTATGGGTTCGAGTCACTTCTGGGGTGTGAGTTTTCAGTTGCATATTGTCCTGGGGACCATTCAGGCTTGTTCGCATTTGTGTTCCTCACGTGTGCCCCAAAGAATGAGGTGATTTGGTAAAATGCTATGCCCAAGATTACTATCCGAGTGCCGGCGGTGGGGTGGTTCAAATAGCCTCGGCTATCACCTCATTATGTCCGGTCGTGATGGTCAAGTGGATTAAGGCGTCTTGTACATACCAGTTGCGTGGCATCTGGGAGTATGGGTTCGAGTCACTTCTGGGGTGTGAGTTTTCAGTTGCATATTGTCCTGGGGACCATTCAGGCTTGTTCGCATTTGTGTTCCTCACGTGTGCCCCAAAGAATGAGGTGATTTGGTAAAATGCTATGCCCAAGATTACTATCCGAGTGCCGGCGGTGGGGTGGTTCAAATAGCCTCGGCTATCACCTCATTATGTCCGGTCGTGATGGTCAAGTGGATTAAGGCGTCTTGTACATACCAGTTGCGTGGCATCTGGGAGTATGGGTTCGAGTCACTTCTGGGGTGTGAGTTTTCAGTTGCATATTGTCCTGGGGACCATTCAGGCTTGTTCGCATTTGTGTTCCTCACGTGTGCCCCAAAGAATGAGGTGATTTGGTAAAATGCTATGCCCAAGATTACTATCCGAGTGCCGGCGGTGGGGTGGTTCAAATAGCCTCGGCTATCACCTCATTATGTCCGGTCGTGATGGTCAAGTGGATTAAGGCGTCTTGTACATACCAGTTGCGTGGCATCTGGGAGTATGGGTTCGAGTTACTTCTGGGGTGTGAGTTTTCAGTTGCATATTGTCCTGGGGACCATTCAGGCTTGTTCGCATATATATATATATATATATATATATATATATATATACCCCTTTTAGGTAATATATATATATATATTATATATATATATTATATATATATATATATATATATATATATATATACCTATATATATATATATATATATATATATATATATATATATATATGTCGTACCTAGTAGCCAGAACGCACTTCTCAGCCTACTATGCAAGGCCCAATTTGCCTAATAAGCCAAGTTTTCATGAACTAATTGTTTTTTGACAACCTAACCTACCTAACCTAACCTAACTTTTTCGGCTACATAACCTAACCTAACCTATAAAGACAGGTTAGGTTAGGTAGGGTTGGTTAGGTTCGGTCATATATCTACGTTAATTTTAACTCCAATAAAAAAAAAATTGACCTCATACATAATGAAATGCGTAGCTTTATCATTTCATAAGAAAAAAATGAAAAAACATTAATTCATGAAAACTTGGCTTATTAGGCAAATCGGGCCTTGCATAGTAGGCTCAGAAGTGCGTTCTGGCACTATATATATATATATATATATATATATATATATATATATATATATATATATATATATATATATATAGTGCCAGAACGCACTTCTGAGCCTACTATGCAAGGCCCGATTTGCCTAATAAGCCAAGTTTTCATGAATTAATGTTTTTTCAACTACCTAACCTACCTAACCTATAAAGATAGGTTAGGTTAGGTTAGGTAGGGTTGGTTAGGTTCGGTCATATTACTACGTAAATTTTAACTCCAATAAAAAAAAAATTACCTCATACATAATGAAATGGGTAGCTTTATCATTTCATACGAATTTTTTTTTAGAAAATATATTAATTCAGCAAAACTTGGCTTATTAGGCAAATCGGGCCTTGCTTAGTAGGCTGAGAAGTGCGTTGTGGCTACTAGGTACGACATTATAAATAAATAAATAAATAAATATATATATATATATATATATATATATATATATATATATATATATATATATATATATATATATATATTATTAAATATGACCGAAAAAGTAAGATTAATAATTCTAACACGAATTTTCTCAATCTTTCGTACATTTCTTTTCACTGTTGGTGGTAATTCAAAAATCAATTCTTCAAAATTCATTTTTATTTCTAGTCTGACGCGACACTTGAGCGCGTTTCGTAAAACTTATTACATTTTCAAAGACTTTAGTTTAAACATACACAACTGAATAGAACTTTCACATCTCCGATTTGTTTATATCTACATTTGAGTGAGGTGGATGGGGTGAGGTGGTATTTAATAAGGTATTAATTTCATCAACACTAGACAGAACACGAAACAATGGGTATTGAATAGAAGTGATTGTAGAAAGCCTATTGGTCCATATTTCTTGATGCTTCTATATTGGAGCGGAGTCTTGAGGTGGGTAATAGTTGTGCATTAATTGGCTGTTGATTGCTGGTGTTGACTTCTTGATGTGTAGTGCCTCGCAAACGTCAAGCCGCCTGCTATCGCTGTATCTATCGATGATTTCTGTGTTGTTTACTAGGATTTCTCTGGCGATGGTTTGGTTGTGGGAAGAGATTATATGTTCCTTAATGGAGCCCTGTTGCTTATGCATCGTTAAACGCCTAGAAAGAGATGTTGTTGTCTTGCCTATATACTGGGTTTTTTGGAGCTTACAGTCCCCAAGAGGGTATTTGAAGGCATAGACGACGTTGGTCTCTTTTAAAGCGTTCTGTTTTGTGTCTGGAGAGTTTCTCATGAGTAGGCTGGCCGTTTTTCTGGTTTTATAGTAAATCGTCAGTTGTATCCTCTGATTTTTGTCTGTAGGGATAACGTTTCTATTAACAATATCTTTCAGGACCATTTCCTCCGTTTTATGAGCTGTGGAAAAGAAGTTCCTGTAAAATAGTCTAATAGGGGGTATAGGTGTTGTGTTTGTTGTCTCTTCAGAGGTTGCATGGCGTTTCACTTTCCTTCTTATGATGTCTTCGACGAAACCATTGGAGAAGCCGTTGTTGACTAGGACCTGCCTTACCCTACAGAGTTCTTCGTCGACTTGCTTCCATTCTGAGCTGTGGCTGAGAGCACGGTCGACATATGCGTTAACAACACTCCTCTTGTACCTATCTGGGCAGTCACTTTTGGCATTTAGGCACATTTAGTGTAGACTGCAGTGTGGAAACCTCCGCTCTTTTCCATGACTGTTACATCTAGAAAGGGCAGCTTCCCATCCTTTTCCATCTCGTAAGTGAAACGCAGCACGGAACTCCGCTCAAATGCCTCCTTCAGCTCCTGCAGATGTCTGACATCAGGTACCTGTGTAAAAATGTCGTCAACATACCTGCAGTATATGGCCGGTTTCAAGTTCATGTCGACTAAGACTTTTTGCTCGATGGTGCCCATGTAGAAGTTTGCAAACAGGACACCTAGGGAAGAGAACCCATGGCGACCCCATCTACTTGCTTATACATGTGCCCATCCGGGCTCAAGAAGGGTGCCTCTTTAGTACAAGCTTGGAGTAGTTTCCTTAGGATATTTTCTGGTATGTCAAGAGGAGTACAGGCTGGATCACGATACACTCTGTCGGCTATCATCCCGATTGTCTCGTCCACTGGTACGTTGGTGAACAGCGATTCTACGTCCAACGAGGCTCTTATCCCTGTGGCCCGTGTGCCCCGCAGTAAGTCAACAAATTCCTTTGGCGACTTCAGGCTGAAGGTGCAAGGGACATAAGGAGTCAGCAGGCCATTGAGTCGCTTCGCTAGTCTGTACGTGGGTGTGGGTATCTGGCTAATGATTGGCCGAAGTGGGTTTCCAGGCTTGTGTGTCTTGACATTTCCATACGCATATCCAGGTTTATATTCCCCAATAATCTTTGGCAGGTGGAGTCCTGATTTCTTGGCGTTCACAGTTTCGATTAGTTTGTTGACCTTTGCTTTCAATTCGGCTGTAGTGTCCTTCGTTACCCTTTGGAATTTAGTTTGGTCAGAGAGTATGAGGTTCATTTTCGCCAGATATTCGTCTTTTTTAAGAATGACATATATTGGCGACTTGTCACCTCTCCTGACAACTATCTCCTTGTTCTCACGAAGGCTTTTGGCTGCCGCTTTGAGCTCAGGGGACAGTATGGTGCTTCTGTAATTGCCTCGATTCTTTCCTCCTTCCGCAATAAGTTCTGCTTGTAAGGTATCTTTGGTAGTGACCTTCTTTTGTGTCTCGAGGTCGAATATGTCGTCCAACAGAATTTCCAACTCTACTTTCCGGGCCATTTCACTCGGTCTGGACATAACGTGACAGTTTATGCCCAGATTTAGGAGAGTGACTTGGTCCTCAGTGAGGTTAATTCCTGCAAGGTTCAGGAAGCCATCTCTTGGTCGTGGAATTGCCATAGGTCCTCCATATAACGTTGTTAGTTTCTTGATAATCCTTGTTTCAGTGCTGAGGTGATGTCGGTCTGTGAGGATGTCGAGGTGTTGTTCAATGCGGGTACGGATACTATGGTCGATGTTGCTATTTCTCCACTCGTTCGTAGCATGAAGTGGTTGCGTTTTCTTGTCTTTGATTTCATTCTCTGCCTTGTATATATGATCACGAATCAGATCCTGGCGATATTTTATCGTGAAGGCTTGATTCCTTGCTGCTGGGTCGTGCGTTTTAATATTAGTATATTTTGGTAGCAGTCTTTCCTGTAGACATATATTATTAAATATGACCGAAAAAGTAAGATTAATAATTCTAACACGAATTTTCTCAATCTTTCGTACATTTCTTTTCACTGTTGGTGGTAATTCAAAAATCAATTCTCCAAAATTCATTTTTATTTCTAGTCTGACGCGACACTTGAGCGTGAATTTTGAGTTTTAGAGAATTAATTTTTGAATTACCACCAACAGTGAAAAGAAATGTACGAAAGATTGAAAAAATTCGTGTTAGAATTATTAATCTTACTTTTTCGGTCATATTTAACAATATATGTCTACAGGAAAGATTGCTACCAAAATATACTAATATTATATATATATCATATATATATATATATGATATATAATCATATATATATATATATATATATATATATATGATATATAATCATATATATATATATATATATATATATATATATATTTTTTTTTTTTTTTTTGACGCTAGTTACACAGTTATTAATGTTTATATATATATATATATAATAACGAGTATATATTATATATATATATATATATATTATGTTATATATATATATATATATATATATATATATATATATATATATATATATATATATATATATAATATTATGTTATTATATATATATTAGTATATTTTGGGAGGTTTCATATCCTATTTATGATTAGGAAAAGGATTCGTCCAGTCATTTATCATAACAACCCTCGGACATCTTCCCTCATTATGAGAAGTAACATGTGTGCCGCCTCTGACAACCTGAGGTGGACTGATGTTGTGTAGCAACACAAGTGCGGCTCTGGACACTGTCCGCTCCTAAATGTGCGCCACAAGTGCGGCTCTGGAGACTGTCCGCTCCTAAATGTGCGCCACAAGTGCGGCTCTGGACACTGTCCGCTCCTAAATGTGCGCCACATTGACCATACCACGAACACTCTGAACACACGTCTTACACTTCATTTACAAGATGGAGGTGTTAAGTAACACCATTCTCAACACCACAACACCATCCTGAATCACCAAGACACTGAAAGATACGACAATAATCACATGCACCGACGACCGTCGGAGGCTTCGTACGCTTGAGCCTGTGTTCATTCGGGAGCTGACACCAGTAATCAACTTCCAGAGGAATTCGACTTCGAGCATACAGATTTCCTACATATACCCAGAGGGAAGATGTAAGACCTGGCGGACAACTAGAAGCCGGAATCGGGCAATAATCACCTCACCTTAGGTCACTGAGCTGCTTCGGACGCTCCCTACGACTAAAAAAGTTTGGTTAATCGTAGAGTGAGGTGTACTCACACACTTATAAATGTCTGCATTTCTCCTTGTAAGCTCAGTATATCTGTGTTAGTACAACAGTGAACTCCTGAAGATGTCACATTGTTGACGAACCGTCGAACAATAAGAGTGTAAAGATTAAGTGATCTAGTGTGTGTTAACCCTCCAGATGGTGGGAGATATTTGCGTAGAATGGAAAATATCCGCAAGAAAATTAACAAGTCACAATGTTATTGTGTTTAAGTTTTCCACAGTACAAAACCGTGAACGGCCAGCTAGCAATGGCGTCGGCAGCGAGTCTCCGGGAAGGTGGTGAAGGAGAGGGGAGGTGGTGAAAGTGTGTGTGTGTGTGTGTTATTAAGATTCTAAGCTGATAAAAATCAGTTCAAATCATCGCGGTTTTGTGAAAAAGAACAAATCAACACTCCAGGACAGAGAATATCTTGTTTGAAAAGAAACAATACCGATTTCGTCTATAATTGATTATTTTTATTATTTTGTGAGGACCGTATTACTGACCAGGTCACTTAGAGTCCTACCTTGAAGGGTGAGGCTATACCCCGTGGGCAGTGCCACAAGGGGGCACCTTAGAAGGTGTACTGAGCCTGACATTGACATGTACTGAGCCATAGACCAAATCGCTCAACTAGGTGTTAGGTATCCCTGATTCCACCTGCAGGAATAATTTTATGATCTCTGTTGGAGGTGAATGAATTTCTCAAGGACTAAGAGTGTCTTACGAGTTAGGTAGGGCAGTTATCGGTCCTCACTACGTAGAGACGTCATGGGGAAGTTAAAGTGAAAGAGGCAATGGCAGGCTACTTTCAGATAACGAGGAGAGACAGTGGACCGAGGTGCAGCAGGCACAGAAGAGAGCTATCGAGGCTTCACCACGTGCTTCTTCCTACCAGCAAGACACCAGACACAATGGACCTAGAGATGACCAATGTACAGACAATGTAGATGAGAGACAATGTACCTCTCTCTCCACAGCCCAGCCACAGGGACAACAATATGAGACAGGAGAGGACACCATCAGCCTCACACCAGACGTCGCCAGACTCTGCACATCTTCCAAAATTCAAGATAATGCAGACAGACCACTTTCCTACAGCATATGGAGTAGTAACGCCAATGGAAAAGGAACACCAGCTCAAGCTTTCCATCACAGTCAACCTGAAAGGAGAAATTATGATGACACCACTAAGACCAACAGACTGCAAATTACTTGGAAAAAGTAAGAGTCCTGCAAGGGAAACCTGTATGTTTGGAAAAGCAGGATCTTCAGAAAGACGCATACGAGTCGTGCTTTGGGATACCCAGTCGACTTTCCCCTGGATCCAGTACTTGAACACAAGCAAATCCTGAATGTGAAACGATGCCACACAAAAGTAGACAAGGCAGCGACACGTCAGGTTCTGGTGACCGTCATGGAACATGTGCCAGAAACATTCAGTCTTGGAAATTGGGGAATATACTGACAGAGACCATACGTCCCGGGACCCCTGCACTGCTTCAGGTGTCAGAAATACGGACACCATTAATCACGCTGCACTGGACAGGAGAGATGTGGAGTGTGCAGCCTGAGACATCCAACCAAAGACTGTATAGCCAAGCACAAGACAAACCAGACCACAACAGCCAAATGTCCAAATTGTGGAGGCAAACATCATGCCTGGAGCACAACCTGCTCTGCACGGAAAGATAATGTTCAGACAGCTCAGGCCAGGATAAATTCACAGACCAGCACTACATACACCAACACCAACGTCTGGAACACTCATGCTCAGCCACTGCAGAGACCCACTCTCACAGAACAAAATTCTCCGAATCTATCAACGCCAAATCAGAAAACACAAAAATGCTGCTATCGAGGTAGCAAAAATGCTGCCGATACAACAAAAGCAGAAAAGCAAAAAAGCAGTCACCTTCGGAATCAACACAACAAATATACAGTTTAACGGAGGTCCAGCTGAATAACACTGTGAAGATAATGACAGAGACCATTATCAATTGTCTACAGATGACGCAGAACGCCTCACAGCAACACACAAGAAATCACTTGTGTAATAATGGACAAGATCGTTTAACAGACCACAGTTACACAAGAAGTAGACAGTCTGAGACAAGACGGAGCACAAGAGGACAAACAACGCAACAATGGACATACAGACTACCAACAACAGTCAGGAAGTCAACACACCAGAACATCAACATTCACAAAAGCAACTGCAAGAAGCAGTAACCACCCAAGATCTACTGAATCTTACAACACAAGAGACAAACATCAACAGCCAATGCAGTATGACATGTAACAACACCAACAAAGAACAGCAGAGATGCACAGGTTCCCACAACAAAAGAGGTGAGCAAGAACAATCAATGCAGCCCAATATGCAGCAACATCAATAAAGAAATACTGGATGGCAGAGACGCACAGATTCCGACAGCACAAGAAACGGCCGCGAGCAATCAGTGCAGTTCGATGTGCAGATATACCAAGAGCAAAGTGATGGACAACAGGGATACACAGATTCCAACAATGCCGGGGATGACCACGAGCAATCAGTGTGGTCTGATTTGCAGCGACACGACTTGCGCGGTGGAGAATATAGACGTCGATTGCGAAGAGGAGTACTACTGGAACAGGCAACACCAACCGAAACCGTCGTCTGGCCATTACGAATACTGCAAGAGAACATACAAGGTCCTTGGAAATAAAAACCACACTTCAGGAAGCTGCAATCAGTACGAAAGCTGATATAATCGTTTTGGAAGAAACTTTTTCCAACCCACGAAGTTCTTCAGATTAGCTGGATATCAGCACTATGTTATACAGTATGAGCAGGGGAGACAAAGAGGGTTAATGACCCTAGTCAGGAACACCATACCCAGCAAGAAAATAGACCCAAGTGTCATGTGGGGATGGAGTAGAGGTATTAGCAGTAACAGTGAATATGGTTAATATTGAGCTCCTCATATACAACGTCTACAAGCCCCCTAGACGTAAACTAGACGCAGAGGCAGTGCTTGCCTTGGCCATGCACGATAATGTAATTATTGCTGGGGACTTTAATTCTCTTCATCAAGAGTATGGTGCAACTGGGCCAGCCAATGCAGATGGACGCCATCTAGCTGCAGCACTGCGAGAAGTGCCTGAGATGACACTTCTCAACACTGGGGAACCCACTCACATTCAAGGAGGTTCCCTTGATCTTATAATAATCTCAACAGTACTCAAGCATCAGGCGAAGTGGGAGGTAGACCCGGTGATCACCAGTGACCACTATGCTACTGTCACGACACTAAACATATAACGTCCTCCTACACCACCTGCACAACCTGGGTGGAATTTAAAAATGGTCAACTGGAATATACATACCAAGAGGAACATGAAAAATGTTATGCAACATACACGCCACCTGAGGATTTGAACATTCACGAGACCAATCTGCAGGAAGCCATTGCAGCTGCTGCAAACAAAGCTATTCCAACCATTATGCGAGGAAACACAAAACGAAAGAGTTAGTGGTGCTATAGTGATGAAGTTAAAGAACAAAACCACAGAGTCAACATCTTCAGAAAACATCTAGAAAGAAACCCCGCACCAGAAGGAAGAACTCTGCTAAGAGCGGTGATATCTGAAGCAAGACGAGTTTCTAGAGAGGTAAAGGAGGCAAGATGTTTGAGTGGTGTCAAACTCTAACTGAACATAGTAGTCTTGGCAAGCAAGTAAGTAATTATCAAAAGAAGGCACCAAACCGGGAAGGCTATGTAGCACCATCAAATGTGTGGAATAGTCAGAGGGCGCTAAATATCACCAAGGATGCCAATACAAGAACAAAAATGCATAAGGCGAATGATATCAAAAGTATCCGAATCACCAAGAATTCTATTAAGGGAAAGGCGACCGCGAGGGGAGGTCGGAAAGCAAGACACACGCTCGTCCTGGAAGTCAGGACATTCAAGAAGGACATGCACGACCGTAAGAGGGACAATGCAATTAGGACAATAAGGAGCAGGGCGGCGCTCCATCAAGTGACCATGGGTTAAGCGAGTATGGCCAATACGCAACCTCGCCAGAGCTGTTTCCCATCGCCGGTTATGGTGGTAGGAGGACGGCCACGAGGAAACACAACATTTAAGAGTACGTAGTTTGTTACCAGTAACAGACGACCAAGAAGCCTGCCAACGGGTAAGGATGGAGGAATGGATAACCGGGTAAAAGTCGGAATATGGAATACCTTTACGAGAGATGGGACAAGAGCGGACAGCTTCCTTGGCGGCAGCTCATTTAAAGACACACCACTATGGCTGGGAACCCAACAAAACTCAACCGACTTAAATTTACTGTGAACAAGAAACAGCCAATGCTGGATCTCTGACAACTACTGGATGAACCGGATTAAAGGACCCGAGAGCCATGAGGGCACTACGAGAGTCAACAACAACTACAAAGGAAGACTGACAATGAGAAAGCAGGAGACGAAGAGCATAGAGAATAGCATAAAGCTCCGCTGTAAAGATTCTAGTCTCCGGAGGTAAGCGACACATATAAGTGCGATCAGGAAAAACAACAGAGTAGCCAACACCGTCCGCAGACTTAGACCCATCGGTGAAGACAGAAACGGAGCGGGAGTGAGAAGAAAAGTGCTCAAGGAAAAGGCGTTTTAGAACCGAAGGAGGGGTAAAAGCTTTAGAGATGCGGGTCAAGGATGTACAAAACTGCAGAAGAGGGACTCTCCACGGGGGCAAAGAAGGAACAACACGAGGAGAAACATTAGAAACACGAACGGAAAGAGAATCCTGTAAGCGAGATAACCGGACAGAAAGAGGGAGGTGGTGAAGAGTAACAGGAACCGGAACTTTTACCCCGCAGGAGGGGTAAGAGTTAAAGCACGACAGAGGCGAGAGGAAGGATGTTGTAAGGACCGCACAAGATAGTGAAGACAGTAGCGATCAAGGTGGTCCTGGAGAGACAGGAAGCCAGTGTCAACATACAAGCTAAGGACGGGAGTCGAACGAAAGGTACCAGAACTGAGGCGCACCCCAGTTTGGTGCAAAGCATCAAAACGGCGAAGAGTAGAGGGAGAAGCAGATGAGTAAGCAGGGCAACCATAATCGAGCTTAGACAGGACGAGAGAGGAATGTACAGCAAGGAGAATGCGCCTATCTGCCCCCAAGAAGTATGGGACAAGACCCGAAGGAGGGTAAGGGCCTTAGAGCACTCAACACGGAGGTAAGAGATATGGGGAGACCAAGACAAACGAGTGTCAAGGAATAACCCCAAAAGCTTCGTGGAATCTTTGTACACAAGGGGATGACCATAAAGTGACAAAGAGGGACGAAGAACGACCCGTTTCCGAGTAAAAGACATGGCACAAGTCTTACAAGTAGAGAACTTGAAGCCATGAACGGTGGCCCAAGACGACACGGCATCAATCGCAAGTTGAAGCCGCCGTTGAAGGAGAGGCGAATCATCACCCTGACAGCAAAGGGTAAGATCATCGACATAGCGGAGAAGACACCCGAAGGAAGAGAGGAAGGAAGACCATTGAGTGCAACCAGAAAAAGAGTAGTGCTCAGAACACTACCTTGGGGCACACCTTCGTACTGCTGAAAGGGGCAGAGAGCGCGGTACCAAGGCGCACCTGAAAGGAACGACGAGAGAGGAAGCTGCGGAGAAAGAGAGGGAGATGACCACGAAGGTCAAAAGAATGAAGCTGGGATAGAATATGATATCGCCAAGTGGTGTCGTAAGCCTTTTCCAGGTCAAAAAGGACGGCAACAACGGAGGTCTTCGCAGCAAAAGCAGTACAAATATAGACCTCCAAGTTCACCAGGACATCTGTCGTGCTGCGGCACTTGCAGAAACCAAATTTAGAAGGGGAGAGGAGGTGATGGTGTTCCAGGAACCACATCAGACGAACGTTAACCATACGTTCAAAGAGTTTGCAGACAACTTGTGAGGGCAATAGGGCGAAAGTCCTTAGGGGAAGTTCCCAGATACCCTGGTTTGCAAACAGAGAGGACAACGGCATCGAGCCAGTCCTCAGGGACTGACGACGACTCTCAGATCCGATTATACAGAGTTAGTAAATACTGAGACGTGCATGGAGGAAGATGGCGAAGCATCTCATAATGAAAACCATCGGAGCCCGCCACCGTAGAACCGCAGAGGGCCAGGGAAGACTGAAGTTCAGAGAGAGAGAGAAGGGATCGTTATAGGAAAGTCGAAGACGAGTGCAGAAATCTAAAGGACGAGACTCAACGACAGGCTTACGAAGAAGGAAAGATTGGGGAAGGTGAAGACCAGAGCTAACAGAAGAAAAGTGGGAACTCAGTTCGGTAGCGACCTGCAACGGGTCCGCCACAAGAGTACCATGGAGGTGAAGGACTGGTGAAACATTGGGAACGAACTTACCTGCTATCTTGTGGATACGGTTCCAGATCTGTGGCAGGGGAGTTTCGGACGTAATTGTTGAGACATAAGATGCCCAACATTCACGTTTAGCCGTACGGATGGCCCTACGGGCCACCTCACTCGCTTTCCGAAAGAAAAGAAAAGAATCGGCCGTCTGCTGACGGCGGTGTCTCTTCCAGGCTGCACGCTTACAGCGGACAGCCCGAGCACAGTCCGCATTCCACCAGGGAACGCACTTCCGCGGACCCCGAGAGGAAGAGCGAGGAATAGAGCGGAGGGCAGCGTTGAAGACAGTGTCATGAAAAAGGAGGAGAGCGCGAGGGAGAGGCAGAATGGAGAGGTCAGAGAGAGCAGCACTGAGGGTAAATAGGTTCCAGTCCGCTTTAGCAAACTGCCACCTAGGGAAAGAGAGGGAAGGACGCAAAGAGAAAAATGAAACAAGGATGGGGAAATGGTCACTGCCATGGAGGTCATCAAGAACCTGCCACGTGAAATCTAAGTAAAGAGAAGAAGAGCAAAGAGAAAGATCAAGATGGGAAAGTGTGCGAGTCTGAGAGTCCAAATGAGTGGGCTCACCAGAATTCAGAAGAGACAGGGAAGAAGAGAGGATAAACGGCTCAAGAAGGCGACCTTGGGTATTCGTCAGAACATCACCCCAAAGAGAATGACGACAATTGAAATCACCCAGCAGGAGCACAGGCTCCGGCAAGAAGTCTAGGAGGTGTTTCAGATTAGGAAGAGAAAGCGGGACACTCGAGGGGAGATAAATGGAACAACTGTGTACCATTTCCCCACAAAGATACGAGCAGCAGAACAATGGAGAGGCAAGGGAAAAAGTAAGGGGACAAAGGGAACATCAGAGCTAATCAAGAGAGCAGAAGAATTATGAGCCCCAGCAACAGCTGGGGAGGGGGGGGGGGAGAGAAAGGAATAGCCACGGAAACGACCAGGACGAGCACCAAGCATCGGCTCCTGGAGACAGACACAAAGGGGCGAAAACCGCGAAATCAGAAGTTGGAGTTCGAGGAAATTGGCGTAATAACCTCGAACGTTCCATTGAAGAATGGACAACGACGAGAAGAGAAAGGACAACAACAGAGAACAAGGAAGAAACAAAGGAGAAAGAGCAATATAGCACGTTAAAGAATAACCGGGTCGGGATCTGGGTCAGCAAAGTCAAGGTTAGGGGGCATAGGTAAACTGAGCAAAGACGGACGGAAGGAAGCGGGAGAACAGACCAGAGGTGGGCAGGTGGGGTCCGGAGGAGGAGGGAGGAGGAGCAGTCAAGGACAGCAGCAGGAAGAGGGGAAGTAGAAAAAGAGGGGGAGCGCACCTCAGCAAGAGCAGCAACCGAGAGGGAAGCGGGGGGCCAAAGAAACCTCCATAGCAGGAACAGGGGGCGCAACCACCGAAATGGGAGGGGAAGGAGTGATAGAGTCAATAGAAGGGGCCGAGGAAGAAAGCGAAACCTCCTTACCCGCCGGGGAGGAGAAGGAAGGAGAGGAGCCAGGCTTACGCTTCTGACGTATAGAGACAGGTGTCCCAGCAACTACGTACTGGACAACAGACTCTAGTGTCTCAACAGGAGAAGCTGAACAAGAGCACACACGACGGCCGTTTGGAGAGCGATGGACATCAGCCCACACCAACAGGCGGTGGGGAGAGTCAAGAGACAGAGGGGAAGGATGGGAAGGAGGAATAGAGGGAGACGAGGGAGAAGACACAGGAGACAAGACAGACCGGGTAGAAAGGAGTGGAACCCCAGACAGAGGACCAGGAGGTGGATCCTTCGGGACAGAACTCAAAGGAACATAGGAGGGGGCAGTGGGCGTATCAGGGTTCAAGGCCTGGAAACGGTTGCGAGTCTGAGAAAGGTGGGAAGGACGAGGAGAGGAAGAGCGCAACACACAAGCATAAGAGATATTAGCATAACGCCTCGCCTCAGGAAAAGATAAACGCTCCCGGTGCTTGAAGTTGAGGACGGCTGCCTCAAGCTTGTAATGGACACACGCACGGGAGAAGGTAGGATGGGCCTCACCGCAGTTGAGGCAACGAGCCTGGGGATAAGTGCACTCCGACTGAGAGTGACCTTCTCCACCACACAAAGGACAGAGAGAGAGACAGTCCCAGAGCAGCGGAGGGCACCATGCCCAAACCTCCAGCACTTGTTGCAGAGCCGAGGAGAAGGAATGTACTCCAGGACAGAGCACCTGGCACCAGCAAGAATGACAGAGGGTGGAAGGGTCCTACCATCAAAGGTAATCTTCACAACCCGAAGGGGTTGACGGCGACGACCACGAGGGGGACGAGTAAACGTGTCCACCTGAAGAATAGAATGGCCCTGGGAATCAAGGATATATCGAATATCTTCGTGGCAGTCTCGCAGATCCCGAACACCGGTCGCAACATGGGGCGGGAGCAGAATAGTGCCAACACTGGCATTCAACTGAGCGTTCTTTAAGACCCGAACAGGGGTCTCGCCAAGGCAAGATAAGGCAGCCAAACGGGAAGCTGCATCCTGAGGAGCAGCAGCAATGACACGTGTACCAATACGAGTGGGGTTGAAGGTAACAGAGGCATCCACGGAATCAATGAGATGTCGATGGAGGGAGAAATCGTCAGGAGGCACAGAATCAAGAGGGAGGAGATCAAAATATTTGGCCCACGAAGCGGGACCAAACAAGGCTTGATAGGTAGCAGAACTGGAAGGAATCGAGCGAGGGCGGCCGTGACGAGGACGGCGTTGAGAACCCCCAGAGCGAGAGGGGTTAAAAGGCGCACTAGTTACAACTAGAGATGGAGCCGCGTCAGGGGACGAGGTAGTCACCACTGGGGGCTTGGGGCTCGACCCATTCACAGAGGAGGGAGGGGAGCCGAGGGGAGGAGTCAGAGAGGCCAAAGGAGGAGCAAGGTCGGGGCCCAATGCAGCGGAGGCCACAGAGCCCGGTCTTCCAACACGGACCAACTCGGGGGCTTTGTCGCCCACCCCACGAGCCTGAGAAGGTAAAGGAGAAACAGTAGAAACAGTAGATATCATCACTACGAAAAAGAAATATTCATTCACGAATGTGCCCCCACACCTACCATGGAGCCACAATTAGAGGCAGGACACCCAACAAGAAGCTATCGCCGATCATGCCGGGGCCTCCTAGGGGTGCGTCGTGAATATACGCCCCACAAACGCCACCTTAAGAACTGACAATCCGTCGAGATCGGGTTCAGTGACGAAAGGGGGATTGACAATAAAAGGTTCCCCTCGCTCTCTAACGTCGGGTACTACAGTTCTACGGGTGCAAGAGTATGCCTCCTCAAGCACCCGGGCGTCAAAATAGAAGAAGTCCAAAGGAATAATCAAAACAAGCAAAAGGTCGGCAGGAAACGGCAAGCAGATAGGAGAAGAGGGGGGGGAGAAAAACTGAAACAGAAGGAAAAGGAAAAGGCGCTCAGCACAATTGGAGAGGACGACAGCAGGAGCACAAGGCTACAAAAGGACAGAGGACTGCCCCAAGGAGCATCACACTCCGGCAGCCGCCCACTAAGCCCCCCCCTCACGGCATCAACGAGCTGAGCGGGGAGGGGGGGGGGGGTAGTCTTGGCAAGATATGGGGTCAAATTAAAACCATATCAGGTCGACTAACCCGACAACAGGCATGTATTCAACCATTGCAGGAGGCTGAGAGACTTGCTCTCGAATTTGCAGAAAGAGCAGCTTCATATCAGCTTCCTGCAATGATCAGAAGGCAGTAAGAACAATTAAAACAAGAGGTTGACAGCCATTCATGAGAGCATGGCTACAAATGACGAATGTGACTGTCCATTCAGTCAACAAGAAATAATCAGAGCCAAAAAAATTCTAGGACATTCTGGTAAGGACACTGTAATGTTATCAGCACCTGGTGCATTCTCAATGATCGCACACGCAGGTCCTG
Organism: Procambarus clarkii; assembly: GCF_040958095.1. Classification (NCBI taxonomy): domain Eukaryota; kingdom Metazoa; phylum Arthropoda; class Malacostraca; order Decapoda; family Cambaridae; genus Procambarus; species Procambarus clarkii. The sequence continues at coordinate 33,273,193 of NC_091211.1, read as the reverse complement.
CTGGAAAACAATGGATATTGGACGTTATTCATGCATCTTGGCAGCAAGGCAAACTACCGACCAAAGAAGCAAGAAAGAAAGCAGACATCATTCTGATTCCAATGCTGAAAGAACCTGGCAATTACAGGCTCATTTCATTAACATCACTCATTAGTAAAACTGCAGAACGGATGGTCTTAAATAGGCTCCTGTGGAAGACTGGAGACCTGCATAAGCACATACGCAGATCTTACGTTAACGAACTTACGTTAATCTCATATAGACGACATCACCAACGCAGCACCATTGGACATCCGCGCCGACGGCGTTGGTGCAGAACTCCTCTACTCAAGCGAGGAAACTGGGAACAACTGTTTGCTCCAGCACAACATGACGCCCTGCGAAACGCTGACCTGATCATCGTGCCTACCTGGCGCTACCTGGTTGATAGAACCATCTTTGTCAGCCGCACCCAGTGTAAACATCGCCAACCCAGGACCCTGACACCATATTACCAAGCATCAACACCAGGAATCTGACTTTGACTGCAGTCAGAGCAGAAGTTCACCAGGAACAACAAAAACCTACCTCCTACCCTGAAGGTGACCTTCTCTACAGCTGTAGCAATGACCAAGCAGTGGAAAACGACTTCAGACGCCCGGACATATCAATCACCCCAGACACCGTCAAGAAGGAATGCTTCTACCTCCTACTCCAATGCTACAAGTGCTGTAAGTACGACCATGACACCAAGAACTGCCAACTCCTAGAGGGAAAGTGCAGTATCTGCACTGGAAATAACCATTACAAAGACTGAGTCGACTATCAAACTGTGCCTCAACTGTGAGGGAGCACATACCACCGTCTCCATGGACTGCCCAATAAAAACTGAGGAAATTGAGAAATCGGCACCCGCCACACCATCCACCAATCAACTTATGAGCTTCAACATTCGGGCCACAACATTCCCTGTGCTACCTAACTCCTCTGCTACACCGACGTCTGCACCAGTCCAGTCCAGAGGGCCCCCCCCACAGGGTGGCTAGCACACAGGCAACAGCGGCCCAGCCCAGCAGTACACCAACTAACCAATCAGCGGCCTCGGCCGCCACAATTCTTGTCCCTGGACTGGTGAAGCTGGGAGGAACAGGCGTCACCAAGTACGTGACTGTACTCAACAGGCTACTAGAGGCAAATGGTCTACCCAAGATGCTGGTTCCAGAGTACCTATTCCCTACTCCACAACCTACCACAACTGGAACACTTCCCAACACCAGCAGCAACCGGAGCAACGTCGGAACCACTACAACCAACAACGACACCTCAGGTGCCGGTCACAGCTACTGCATCAACACACACCTCTCCAGACCTGACAGATCCCCAACCAGGAGCACCTCAATTCCTTCCACCAAACCACGGAAAAAATATATAGGACTGTCCAAGAAAGTACAGAATAGCGAGGCTGCTCCAACAGCAACAGTAACTTATCCAGAACGCAACAAAGACCTTGAAGTCACCTACATCGAACAAGAAGACGAACAACCCTTAACTGAACAAGGGGTACGGAAACGCCCCTGCTACCTCCTTTTCACCAACGATGAAAACATTGAAGGTAACTCACAAACAAGAAGACAGCTGACCAGCAAATGCAACCAGATCATCTCATCTAAGAACCCTGACAAATTCCTTCACCGAATGTTTGTCCGCGTCCACACGACGAATCAATTTATCGTGGCCGGCACCCCTGACAAGATTGTACTACGACCCAGCATACTGATACAGGATACAACACTTCTCCAATGCAACCGATGATCCTGAAGGAACTCCGCTCCCACCCCTGAAGTGCAGATTTCAAGCAAACCTATGACTCTGACTAAGATATACAGCCACACCTCAGTCAACAGACTCACCACCTTAAGAGGGAAGACACCTCCTCCAAGCCAGACAGAGCACCTCACCTAAACCAGGACAAGAACCAACCCCCACACCACTAGCCTCCTGCCGCAGAACAAGAACTCAAGAACAACACTATCAACAAGGCTCAAAGACAAGATCAAAACATCATACCAATCCATGGTGGCTCGGCCACTGAACCTTCAAGCCTCCTCTCTGCACATACAAATCCTCTTCCAAACATTTCATCTCCACATCCCTCTTCCTTCTCCATCCTTTCCAAGTTCTTTAGTCATCATATCACAAGCACATATTTGGCTTCATTAGAGGAGTAGGTACCGCCAACTGCATAGCAACATTACTAGAAACAGATAACTCAGGTCTGGTTATCGTGGTATTCCTTGATCTAGAAAAAGCATTCGATCGTCCAAGCCCACAAACAATTTTACACACCTTAATTAAAAAGAAGGTGTAAAGAGAAATAGGTAATCTTGAATCCATGCTGCCATAAGTCACAGGTATGCCAGAGTAAAGTTGTAAGGACAAGTGTCGGACTACCACCTGCCACAAGGAATGGGACTCCACAAGGAGTAGTCCTCAGTCCTAGTCTTTTTAACATCCTTATGGAAAACCTCGTTACCATAACATTTGCAGAAGGGGTTAAATTGCTAATGATATGGCATTAGTCATCAATTTTAAATAAAGCACAAGGAGCATTAGATAAAGTAACATCTGAATGCAGCATTTCAGGGCTAAAAATATCTGCACAGAAGTCTCAGGACAATGAGACTAGGCGGCAACTACTCCAGACAGGCACCTACGCATTCAAGACATTAACCTTCAGTGGGTTACACAATATCAATATCTCGGAGTGTGGATAGATTCTAAAATGACATTCAACAAGCAATTTCAATATCTGAAGGAGAAAGCAAAATCACGTTTGAATATAATAAGAGCAATCACAGGGCCCGTCTAGGAGGTTATATCTTGAGGTTATCTTGAGATGATTTCGGGGCTTTAGTGTCCCCGCGGCCCGGTCCTCGACCAGGCCTCCACCCCCAGGAAGCAGCCCGTGACAGCTGACTAACACTCAGGTACCTATTTTACTGCTAGGTAACAGGGGCATAGGATGAAAGAAACTGTGCCTATTGTTTCTCTCCGGCGCCCGGGATCGAACCCGGGACCACAGGATCACAAGTCCAGCGTGCTGTCCGCTCGGCCGACCGACTCCCTAGTGGAGTGGGACACTTAGTGTTTAGAATGTTTTACATACACGCCGTTCATTCCCAAGTTGATTATTGTTATGATCCCGGGTAGCTGAAAAACGAGTCTACCTTGAGAGTTTTTCTGCAAGACCTGACCTAAATAAGAGGTCACAGAAAAATAGACATGAAGATACATACGTAAAACAGTTGGGTAAATTTGACAGACAGTTTAAGAATATGAGCAGTGAATCAGGATACAGATAAATGACTGGTTATGAGCTGTGGAGAGTTTGCTGGAGGCGTGAGGCTCGTTTTCAGAGGAGCTTGAGCATTTGAGCTGAAAAACTCGTGAGGGGAAGGCGTGCTCCGTTGGAGCCCCTGGAGAAGGGGAACCCCTGTTTGATATACCTTCAAGAGGAAGGGAGTGGACAGACGTTTCGACTGTGGAATACGTTTGTGGACGTGCCAACTCGAGTCGTGAACTGCAGAAGGTGTTGAGGGGCAGTTAAAGCAGTTCTGTGGGTAGCCTGAGGCGCCTTGAGTGTCGCCACCCCATCAGAGACCGCCCTGCAAGAGACCTTTTGTGGTAAGCACAATTTTAACCAGTTTATAGTGATTGGCTATAGTTGATCGTGTGCCCAGCGATCTTAGCAAATGTCTATTAGTATGTTAGGCATGTTTTGATAAGGCAGAAGGCCTAAATAAGAGAGTAAAGATGAGGAGAGTCCTGGAGGGAGGAGCGACAACCATCCCCTGCAAGCGCTGGCAGGTGACTGAGGAGACTTAGCTCCTGACAGAGGGGCTGGCCTGCAGCGGCAGGCAGAGGAACCACCCAGCGGGAGACGGAAGATGGATTCGTCCTGGATGGGGAAGTCCGTCCTCACAGCATGTAGAAAGCATGAAGATGTCAAGTGAAACATTTATTGTGAATGATTCATTTCAGTAATGTGTTTGTAGAGTAAAAATTTGTATTGGCGTGTTGAAGGGTTGCAGGTTTGTCTGGGGGAAAGAGGTGCTGAGAACATGGAAGCCAGCAGAGAGGGAGTAGTTGTTTTGGTTAGTAGTGCTTTTTACTCCTTTACGGATTATTTCTTTATAAATATTTACGGATTATATAAAAAAAGCACTACTCCTAACCAAAACATAAACCTGATAATATTCTACAAAACCAAGAAGACTTCCGAACTCCTTATCAAAAACAGCCCGAAGCCGACGGAGAACCCTCTACAGCAGTCAAGCGTTGTATACATGTACACTTGCCCCCACGAAGGATGTAACCTTCAATGTAAGTACATAGGTATGACGTCGACCAAGCTGACGAGGCGTTTGACATGCCATCTTCAATCTGGTGCCCCTAGGAATCACATGAGACAAGCCCATGACATCACTCTAACAAGAGAAATGTTGAACAAGAATACTTGCATAATAGACAAAACCCAAGATTCAAGAAGATTACAAATTCTTGAGGCAATTCACATAAGAATAGAGCGACCTACCATGAACACCCAAATCACGGAACTATTTACTCTACCCACCATGAGAGTAAGGACAAGACAAGAACATATCGATGCCAACACAGAAGACAATGTCCAACATAATAGGCCAATTACACTGGATTGATCTTTGTGTTTAGATAGGAGATGCCTCGTATGGGCCAATAAGCCTTCTGCAGCCTCTATGTTTCACCTCACATTTATCCCTTATGTATCCCCCCATGTTTTCACCTTTATTGTATTATCACCTGACCCAGTGCGGGTATAAAATCCACTAGTATTGTAAGATCTGTTCACTTGAGAATGAACCATGGAGGTTCGAAACGTTGTGCAAATTATATAAATAAGTGTAATACACTCTATAGTAAATCACTTCTTTTCTTCACCTTAAAAGTACGAAAATGAGTTTTGGAGAACTCCTATTTCAATTAAGCCCTGATGCTAAGAAAATAGTTAGAGGGATAGAAGCCCTAAACCAGAAAATAATAAATACAGAATATGCGGTCATATTCAATGAAACATGTTTGAAAGAAAACCTGCTGCCAGTATACACCAATATATATATATATATATATATATATATATATATATATATATATATATATATATATATATATATATATATATATATATATATATATATATATATGTATATTCTCTTGCTGATAGTGCAATATTGTCTTATGAGACTTGACCTACTTGGTGAGGTTGGTGGTATAAGTGGTGAGACTGCAGTTAGACTACCACTTGAGATAAGCAGCTGATAGTCCCCCGATGGGATTGGATGCAATCTGATTGCAATAGCATAGTGTGTTGGAGTTATTATTGTATCTTGTGTATGTTCTCTGTTTATTAAATGTTTATAACTAGAAGGTGTTTGCACTTGTCCTAGTGAGGCTTCCCAGAAAGTAGGAGAGAGAGTGAACCAGAACTGTGGACAGGGTAAAACAGAATAATAATAAGAGAAAGAGGATTGAGGAGGTCACACCAAATAAGGAGAGAGTGGGGAGTCACGGCGGCTCGAGTGGGTGTGAGCACGTGACAACGAGGTCAGTATTTGAGCCGCATCCCCTAAACGAGTGACGTTGAGCCCCTCTCCAAGTGCCAGAAGCACCCAGTGTCATCTCCTGGTCAAAATAAGCACATCGGAATTTTGGGCTGGTAGTCCGAAAGGAAGGACGGATAACCGACCGACATCAACAACAACATCATAATATGATGCAGTGCCTGCCTTACTAACTATATTTCTACTGACCAGTGGGCAAACGTTGAGGTTACTCAAAAATGATGCAATGCGAGTCATAACAGGGGCTCCCAGATGGACTAAAATACTGAACCTAAGACTAGAAACCAAAGCTAACATCGATTGAAATAAGGGTAAAAGGGATTGCTGCATGCAAGCTGACCAAGATATTGACTAGACCTAGAATCAGTTCACATAAAAATATAATCACTGGAGCACTAACTCTGGACAGAAGAGCCTCCAATAGTAACAGCCATTGTGCGATAAACACCATCAATACATGCGAGATCATGAACCTTTCCTCTTACAAATTACGTCACTTTTCGCTCGTACGCACTACATCAAAAGAAGACCGTAATTTGAAAATAAAAAATAATTGAAAATAAATTTTGGATTTTAATTTTCCAAAACTGCAAGTTAAGGGTCTTCTGGTAGGTTAGAAGGACAGGAAGTTCTCCTAAGGCTTCAAAATGTCATGAAAACCGCTCTCTCTCCCTCACTCTCTCCCTCACTCATTCCCTCACTCCCTCACTCACTCGCACACTCTTGCTCTCTCACTCGCACACTCTTGCTCTCTCACTCGCACACTCTTGCTCTCTCACTCGCACACTCTTGCTCTCTCACTCGCACACTCTTGCTCTCTCACTCGCACACTCTTGCTCTCTCACTCGCACACTCTTGCTCTCTCACTCGCACACTCTTGCTCTCTCACTCGCACACTCTTGCTCTCTCACTCGCACACTCTTGCTCTCTCACTCGCACACTCTTGCTCTCTCACTCGCACACTCTTGCTCTCTCACTCGCACACTCTTGCTCTCTCACTCGCACACTCTTGCTCTCTCACTCGCACACTCTTGCTCTCTCACTCGCACACTCTTGCTCTCTCACTCGCACACTCTTGCTCTCTCACTCGCACACTCTTGCTCTCTCTACTCGCACACTCTTGCTCTCTCTCTCACACTCTTGCTCTCTCACACTTCCCCGGGCTCCCTCTCTATCTCGCTCTCTGCCACGTTGTCTAACCACTGTTGTTATTCTACGGTTGCTGTAATCCCTTCAGCTTGTGTTTCTCGTCCTACTCTGTTACCACTGTTCACTCTCACCCATTCTTGCCTCTCACTTTTATCTGTATCTTGTCTCAGTGAAGAGGTGAGGCGGCGTCAGTGTGGCCGCAGGTGTCGGCGCCCAGTAAGCGGGCCACCTGGGCCACCCTCCGCTGATTTACACTCCTCTGCATTCATCTTAATCCATGCCAGGCCAGGTAAAAACCCGAGTAATGCCAGGCCCCGTCCTGGTTACCCCCCCCCCTGCCTCATGGGGCAGGGAGGGAGGGAAGCAGGGAAGCAGGGAAGCAGGGAAGGAGGGAGGGAGGGAGAAAGGGAGGGAGGGAGGGAGAAAGGGAGGCAGGGAGGGAGAAAGGGAGGCAGGGAGGGACGGATGTAGGGAGGGAGGCAAGCAGGGAGGGAGGGAGGGAAGCAGAGAGGGAGGGAGGGAGAGAAGGAGAAAGGCAGGCAGGAGGGAGAAAGGCAGGCATGAGAGAGAAAGGCAGGCAGGAGGGAGACAGGCAGGCAGGAGGGAGAAAGGCAGGCAGGAGGGAGAAAGGCAGGCATGTAGGGAGGCATGTAGGGAGGAAGGGAGGGAGAAGGTTATATCAGGGGTGGGTGGATTAAGGAAGAATTGGGCATGTTGTCGGTGAGGAAAGCAGGACGTGAGGGTTAGGGAAGGCCAGGGAGTAAGAAGGCTAGTAGGATGGGGTAGTGCGGGGGTGGCTAGGAGGGGCTGTGTCACCACGAGGGTGGGAGGGATGGGAGGTCAGTGTTCTCATCAGCTGCGACACACCGCGATGAGCCACGAGGTATAGCTGTGTCTTCCCTCAAGTTTGTGACTCATCATGTATAATGAGACGGAAGAATACATCATTTATGAATAGGGGAAATATTGATCTATAAGAGGGGAACATTCGTCTGCCTGTCTGTGTCCGCCGGCCTGTGTCCGCCTCCCTATATAGCACTGGGAAGGGGTCAGGATAAGGATTTGGGATGGGACGGGGGGAAGGAATGGTGCCCAACCACTTGGACGGTCGGGGATTGAACACCGACCTGCATGAAGCGAGACCGTCGGTCTACCGTTGTTGTTCTTGAGAGAATGGACAAAAGTTCTCTGGTATTCATTGTTTAATGAATACCAGAGGCCCCGCATAAAACAGATGATCCTACATGATGATACATGATAAAACAGTAGGCCAACGCTACGGGCTCACCATAGCCCGTGCTACTGTGAACTTGTTCCGAGTAGCTTAATCTCTAACAACAAACAGCAGACCATCCACACCTCACTGCTTAACTATCATATTAGTTCTATATGACAGAGAGAGAGTCCGCGAAATGACAGTGACAGACACAGATAGAATAAGACAGACAGCGATGGGCCTGCAGAGAGGACTGAGTCGACCAGGGCAGAGACAAGACATGCAGAAAACAGACAAACAACACACAGATAAAGGCAGACACAGAGATGGACAGACAGACAGCACACAGATAAAGGCAGACACAGAGATGGACAGACACAGACACACTGTGACAAAGAGAAGGGCGATGTTTGAAGAGTGGGAAGGGGAAGAGGTGAGAGAGGAGAGAGAGAGGTAAAAAGTGTGAAATGGGCAAAAAGATGGAAAAAAGAGAAAGGGGGGAAGGGGAGAAGAAGAGACGGGACAAACTTAGAGAGGATGGAGATGGGAAGAGAGGAGGGCCAGAGATGAGAGAGAGAAGAGTGTAGGGAACGGGGGGGGGGGGGAGGAGACCCGGACACAGCCGGGTACTCCCTCAAGTAGAAGCTGTGATAAAACTGTGCCCAGGGGGGGGGGGGTGCCAAGCTGAAGGTGGCCAAGCTTAGTGGACGGGACGGGTGAGGGAGAGGGGTAGGGGAGGAGGGCTGGGCAAGGGAGGGGATGGGAAGGGGGTGGGGGGGTGGCACAGTGTGGTAGGGGGCGGAGAAGAGGGGTCGTGGAGGGAGCCCGGGGGGTCACGGTGGTCCGGGAGAGGGGGGTTAATGAGTCAGTACACCGTGGTTTGTGTCTTGCCAGTAGCGACTCGTGCTGGGGGGGGGGGGTCGAGCGACTCGTGCTGGGGGGGGGGGGGGGGGTCGAGCGACTCGTGCTGGGGGGGGGGGTCGAGCGACTCGTGCTGGGGGGGGGGTCGAGCGACTCGTGCTGGGGGGGGGGGTCGAGCGACTCGTGCTGGGGGGGGGTCGAGCGACTCGTGCTGGGGGGGGGGGGGGTCGAGCGACTCGTGCTGGGGGGGGGTGGAGCGACTCGTGCTGGGGGGGGGGGGGTCGAGCGACTCGTGCTGGGGGGGGTCGAGCGACTCGTGCTGGGGGGGGGGGGGTGTTCGAGCGACTCGTGCTGGGGGGGGGGGTGTTCGAGCGACTCGTGCTGGGGGAGGGGGTCGAGCGACTCGTGCTGGGGGGGGGGGGGTTCGAGCGACTCGTGCTGGGGGGGGGGTCGAGCGACTCGTGCTGGGGGGGGGGTCGAGCGACTCTTGCTGGGGGGGGTCGAGCGACTCGTGCTGGGGGGGGGGGGTCGAGCGACTCGTGCTGGGGGGGGGGGCTCGAGCGACTCGTGCTGGGGGGGGGGGTCGAGCGACTCGTGCTGGGGGGGGGGGTCGAGCGACTCGTGCTGGGGGGGGGGTCGAGCGACTCGTGCTGGGGAGGGGGGGGGCTCGAGCGACTCGTGCTGGGGAGGGGGGGGGGCTCGAGCGACTCGTGCTGGGGGGGGGGTCGAGCGACTCGTGCTGGGGGGGGGGTCGAGCGACTCGTGCTGGGGGGGGGGGGTCGAGCGACTCGTGCTGGGGGGGGTCGAGCGACTCGTGCTGGAGAGTCGAGCGACTCGTGCTGGGGGGGGGGGGTCGAGCGACTCGTGCTGGGGGGGGGGTCGAGCGACTCGTGCTGGGGGAGGGGTCGAGCGACTCGTGCTGGGGGGGGGGGTCGAGCGACTCGTGCTGGGGGGGGGGTCGAGCGACTCGTGCTGGGGGGGGGGTCGAGCGACTCGTGCTGGGGGGGGGGGGTCGAGCGACTCGTGCTGGAGAGTCGAGCGACTCGTGCTGGAGAGTCGAGCGACTCACGCTTGGGGGGGGGGGGGCGAGCGACTCACGCTTTGGGGGGGGGGCGTGTGACTCACGCTTTGGGGGCGTGTGACTCACGCTTGTGGGCGTGTGACTCACGCTTGGGGGCGTGTGACTCACGCTTGGGGGCGTGTGACTCACGCTTGGGGGCGTGTGACTCACGCTTGGGGGCGTGTGACTCACGCTTGGGGGCGTGTGACTCACGCTTGGGGGCGTGTGACTCACGCTTGGGGGCGTGTGACTCACGCTTGGGGGCGTGTGACTCACGCTTGGGGGCGTGTGACTCACGCTTGGGGGCGTGTGACTCACGCTTGGGGGCGTGTGACTCACGCTTGGGGGCGTGTGACTCACGCTTGGGGGCGTGTGACTCACGCTTGGGGGCGTGTGACTCACGCTTGGGGGCGTGTGACTCACGCTTGGGGGCGTGTGACTCACGCTTGGGGGCGTGTGACTCACGCTTGGGGGCGTGTGACTCACGCTTGGGGGCGTGTGACTCACGCTTGGGGGCGTGTGACTCACGCTTGGGGGCGTGTGACTCACGCTTGGGGGCGTGTGACTCACGCTTGGGGGCGTGTTGGAAATAACCAACAGTTTTATACATCTTTGTATTTTATACAACCTTTGTATTAACCACAAGTAGTTACTATAATTACTAACTTGTGGATTTAATCATTATCATGATTTATTTAGACATATTGCCAGATTCTTGCTAGTGAGAGTGACGACGTGAGGAACGACAGGCAGTAACATGAATTCTCTCCACATTTAGTTGGATTTATAACAAGAGTCCAGTTTATTATTTCCTTTACTAAAAATAGTTACTTACTAATAAGTTTAATTTCGTAGTATACTACTACTTACTGGAGCTCCCTTATTTAGCTGATATCAAACATTCTAGAGGAAATTACTTTGATGTAAATGATTTTACTTTAATTTTCTTGATTAGTTGCACAACTTTAATAAGCCCATTTATGTTACGCGAAATTCTATTTTATCACAGAAGAATTTAATGTGATATTAATACTCGTCATTACCTCTTCCTTCCTTAGTCAATTGCGATATATACATAGACATTTACGCTCGAGATGTGTATCGAGAGCCGCGCATGCGCAATGAGGAAGAGGAGGACGACGGGAGAGCGTCACTAGACACGAGAGAACGAGAGAGCACGACGCGGACGCCATTGACAGCGTGTAGCAGAGCTATGTTTTGATCCCATTTATTTCGCTCCCACGTGGAGCGGTGCCACGTTATCTGGCACAGTAGCCGTGTCCCAGACTAGCATATGAGCACTTCCAAAGTCAACGCCTTTCAAGCAGCAGCTGGAGGACGAAGAATTGCTCAAGTCTCCACATCAACGGACACGCGGCTCGGCAGCGAGGTTTACCTTTTTGTTATTGTGTGGCCACAATTAACATTTAGGCTAGTTGTCGTTAGGCCGTAGAACAAACAAATAAATCCCGTACATGTCTTGAGTAATTTAACAATCTAAATAGATGATTATTTGCCTTATTTCTCTCTAGAAGAAATTTACAGTGCTTGAATATAAATTGCACAGATATTGGCTGAAATTTCCTACAGTTATCCTCATGATTTAGAATTTATTTGTAGTTACTTATTATGTAGATTTCTACAATGTAATTGCCTTTCAGTACCAAGGCGACGCCAACCGAGGTGCTAGGCTCTGTTCCGTGCAACAATTTGCCCTATGCAACACGTCGTCGGTGGAGCGTAGCAACTGATTACACCTCACTTAGATTTACAGCTAAGCTGTCCCTTTTTTATCTATAGCAATAACTCTGTAATTACAGTTGTGATTTCTAAAAGAGATCAATTATACTAACCCATTGATTTACTGATACTGTTCAACATTTCAGTAGTATATTGAGGAGCATTTACCTCCAATTAATATTATATAATCAACCCTATTTACTGTCATATTGTATTTACTCTGGTGAAGAACCAGCACCAGAATAATGCTAGGGACGTATTAATCTTTTAGCATGTAACCCCCCAATTTTGTGTAGGTTAATTTGACTCCATTTATATCAGAAATACAGTTTCACTAAGATCCATAGAACACTAGTTCTTGGCATCACCTTTTCCATTGTCTTATTTTGTTTTCCACTTTTTCTCAAAAAGTGGTGGTCCTTCATAGCTATCCAAGTATATAGTTAATTATTAGTTATTGGAGTCAGGTTTTCCCCCACAGGGGGCGAGTGACTCACGCTTGGGGGGGCGAGTGACTCACGCTTGGGGGGCGAGTGACTCACGCTTGGGGGGCGAGTGACTCACGCTTGGGGGGCGAGTGACTCACGCTTGGGGGGCGAGTGACTCACGCTTGGGGGGCGAGTGACTCACGCTTGGGGGGCGAGTGACTCACGCTTGGGGGGCGAGTGACTCACGCTTGGGGGGCGAGTGACGTGTCCTAGCAGACTTCCCTCCCTGGCCCCCTCCCTTCACCCCCCCCTTACTGTCCCCTTATCAATAAGGGGACAGTCAGAGTGGTTCTGAAGACTGGACCATGTACCTGGGGTCTTACCTGTACCCGGTACCATGTACCTGATCTTCTCGTATGGTAGCGTACCGCCGGGGCTCGAACTGTCGCAAGTCCCTGAAGTAGTAAGAGTACCAATGTACTCATAGTACACAGTGCCCAGACGGTACTGGTACTGGCACCGTCGTGGAACCCAACCAATTATTCAGTGGCAGTGTGGTTGGTAAGGCCTCCTGGCTCTCCCGGTGAGCTTAATTTGGTTGATGAGGGAATGTTATTGGTGTGGTGGCGGCGCCTCCCTCCACCTCGGCCACCCACTGGACGACATGCCGGCTAGTTAACACGGCCACGAGGGCACGGCCGCTCCGCTGGGCCGCCAGCACGGCCCCTCTGCCGGGCCGCCAGCACGGCCCCTCTGCCGGGCCGCCAGCACGGCCCCTCTGCCGGGCCGCCAGCACGGCCCCTCTGCCGGGCCGCCAGCACGGCCCCTCTGCCGGGCCGCCAGCACGGCCCCTCTGCCGGGCCGCCAGCACGGCCCCTCTGCTGGGCCGCCAGCACGGCCCCTCTGCTGGGCCGCCAGCACGGCCCCTCTGCTGGGCCGCCAGCACGGCCCCTCTGCTGGGCCGCCAGCACGGCCCCTCTGCTGGGCCGCCAGCACGGCCCCTCTGCTGGGCCGCCAGCACGGCCCCTCTGCTGGGCCGCCAGCACGGCCCCTCTGCTGGGCCGCCAGCACGGCCCCTCTGCTGGGCCGCCAGCACGGCCCCTCTGCTGGGCCGCCAGCACGGCCCCTCTGCTGGGCCGCCAGCACGGCCCCTCTGCTGGGCCGCCAGCACGGCCCCTCTGCTGGGCCGCCAGCACGGCCCCTCTGCTGGGCCGCCAGCACGGCCCCTCTGCTGGGCCGCCAGCACGGCCCCTCTGCTGGGCCGCCAGCACGGCCCCTCTGCTGGGCCGCCAGCACGGCCCCTCTGCTGGGCCGCCAGCACGGCCCCTCTGCTGGGCCGCCAGCACGGCCCCTCTGCTGGGCCGCCAGCACGGCCCCTCTGCTGGGCCGCCAGCACGGCCCCTCTGCTGGGCCGCCAGCACGGCCCCTCTGCTGGGCCGCCAGCACGGCCACTCTGCTGGGCCGCCAGCACGGCCACTCTGCTGGGCCGCCAGCACGGCCACTCTGCTGGGCCGCCAGCACGGCCACTCTGCTGGGCCGCCAGTACGGCCACTCTGCTGGGCCGCCAGCACGGCCACTCTGCTGGGCCGCCAGCACGGCCACTCTGCTGGGCCGCCAGCACGGCCACTCTGCTGGGCCGCCAGTACGGCCACTCTGCTGGGCCGCCAGCACGGCCACTCTGCTGGGCCGCCAGCACGGCCACTCTGCTGGGCCGCCAGCACGGCCACTCTGCTGGGCCGCCAGTACGGCCACTCTGCTGGGCCGCCAGCACGGCCACTCTGCTGGGCCGCCAGTACGGCCACTCTGCTGGGCCGCCAGCACGGCCACTCTGCTGGGCCGCCAGTACGGCCACTCTGCTGGGCCGCCAGTACGGCCACTCTGCTGGGCCGCCAGTACGGCCACTCTGCTGGGCCGCCAGTACGGCCACTCTGCTGGGCCGCCAGTACGGCCACTCTGCTGGGCCGCCAGTACGGCCACTCTGCTGGGCCGCCAGTACGGCCACTCTGCTGGGCCGCCAGTACGGCCACTCTGCTGGGCCGCCAGCACGGCCACTCTGCTGGGCCGCCATACACACTCAAAAAGTCTCCCACATGTTTACAGAGTAACTTATGTGGGTCTCTGGGTTGGACGGCAGAGCGACGGTCTCGCTTCGTGCAGGTCGACGTTCAATCCCCCCAACCGTCCAAGTGGTTGGGCACCATTCCTCCCCTCCGTCCCATCCCAAATACTTATCCTGACCCCTTCCAAGTGCTATATAGGCGTAATGGCTTTGCGCTTTGCCCCTGATAATTCTGTCCGTCATATGGGTCTCTTGTATGGTACTACGGCAGAAGTATGAATAGCAGAATATTTATGATAATTTTCCCACTTTGACTGTTCACTTTGTCAAATTAGGTGAGGCTCGTCTGGCCTCCTAACTTGGACATGTTCTTTCTATTAGATAGAGATTGATGAGGACCATAATGGAAATGGTTATAGGTGAAGGAGAGGGGAAGGTGGTGAAGGATAGGGATGGTGGTGAAGGAGAGGGGAAGGTGGTGAAGGAGAGGGCAGGTGGTGAAGGATAGGGATGGTGGTGAAGGAGAGGGGAAGGTGGTGAAGGAGAGGGCAGGTGGTGAAGAATAGGGATGGTGGTGAAGGAGAGGGGAAGGTGGTGAAGGAGAGGGCAGGTGGTGAAGGAGAGGGCAGGTGGTGAAGGAGAGGGCAGGTGGTGAAGGAGAGGGATGGTGGTGAAGGAGAGGACAGGTGGTGAAGGAGAGGGCAGGTGGTGAAGGAGAGGGCAGGTGGTGAAGGAGAGGGCAGGTGGTGAAGGAGAGGGGATGGTGGTGAAGGATAGGGGAAGGTGGTGAAGGAGAGGGAAGGTGGTGAAGGTGAGGGAAGGTGGTGAAGGTGAGGGAAGGTGGTGAAGGTGAGGGATGGTGGTGAAGGTGAGGGATGGTGGTGAAGGAGAGGGATGGTGGTGAAGGAGAGGGATGGTGGTGAAGGAGAGGGATGGTGGTGAAGGAGAGGGATGGTGGTGAAGGAGATGGATGGTGGTGAAGGAGAGGGCAGGTGGTGAAGCAGAGGGCAGGTGGTGAAGGAGAGGGCAGGTGGTGAAGGAGAGGGATGGTGGTGAAGGAGAGGGCAGGTGGTGAAGGAGAGGGCAGGTGGTGAAGGAGAGGGCAGGTGGTGAAGGAGAGGGCAGGTGGTGAAGGAGAGGGGCAGGTGGTGAAGGAGAGGGGCAGGTGGTGAAGGAGAGGGCAGGTGGTGAAGGAGAGGGCAGGTGGTGAAGGAGAGGGCAGGTGGTGAAGGAGAGGGCAGGTGGTGAAGGAGAGGGCAGGTGGTGAAGGAGAGGGATGGTGGTGAAGGAGAGGGCAAGTGGTGAAGGAGAGGGAATTAACGTGATGGACAAGGAACGTGATAGAGAAGGACGGTGATATTTGTTTCCCAGTGATGACTGCGCGGGCCCTAGGCTTCTGACTGGCCCACTAAGTGTTTCTTGTTTCTGGTTTTGTGTATAAGTATTTCAGCCCGTCCTCCAAACAAAGATCCAAAAGTGATTCCATGCACCCGCCAAACCCCCTGATTATGAATGAAAAGCGGTTTACACACGACTCACAACTGCTGACGTTCGAACATATCCGGAACAAGTGCTTCACTGACGAATTTTGTTCGAATCACAACGCTATAAATGCTTCACCCACGTACTACAAATACAAATAATCGCCAACAGAACCTAAACACCTAACCTAACCTATGCCTATTTATACACAATGCTAATATATTATAATATTAATTTATACTTGAGAAAATTCCCGTTTTGAATGAAGAGCATGTTAAAATTTATGAATGCGTCTGTGGGGTTGACCGCTGGATGTAATGGACTTGAGTCGAGGACGGGTTGAAGTATTTATGACTCGTATGGTCGCTTCTGTTAGATTTGGTCCCACGTGTTAAACAACTTATTCTGCTCTGTTGAATCTAAGTTGAAAACTTAAGTCTGGAACTGTGCACTGTGTTAGATAATGTTCCTGTGGTCGGTTGTGGTTGTACTGTGCACTGTGTTCCAGTGGTCTGTTGTGGCTGTAACTGTGCACTGTGTTCCAGTGGTCTGTTGTGGCTGTAACTGTGCACTGTGTTCCAGTGGTCTGTTGTGGCTGTAACTGTGCACTGTGTTCCAGTGGTCTGTTGTGGCTGTAACTGTGCACTGTGTTCCAGTGGTCTGTTGTGGCTGTAACTGTGCGGTTGTAACCCCTCATCCTCCTCCCTCCCTCCCGACACCCATCATCCTCCTCCCTCCCTCCCTCCCCACACCCATCATCCTCCTCCCTCCCTCCCCACACTGTTACGAACCCGGATCCAGCATCCGAGCACGGAGTAGTAACGACTACGCCATCTGTGGGTCAGCTCCCGAAACCCCCGCCAAACGAACGACGACACCGGATGAGGACGGCGAATATCGGCCACAAGGGCCAGTTTCCAGTCCTGTGCAGCTCACAACACAGCCGCTCCTGACCTCTGGTGAGGTGGTGCTCCGACGACAGCGCCATCTATGGACTGGATACGTCAGGTGTTTGCGCCCGAGCCCGTAAGTGAGGTGTTTTAGTGTCCCAGTTATTGATGACGTGTCTGCTTACAGAGCCGACCTGGGACTACTGTGATGGGAGTCGAGTCAGTCTACCCGAGGCAGCCAGTCTCCATACCTTGAACCTTGCTGCAGCTGTTGTGACGTCGTTACCCCCGGAAGAACACTGTGGTGTGTTAGCCTGCCAGTGGAGTGGCAGTAAAAGGATTTACCCGGGACCGACTGTTGGAGACGATCATCCACTGGGGTATTGAGGACAGGAGGGTGATTTGTGATATCACACGAGACTCCTGTCTAGGGCGTTCCCCTATTATCGTTCGTGGAGTGGCCGTACCAGCCTTGGTGGCTCAGAACCTGCCAGCAGACCAGCTGGACGTGTGGTTGACGGCCTCCACGACGGTGCCCCCAGTGGACCTTTGTTTTGGCTGACCTGTGGCCAGGGTAGGCTCAACTTCTTTGGAGAATTAATTGTGAGGCCACGAAGAGAGCACCAAGGACTCGGCATCGAGAGTTATGGCACCAGAGTCTTCAGCAGAAGACATCGATTGAGGATTAATCCCCTTGTCAAGTGTTAATACCCCTCCCCTTTGTGCACTCATTTATTTTATATATTTAAACGGTGAAGGTAATAATTATAATATTAAGTTCTTAGCTTTCTTTCCCTACTCCCTTTAAGTTACTTGCGTCACGGATCTCATCCCTTGATAGCCACTACTGGCTTGGGAATGGATACATATATCTTCCTCTAACAACATCAGAGTAAGGACCCCGTTGCGTCCCGAGAGGGCCGTAACACACACCAATAATCCTCCTCCCTCCCTCCCCACACCCATAATCCTCCTCCCTCCCAACCCTCCCTCCCTCCCCACACCCATCCTCCTCCCTCCCTCCCTCCCCATACCCATCATCCTCCTCCTCCCTCCCCATACCCATCATCATCCTCCTCCCTCCCCATACCCATCATCCTCCTCCTCCCTTCCCATACAAATCATCCTCCTCCTCCCTCCCCATACAAATCATCCTCCTCCTCCCTCCCCATACAAATCATCCTCTTCCTCCCTCCCCATACAAATCATCATCATCCTCCCTCCCCATACAAATCTTCATCATCCTCCCTCCCCATACAAATCTTCATCATCCTCCCTCCCCATACAAATCATCATCCTCCTCCCTCCCCATACAAATCATCATCCTCCTCCCTCCCCATACAAATCATCATCCTCCTCCCTCCCCATACAAAACATCATCCTCCTCCCTCCCCATACAAATCATCATCCTCCTCCCTCCCCATACAAATCATCATCCTCCTCCCTCCCCATACAAATCATCATCCTCCTCCCTCCTCATACCCATCATCCTCCTCCTCCCTCCCCATACCCATCATCCTCCTCCTCCCTCCCCATACCCATCATCCTCCTCCTCCCTCCCCATACCCATCATCCTCCTCCTCCCTCCCCATACCCATCATCCTCCTCCTCCCTCCCCATACCCATCATCCTCCTCCTCCCTCCCCATACCCATCATCCTCCTCCTCCCTCCCCATACCCATCATCCTCCTCCTCCCTCCCCATACCCATCATCCTCCTCCTCCCTCCCCATACCCATCATCCTCCTCCTCCCTCCCCATACCCAACATCCTCCTCCTCCCTCCCCATACCCATCATCCTCCTCCTCCCTCCCCATACCCATCATCCTCCTCCTCCCTCCCCATACCCATCATCCTCCTCCTCCCTCCCCATACCCACCAACTCCTCCTCCCTCCCCATACCCATCATCCTCCTCCCTCCCCATACAAATCATCATCCTCCTCCCTCACCATACAAATCATCCTCCTCCTCCCTCCCCATACAAATCATCATCCTCCTCCCTCCCAATACAAATCATCCTCCTCCTCCCTCCCCATACAAATCATCCTCCTCCTCCCTCCCCATACAAATCATCATTCTCCTCCCTCTCCATACCCATCATCCTCCTCCCTCCCCATACCCATCATCCTCTTCCCTCCCCACGCCCATCATCCTCCTCCCTCCCCACACCCATCATCCTCCTCCCTCCCCACACCCATCATCCTCCTCCCTCCCCACACCCATCATCCTCCTCCCTCCCCATACCCATCATCCTCCTCCCTCCCCATACCCATCATCCTCCTTCCTCCCCATACCCATCATCCTCCTCCCTCCCCATACCCATCATCCTCCTCCCTCCCCATACCCATCATCCTCCTCCCTCCCCATACCCATCATCCTCCTCCCTCCCCACGCCCATCATCCTCCACCTTCCCCACGCCCATCATCCTCCACCTTCCCCACGCCCATCAACCTCCACCTTCCCCACGCCCATCATACTCCTCCCTCCCCATACCCATCATCCTCTTCCCTCCCCACGCCCATCATCCTCCTCCCTCCCCACACCCATCATCCTTCTCCCTCCCCACGCCCATCATCCTCCACCTTCCCCACGCCCATCATCCTCCTCCCTCCCCATACCCATCATCCTCCTCCCTCCCCACGCCCATCATCCTCCACCTTCCCCACGCCCATCATCCTCCTCCCTCCCCACGCCCATCATCCTCCACCTTCCCCACGCCCATCATCCTCCACCTTCCCCACGCCCATCATCCTTCACCTTCCCCATACCCATCCTCCTCCCTCCCCATACCCATCATCCTCTTCCCTCCCCACGCCCATCATCTTCTTCCCTCCCCACGCCCATCATCCTCCTCCCTCTCCATACCCATCATCCTCCTCCCTCCCCATACCCATCATCCTCCTCCCTCCCCATACCCATCATCCTCCTCCCTCTCCATACCCATCATCCTCCTCCCTCCCCATACCCATCATCCTCCTCCCTCCCCATACCCATCATCCTCCACCTTCCCCACGCCCATCATCCTCCACCTTCCCCACGCCCATTATCCTCCTCCCTCCCCACACCCATCATCCTCCTCCCTCCCCATACCCATCATCCTCCTCCCTCCCCATACCCATCATCCTCCTCCCTCCCCATACCCATCATCCTCCTCCCTCCCCATAACCATCATCCTCCTCCCTCCCCATACCCATCATCCTCCTCCCTCCCCATACCCATCATCCTCCTCCCTCCCCATACCCATCATCCTCCTCCCTCCCCACACCCATCATCCTCCTCCCTCCCCACGCCCATCATCCTCCTCCCTCCCCATACCCATCATCCTCCACCTTCCCCACGCCCATCATTCTCCTCCCTCCCCATACCCATCATCCACCTCCCTCCCCATACCCATCATCCTCCACCTTCCCCACGCCCATTATCCTCCTCCCTCCCCATACCCATCATCCTCCTCCCTCCCCATACCCATCATCCTCCTCCCTCCCCATACCCATCATCCTCCTCCCTCCCCATACCCATCATCCTCCTCCCTCCCCACGCCCATCATCCTCCTCCCTCCCCATACTTATCATCCTCCTCCCTCCCCATACCCATCATCCTCCTCCCTCCCCATACCCATCATGCTCCACCTTCCCCACGCCCATCATCCTCCACCTTCCCCATACCCATCATCCTCCTCCCTCCCCACGCCCATCATCCTCCTCCCTCCCCATACCCATCATCCTCCACCTTCCCCACGCCCATCATCCTCCTCCCTCCCCATACCCATCATCCTCCTCCCTCCCCATACCCATCATCCTCCTCCCTCCCCATACCCATCATCCTCCTCCCTCCCCATACCCATCATCCTCCTCCCTCCCCATACCTATCATCCTCCTCCCTCCCCACGCCCATCATCCTCCTCCCTCCCCATACCCATCATCCTCCACCTTCCCCACGCCCATCATCCTCCTCCCCCCCCCATACCCATCATCCTCCTCCCTCCCCATACCCATCATCCTCCACCTTCCCCACGCCCATCATCCTCCTCCCTCCCCATACCCATCATCCTCCTCCCTCCCCATACCCATCATCCTCCTCCCTCCCCACGCCCATCATCCTCCTCCTTCCCCATACCCATCATCCTCCACCTTCCCCACGCCCATCATCCTCCTCCCCCCCATACCCATCATCCTCCTCCCTCCCCATACCCATCATCCTCCTCCCTCCCCACGCCCATCATCCTCCTCCCTCCCCATACCCATCATCCTCCACCTTCCCTACGCCCATCATCCTCCACCTTCCCTACGCCCATCATCCTCCTCCCTCCCCATACCTATCATCCTCCTCCCTCCCCATACCCATCATCCTCCTCCCTCCCCATACCCATCATCCTCCTCCCTCCCCACGCCCATCATCCTCCTCCCTCCCTATACCCATCATCCTCCACCTTCCCCACGCCCATCATCCTCCTCCCTCCCCACGCCCATCATCCTCCTCCCTCCCCATATCCATCATCCTCCTCTCTCCCCATGCCCATCATCCTCCACCTTCCCCACGCCCATTATCCTCCTCCCTCATGCTTCATCTGTAATAAAATCATGACAGTTCACCGGCATGATTGGCAGATTGACCAGGCTTTAAGGCCTGTAGGGAGGTATGATTGGCCATCATTATGAGTATCATCAGGGAACCTTTTCTTCACTATCATCAAAACCTTCATTAACTATCACCATCTCGATTATCACTATCAAATTTCTCGACACAACCCTAGGATGGCCAGGTGTGGCCCTAGGATGGCCCAGGTGTGGTCCTAGGATGGTCCAGGTGTGGTCCTAGGATGGTTCTGGTGTGGCCCTAGGATGACCCTGGTGTGGCCCTAGGATGACCCAGGTGTGGCCCCGTAGGACGGTACAGGTGTGGCCCTAGGACGGTCCAGGTGTGGCCCTAGGACGGCCCAGGTGTGGCCCTAGGACGGCCCAGGTGTGGCCCTAGGACGGCCCAGGTGTGGCCCTAGGACGGCCCAGGTGTGGCCCCTAGGATGGCCCAGGTGTGGCCCCTAGGATGGCCCAGGTGTGGCCCCTAGGATGGCCCAGGTGTGGCCCCTAGGATGGCCCAGGTGTGGCCCCTAGGATGGCCCAGGTGTGGCCCCTAGGATGGCCCATGTGTGGCCCCTAGGATGGCCCAGGTGTGGCCCCTAGGATGGCCCAGGTGTGGCCCCTAGGATGGCCCAGGTGTGGCCCCTAGGATGGCCCAGGTGTGGCCCCTAGGATGGCCCAGGTGTGGCCCTAGAATGGCCCAGGTGTGGCCCTGTGACAGGTGTGACAGGTGTGGCAGGTGTGGTACTGTGGAGCGGTGTGAAGCATGATTGGACCGGGAGCAGCCGGGGGGAGAGGAAGAGCCTCGGGTGAAGTACATACACAAACAAGGGAATGGTTCAATAATTATATCATTTTATTAAGAATTGTTTAAGAAAACTGAGATTGTGTCTGGTCTTCCTTTCTTTTCCAGATCTTCCTGGTCTTCCGTTGTGTTGAGCCGGGCTGAGGCGTCCATCTCCCGCTAGGATAACGTCAACACTGTGAGGATAACGACACATACTAACGTAAAACATCATGGTTACTGTAGTCGTTGTAGAGGCCAGTGTGGCCAGAGGTCATCGCTGTTACAGCATGTACCTCAGTAACAGTTACAGTGGACCTGTACCACTGTACCGCTGTGTAAGCTCCACCTGTACGGAGTCGCTGCCACACAGTAAAGATGACGGATGAATTTATTACGGGTAATGGTATATTCTGCATCTGGCCATGGTGTTCACAGCAAATATGACGAACTTATATTTCGAGTCATTGTGTCAGATGACCGACTGCAGGAATGGACTGGGCCCAGGCACTGGAGCTTGACCTTTCTATCGTATGGTAGGCAAGTGTACACACACACACACACACACACACACACACACACACACACACACACACACACACACACACACACACACAAACGCTGTTATGCGTGACAGAATCTCACCATAGTTACTAACGAAGGTGCAGAAGCACTAAGTGTGCCGCTCTCTATGGTGTATAAGCAGGTCACTGGAAACAGGAGACCTACCGGAAAGTTGGAAGACAGCTAATGTAGTCCCAATATACAAGAAGGGTAACAGGAAAGAGGCACTGAACTACAGGCCAGTTTCCCTAACTTGTATACCATGCAAGGTGATGGAGAAGATCGTGAGGAAAAGGCTCGTAGAACATCTGGAGTGAAGGAGATTTGTAACGCACCACCAACATGGGTTCAGGAATGGTAAATCGTGCTTCACAGACTTAATAGAATTCTATGACCATGCGACAAAAATTAGGAAAGAAAGAGAAGGGTGCGCAGACTGCATTTTTTTTAGACTGTCAGAAAACCTTTAATACAATACTCTATAAGTAATTATCAAAAGAAAGGCCTAAGCCAGGGAGACAATGTAGCACCACCTAATGTGTGGGATATTCTAAAGGCGCTAAATATCACCAAGGATGCCAATACGAGAATAAAAACGCACAAGGCGAATAACATCAAAGGTATCCGATTCACCAAGGATGCTATCGAGGGACAAGGACGGTCGGGAAGCAAGACACACGCACGTCCAGGAAGTCAGGACTTTCAACAAGGATGTGCACGACCGTAAGGTGTTGCATTGCCCCCCTGTAAGGGGAACAATGCAGTTTGGACAGTAAGGTGCAGAGTGGCGCTCCATTAAGTCCCATTGAGGAATGAGTAACTGGGTAGAAGTCGGAATAACAAACACTTTTACGGGAGATGGGAAAAGTGTGGATCGCCTCCTTTCTGGCAGCGTCCGCACTCTCATTTGTGGACACGCCAATATGGCTGGGAACCCAGCAAAACTTCACTGTCTAAATCTACTGGAGATAAGAAACAGCTAAATGTTGAATTTCGATTACTACAGGAAGGACTGGATTAAAGGATTCCAGAGCCATGAGGACACTGCGAGAGTCAACTACAACAATAAAGGAGGGTTGACAGTGAGAAAGCAGTTGATGAAGACCATACAAAATAACAGAGTTCCGCCATGAAGATGCTAGTCACTGGAGGCAGGCAACACATATAGGTGTGGTCATGAAAAATAACAGAGTAGCCTTTCCCGTCTGCAGACTTAGACCCATCGGTGAAGACGGAAATGGAGCGGGAGTGTGAAGAAAAGAGTTCAAGGAAGAGGCGTTTCAGAACTGTAGGAGGGGTAAAAGTCACGTCAGTCAAATTCTTACAAAACTTAGGAAGAGGGACCCTCAACAGGGGCACAGACAGAACGACATGAGGGGAAATATTGGAAACACGAACCAAAAGAGAATCTTGTAGGTGAGACAACCGGACAGAAAGAGGTAAGTGGTGAAAGGAACCAGGGGCCCACAGGAGAGGTAAAGGTACGACATAAGCGAGAGTGAGGGTGTTGTAAGGACCGTGCAAGGTAGCGAAGACAGTACCAATCTCGGCGATCCTGTAGAGACAGGACGCCAGTTTCAATATACAGGATTAGGGTAGGATTCGAACGAAAGGCATTAGAGCCGAGGCGCAACCCAGCATGGTGTAGAACTTCCAGACGGCGAAGACGACGAGTAAGCAGGGAAACCATAATTAAGTTTAGACAGAACGAGAGAGAACGGTAAAGGAAGGAGCGTGTCTCTATTAGCTCCCCAAGAAGTATGGGACAAGACCTTAAGTAAATTAAGGGCCTTAGAGCAGTCAACTCGGAGGTAAGAGATATGGGGCGACCAAGACAAACGAGTGTCAAAGATTAATCCTAAAATCTTAGCAGAATCTTTGTACACAAAGGGGGTGACCATAAAGTGACAATGGGGGCGAAGAACAACCTGCTTCCGAGTGATAGTCATTGCACAAGTTTTAGTTGTAGAGAACTTGAAGCCATGACAGATGGCCCAAGACAATACGGCATTCATTGCAAGTTAAAGAAAAGGCAAGTCATCATCTCGACATCAGAGGATAAGATTGTTAACATCGAGCACTGAAAAGATGCCAGAGGGAAGGGAGGACAGAAGGCCATTGAGGGCAACCAGAAAAAGAGTAGTGTTCAGAACACTACCTTGGGGCACACCTTCGTATTGCCGAAAAAGAGGCAGAAAGAGCGGTACCAAGCCTCACTCCAAAGAAAAGACTAGAGAGGAAGCTGTGGAGGAAGAGAGGAATATTATAATGAAAGGCCAAAAGAACGAAGTTGGGACAGAATATGGTATCTCCAGGTGGTGTTGGATGCTTTTTCCAGGCCCAGAAGGACGGCAACAACGGAGGTCTTCGCAGCAAAAGCAGTACGAATATAGACCTCCAAGTTCACCAGGACATCCGTTGTGCTGCAGGCACTTGTGAAAACCAAATTGAGAAGGAGAGAGGTGGTAATGGTGTTCTAAGAACCACATCAGACGGACACTGACAACACGTTCAAAGAGTTTACAGACGCAACTCGTAAGGGCAATGGGGCACAAGTCTTTAGGGAATGTCCCTAGAGACCCCGGTTTCCAAATAGGAAGAACAACCGCCTCGAGCCAGTCCTCAGGGACTGACGACGACTCCCAGATATGGTTATACAGATTCAGTAAATACTGAAACGAGCCTCCCTCATGTCCTCCGTCATGTCCCTCCAGTAAATACTGGAGGGACATGACTAAGCATCTCATAATGAATGTGATCTGAGCCCACTGCCGTAAAACTGCAGAGGGCCAGGGCAGACTGAAGTTCAGAGAGAGAGAAGGGATCGTTATTGGGAAGCCGGAGATGAGTGCAAAAATCTAAGGGATGAAATTCAAGAACGGGCTTACGAATAAGGAAAGCTTGAGTAAGATGAGAACCGGAGCAAACAGTCGAAAACTGGGAACCAAGTTCAGTTGTGACAGTCACTTGATCCGCCACAATAGTACCACGGAGGTGAAGAACTGGCAAGACATCTGGAACAAACTTACCAGCTATCTCCTGGATTATCTTCCAGATCTGCGGCAGGAGTATCGGAAGTAATGATGGAAACATAAGATTTCCAACTCTCACGTTTAACTGTACAGATGGTCCTTCAGGCCACCACACTCGCCTTCCAAAACAAAATAAAGGAATCAGCCGTTTGTGGTGTCGGTGTTTCTTCCAGGCTGCACGCTTACAGCGGACAGCCTGAGCACAGGGTCAGCATTCCACCAGGAAACACACTTGCATGCCTCGGGAGGTAGAGCGAGGAATAGAGCAGAGGACAGCATCTAATACGGTGTCACGAAAAAAGAGGAGGGCTTGAGGGAAAGGTAGCGCAGAGAGGTCGGAAAATTAGCATGGAGAGTGGACAGGTTCCAGTCATCCTTGGCAAACCCCCATCTAGGGAAGGAGGAGTTGTTGTTGTTAAAGATTCGCTGCCTGGAACAAAGCTCCAAATAGCACGGGCTATGGTGAGCCCGTAGTGCCTTCTTTTAGGGAGAAGGAGAGGGGAGGGCGAGAAGAGAAAGGTTGTGTACCCAGCATACAGTCACAATTAGAGGATAGGACACCTGACAACCCCCCCCCCCCCCCCCCAAGGATTCATCATGAGTATACGCCCTGCAATTGCCACCTTAAGAACCGTCAGTCTGTCAGGATCGGGGTCAGCATCGAAGGCGAGGATTGACAAGAAAGCGTCCCCTTGCTCGAAACGTCGGGTACCACAGTTCTACAGGTGATAGAGTGTGCCTCCCCAAACACCCAGGCGTCAAAACAGATGTCCGAATGAATAATCAAGAATGGCAAAAAGTCGGTAGGAAACCTACTATTAGAAAGGAGAAGAGGGGAAGGGGGATTAGAAAAATGAAGCAAAAGAAAGAGGAAAATACTTCCAGCACAATTTGTAAAGACAGCAGCAGGAGCATAAGGCTACACAAGGACAGAGGACTGTCCCATGGAGCATCACACTCCAGCAGTCACCCACCAAGCCCCTCTCACGACAACAGTGGGCTGGAAAAATGGGGGGCAGACGAGTAAGCAGGACAGTTATAATCGAGTTTAGACAGCACGAGAGAGGAATGTAAAAAGAGGAGCGTATGCCTATCAGCTCTCAAGGTCTTGTCACATACTTCCTGAAGATAAAGGCCTTAGAGCATTCAACTTGGAGGTAAAAAATATGGGGCTGACAAGACAAACTACTGTCAAAGATTAACCCCAGAAGTTTAGCAGAATTCTTATACAAAAGAGGATTATCATAAAGCGACAGAGGGGGTCGATGAACGACTTGCTTCTGGGTAAAGGTAATATCACAAGTTTTAGCCGTAGAGAACTTGAAGCCATGATTGGGATGACACAGAGGACACGGAGTTGAGGAAAGGCGAGTCATCACCATTGACAGTAGGGGGTAAGATCATCAACATAAAGGTGGAGAAAATGTCAATGGGAAGGGAAGAAAGAAGACCAATGACGACATCCAGGAAAATAGTAGGGCTCAGAACTACCCTGGGGGACACCTTTGTATTGCCGAAAAGAGGCAGAGAGAGAGCAGAACCAAGCCAGGAACGAAAGGAACGACGAGAGACGAAGAGAGAGAGAACTATCACGAAGACCAAAAGAACGAGGCTAGGACAATATGTTATCTCCAGATGGTGTCATATGCCTTTTCAAGGTAAAAAAGAACAGCAATTACTGAGGTCTTCGCAACAAAGGTAGTACGAGTATTGACCTCCAAGTTCACCAAGACATCAGTCGAGTTGCTACACTTGCAAAATCCAAATTAAGAAGGAGTGGTGGTGATAGCATGCCAAGAACCACATCAGACGGACATTAACCATACGTTCAAAGAGTTTGTAGACAACTCGTGAGAGCAATGGGGCGGAAGTCTTGAAGGGATGACCCTAGAGAACCAGGTTTGCGAATAGAAAAAACAACTGCCTCAAACCAGTCCTCAGGGGCTGACGACTCCCAGACACGGTTATAAATGAACTAACCCACAAGGGCCGTGATGAGGGTTCGAACCTACGTCCGGGATGATTCCAGACGCGCCTCAGTCGACTGCGCCACGACATGGTCAAACGAATTGGGCGGTTGCAGTTTGCAACAAGTTGGTTGCAATTCTTTTGTCCATGTTGTGGCACAGTCTACTAAGGCACGTCTGGGATCATCTCGGTCGTAGGTTTAAACCCACATCACGGCCCTTGTGGATTTGTTCATTTGATGTATGACGCTATAGTGACTTCTGTGTACATGGATATAAATATTCAGTCAATACTGAAACGTGCAAGGAGGGAGATGGCAAAGCATCTCACAATGAATATCATCTGAAGCCGCTGCCATAGAAGCGCAGAGGGCCAGGGCAGACTGGAGTTCTGAGAGAAAGGATCGTTATAAGGAAGCTGAAGATCGGTGCGAAAATGTAAGGGACAAGATTCAAGAAGGGGCTTACGAGTAAGAAAATAAGAAAGAAGATGAGAACCGGACCTAACAGTCAGAAAGTGCGAACTCAGTTCGGTCGTGACCGACACCGACGGGATCCGCCACAATAGGACCACGGAGGTGATGGACTGGTGAGACTTTTGGAATAAACTTACTCGTTATCTTCTGGATTTTGTTCCAGATCAGGAGCAGCGGGGTGCCAGACATAATGATGGGATCGAAAGATCTCCAACTCTCATGCACAGCCGTACGGATGGCCCAACGGGCCACCACACTCACCTTCCAAAACAAAATAAAAGAATTAGGCGTCCGTCGGCGACGGAGTTTCTTCCAGGCTGCACGCTTACATTGGACAGCCTGAGCACAGTCTTCCAGGCTGCACGCTTACATTGGACAGCGAATTAGTGAACGCACTTCTGTGCGCCCCTGGAGGTAGAACGAAGGAACAGAGCAGAGGGCTCTACTCTGTTCAGAAAAACTCTCATGAAACAGGAGGAGGGATCGGCTGAGAGGCAGATCAGAAGGTCGGAGAGAGTAGCACGTAAGATGAAGAGGTTCCAGGCAGCCTTGGGAAATTGCCACCTAGGGAAGGCGAGAGGAGGGTGAAGAGAAGAAAGTGACAAGAATGGGAAATGGTTACTTATTTAGATCATGAAGAACCCGTCAGGTGAAATCCAAATAAAGAGAAGGTGAGCAGAGAGAAAGATCAAGACAGGAAATGGGTGCGAGTGTGGGATTCAACATGAGTGGGTTCTCCAGAATTCAAAAGAACATAGAAGAGAGGACAAATAGTTCAAGAAGGCGGCCCTGGGCGTTCATCAGAGCATCTCCCCAGAGGGTATGCTGACAGTTAAAATCACCCAAAAGGAGCACAGTCTCTAGTAATGAGTCCACCAGGTGTTTAAGATCAGGAAAAGAAAGCAGGACATTTGAGGGGAGATAAATGGAACAGACTGTATACCATTTACTCGCAAAGATACGGGCCGCAGAACACTGAATGGGCGACGGAAAGAAAGGGGGACGAAGTGAATATCAGTATGCATCCACAGAGCAGTCCAGTTATGGGCCCCAGCAAAAGCTGGAGGGGGGGGGGGGAGGGGAGAAAGAAATAACCAGGGAAGCGACCAGGACGAGCGTCAGGCATCGGCTGCCTGAAGACAAACACAAGGCGGTGAAAACTGTGTGATCAGAGGTTGGAGTTCGATGGAAGTTGGCATAAAACCACGAATATTCCATTGAAGAACAGTTGAAGAACAGACAGACAAAAAAGAGAACATACAGAGATAACAAGGGAGAAACGAAGGCAAAGAAGAACACAGTAGATTAAGTAAAATCAGGATCCAGGACCAGTGAAATTTGAGTGATGGGGCAAAGCTAGCAAAGATAACCTGAGACAAGGGAGCGGGAGGACAGACCAGAGTCTGGAGCGGGAGGAGGCATCAGAGAGGGACGGTCAAGGGAATCAGGGGACAGGAAGGACAAACAGGAGAGGGCGCCGGATCAAGGGCAGTATCTTAGAAAGGATCAAGGACCAAGGGAACCTCCACAGCTGGGACAGGTGACTCTGCCACTGAAATTGGAGGGGAAGCAGGGAATAGTGTCGAAGTCGGAAGGTGAGGAATTTATTGAAGCCTTCTTACCAGCCGGGGAGGAAGAGGGAGAGGAGCCAGGCTTACACTTCTGATGTAGAGAGAGGCGAACCATCAGCAATATACTGGGCGACCGCCTCAACAGATTTCAACAGGAGAAGAACGGAAACTGGTCAACATGAAGAACGCATGGGAGGAGGATGGACACTGGCCCGAACAGACAGGTGGTGAGGAGAGCCAAGAGACAGAGGGGGAGGGCTGAGAAGGAGAGGGGCGAGAAGGGAATGATGGTATATGAGACAAGGAAGACAGGGAAGGAAACACCGAACTGAGAACCAGGAGGAAGGACCCTCTAGGCCCAAAATGCACAGGAGCAGGTGAGGTGGTGGTGAAGGTGTCTGGGTCCAAGGCCTGGAAACGGTTTTGAAACTGAGAAAGCAGGAGAGGGCGAGAAGAAGGGGAACACAACATCGGGAGCGAAAGAACTTTTGTAACAACACCAGCAAGGGTTCAGGGATGGCAAATCCGGCCTCACAGGATTAATTTAGTTCTATGACCAGGCAACAAAAATCAGGCAAGAAAGAGGGGGCTGGGCAGACTATATTTTTGGATTGCCAGAAGTACTTTGACACAGTACCACATAAGAGACTAGTCCACAAGGTGGAGATGCAGGCAGGAGTGAAATGGAAGGTACTTCCTTGGATAGGTGAGTACCTAAGAAACAGAAGACAGCGAGTCACGGTGAGGGGCGAGGTTTCGGAGTAGCGAGGCGTCACCAGTGGAGTCACACAGGGATTAGTCCTCGGACCAATACTGTTTTTGATATATGTCAATGATCTAGAGGAAATAGTCTCGTTCCTCTCAATGTTTGCTGAAGAATAAAAAATCATGAGGATTAAGACAGAGGAAGATAGCATAAGTGCTACAAGATGACCTAAACAAGCTGAAGGAATGGTCCAACAAATGGCTACATAAGTTGAACCCAAGTAAATGTAAGGTAATGAAACTAGAGGGAGGAAATTGGGAGGCCAGACACTGGATACCGAATAGGAGATGAAGTTCTTCATGAAACGGAAAGAGAGAAAGATCTAGGAGTTGATATCACACCAAACCTGTCCCCTGAATCCCACATCAAAAGAATAGCATCAGCGGCGTACGCGAGGCTGGCTAACGTCAGAACTGCCTTCAGAAACCTGTGTAAGGAATCATTCAGAACCTTGTATACCACATATGTAAGACCAATCCTGGAGTATGCGGCCCCAGCATGGAGCCCGTACCTTGTCAAGCACAAGACGAAGCTGGAAAAAGGTAAGAGGTATGCCACTAGACTAGTCCCAGAACTAAGAGGCATGAGTTACGAGGAAAGGCTGATTGAACTGCACGTCTCTGGAAGACGGAGGAGCTCGGGTAGACATGATCACCACATACAAAATTCTCAGGGTAGAATTGTGTACTCTTGGTACACAAGGGTAGACATGGATGGATTATTTATCACGGGTGTTACACACACAAGGGGACACAGGTGGAAGATGAGTACCCAAATGAGCCCCAGAGACGTTAGAAAGCACTTTTTCCGAGTCAGAGTAGTTAGTAAAACTGAAATTAAAATAAGTTTATTGATGTAAAATACACACAAAGGGATGAGGTAGCTCAAGCTATTCTCACCCCGTTCAGTACATCGTGCTAATACATACATATACACACATCACAAACAATAAACGTATTACCAAACATTCTCAGAGATAAACATATGCATTTCCTCCTTCACAAGTAGTATGGTATCAGACGTACGTTAGTAAATGGAATGCACTAGGAAGTGATGTGGTGGAGAGTGACTCCATACACAGTTTCAAATGTATATATGAGAGATCGAGAAGCTCAGGAATCTAGACACCAGTTGATTTTTGAGATATATACAAGAGTTGTTACATTCTTGTACAGCCACTAGTACGCGTAGCGTTTCGGGCAATGTCCTTAATCCTATGGTCCCTGGAATACGATCCCCGCCGCGAAGAATCGTTTTTTCATCCAAGTACACATTTTACTGTTGCGTTAAACAGAGGCTACAGTTAAGGAATTGCGCCCAGTAAATCCTCCCCGGCCAGGATACGAACCCATGACATAGCGCTCGCGGAACGCCAGGCGAGTGTCTTAACACTACACCACGGAGACTGTCAAGTTGAGACTGTCAACTGTCGATTGACAGTTGAGAGGCGGGTACCAAAGAGCCGAGGCTAACCCCCCACAAGCAAAACTAGGCGAGTACACACACAAACACACACACACGCTATTAGGGGGGGGGGGCCTGGTAGCCAATTGGTTAGCGCGCAGGACTTGTAATTCTGTGGCGCGGGTTCTATTCCCACACTAGGCAGAAACAAATGGGCAAAGTTTTTTCACCCTGAATGCCCCTGTTACCTAGCAATAAATAGGTACCTTGGAGTTAGTCAGCTGGCACGGGCTGCTTCCTTGTGTGTGTGTGTGTGTGTGTGTGTGTGTGTGTGTGTGTGTGTGTGTGTGTGTGTGTGTGTGTGTGTGTACTCACCTATTTGTGCTTGCAGGATCGAGCATTGACTCTTGGATCCCGCCTTTCCAGCTATCGGTTGTTTACAGCAATGACTCCTGTCCCATTTCCCTATCATACCTAGTTTTAAAAGTATGAATAGTATTTGCTTCCACAACCTGTTCCCCAAGTGCATTCCATTTTTCCACTACTCTCACGCTAAAAGAAAACTTCCTAACATCTCTGTGACTCATCTGAGTTTCCAGTTTTCACCCATGTCCCCTCGTTCTGTTATTACGTGTGAAGCATTTCACCTATTTCCACTTTGTCAATTCCCCTGAGTATTTTATATGTCCCTATCATATCTCCTCTCTCCCTTCTTTTCTCTAGTGTCGTAAGGTTCAGTTCCTTCAGACGCTCTTCATATCCCATCCCTCGTATCTCTGGGACAAGCCTCATCGCAAACTTCTGAACCTTCTCCAGTTTCTTTATGTGTTTCTTCAGGTGGGGGCTCCATGATGGCGCGGCATACTCTAAGATGGGTCTCACGTAGGCAGTGTAAAGCGCCCTAAAACCTCCTCATTTAGGTTTCTGAATGAAGTTCTAATTTTCGCCAGTGTAGAGTACGCTGCTGTCGTTATCCTATTTATATGTGCCTCAGGAGTTAGATTAGGTGTCACATCCACTCCCAGGTCTCTTTCTCGAATCGTTACAGGTAGGCTGTTCCCCTTCATTGTGTACTGTCCCTTTGGTCTCCTGTCACCTGATCCCATTTCCATAACTTTACATTTACTGGTGTTAAACTCCAGGAGCCATTTCCCTGACCATCTCTACAACCTGTTTAAGTCCTCTTGGAGGATCGTACAATCCTCGTCTGTCACAACTCTTCTCATTAATTTTGCGTCATCCGTGTGTGTGTGTGTGTGTGTGTGTGTGTGTGTGTGTGTGTGTGTGTGTGTGTGTGTGTGTGTGTGTGGTGGGGGGGGGGAGGGATGGAGGGAGAGAGGAGAGAGAGAGAGAGAGAGAGAGAGGAGAGAGAGAGAGAGAGAGAGAGAGAGAAAGAAAATAAGTTAGTTAACAGTTGATTGACAGATGGAAGGCGGGCCGAAAGAGCAAAGCTCAACCCCCGCAAACACAAGTAGGTGAAAACAACTAGGTGAAACATGCGCGCGCACGTGCAAACACACAGTAGAACGGATCTGGATTACTAATTATGGGGGACTTCAACCACTGGAACATAGATTGAGAGAACTAAGACCCACATGGAGGACCAGACACGGAGAGCCAAGCTGCTGGACGTGGCAACAAGAAACTTTCTAAGCCAGCACATCAAGGGACCATGTAACACCACTATAATGGAACACAACTATAATGGAACACAACTATAATGGAACACCACTATAATGGATACTAAACTAATAATGTAAACACTACTTATCCTGAGTAACACTTCCCCATCGGTTGCACTTGGTAACACTTATGAGCTGACATATGATGGTTACACCGGAACTAAAAGGTACACTGCCAACAAGGAAATGCTAACACAGGATTAAATACGCTGCCACCATCTGCCTTTGACCATTGAGACTATATCAAGCAACGAGGCAAGAAACATTGCTTGACTTGGAGAGTACTTTCTATGACTCATTAATTATGGGATGGTTGCCAGCCACTATATCCAAAAGGCTAAGAGGATTCAACAATTGACACAGACGGGAAATTTAACATGAGTTTATTAAGATACCAAATTATGCTAATCACCACTTATAAATCCTACTCTAACACTGGCAAAAAGTTAAGAAATTTGGACATGGAACAAAACCTCAGAGATCACACACATTACCTTAAGACCTCTGTCTCTCCCTGGCTGAGATATTCTTCACAGACCCGCTCTCGATCCCTGGTGTACCGCACTCTGTTCTTAAATCTCTACAGGACCAATATATATATACTACAAAAGGGGGAGGGGAGATTTACTGTTGCTACCTAGATCAGAAATGCTAGGGGGGTCGGGCCACACGTGCACAAACACTTAAACAATATTTCAATAAGCTTGTTTGGACATTCACCATACACTCTTCAAGAGAGGAGTTATTAATTACGTGTGTGACTGACCTCTGACCTGGCCAAAAGGGGGAGATCCAGGGATGTTTACACATAAGAATCTGGAGTCTAATTCCCTTGCATGAAATATTACATACTTGAAACTATGCTGACTAAGACTAACCCAGGAATTTTTTTAATCAACATACAAGATAATCCAGAGGTCTTCTGGGCTGACCTCTTGGAGAAGGCTTCCCTGGGTGTGAACTCTAAGGGGGTGGGGGAGGTCATGGGTGTTACAGCTCCCTTTCCCCGGAGTTAAGACAAAATCGGGTGTAGGATAATTAAGCCCAATTTTGTCTTATCCTAACTCATCCAAAATAACTTTTTGCCAGTGTTAGAGTAGGATTTATAAGTGGTGATTGACATAATTGTGGTCTCAATAAACTCATGTTAAATTTCCCGTCTGTGTCAATTGTTGAATCCTCTTAGCCTTTTGGATATAGTGGCTGACAACCGTTTTCATAATTAATGGCAAACATAGAAAGTACTCTCCAAGTCAAGCAATGTTTCTTGCCTCGTTGCTTGATATAGTCTCAATGGTCAAAGGCAGATGGTGGCAGCGTATTTAATCCTGTGTTAGCATTTCCTTGTTGGCAGTGTACCTTTTAGTTCCGGTGTAACCATCATATGTCAGCTCACAACAGTGTTACCAAGTGCAACCGATGGGGAAGTGTTACTCAGGATAAGTAGTGTTTACATTATTAGTTTAGTATCCATTATAGTGGTGTTCCATTATAGTGGTGTTCCATTATAGTGGTGTTCCATTATAGTGGTGTTCCATTATAGTGGTGTTACATTAGAGTGGTGTTACAACCAACAAGAATGAGAGAGGAAGATGAACCAGCCTTGCTTGATCTGATATTTGCCCTAAATGAGTGGAATATAAGGGAAGTTAAGTTGGAAGCAGCCTTGAGAATGAGTGATCACAGTGTATTGATCTTTGAGTACTTGGTAGAGCTAGGAATTCTCTCCCCCAAAAAAGAACTGGGAAACAAAGAGATGGCGTATCGAAAAGGGAATTATGAGGAGATGAGAAGTTTCCTAGGGGATATATAATGGGACTCAGAACTCTCAGCTAAGTCCATACAAGACATGATGGACTATGTCACCCAAAAGTGTCAGGAGGCAGTAAACAGGTTTACCCCGACCCAAAAGGAAAAATTCGAGAAGAAAAAGAAGAATCCGTGGTTTAATAGGGCATGTATGGCAGCAAAGGAGCTGAACAAAAGGCGCGGAGGAACTTCCGAAGTAGCAGAACACCAGAAAGCAGAGAGAGATAACAGAGGACCAGGAATGACTATGTTAGTGTGAGAAGAGAAGCAGAGAAAAAGTATGAAAATGATATAGCAAATAAAGCCAAGACCGAACCAAAGCTACTCCACAGTCACATCAGGAGGGAATCAACAGTGCAAGAACCGGTGATGAAACTTAGAACGGGTGAGGACAGGTATACAGAGAATGACAGAGGTGTGTGAAGAACTCAACAGAGGCTCCAGGAGGTCTTCACAACAGAATGAGGTGAGGTCACTGCGCTAGGAGAGGTGGCAGTAAACCAGGTAGCCTTGGAAGGGTTCGAAATTACAAGAGATGAAGTCATGAGACACCTGTTGGATCTGGACGTGAGTAAGGCTGTTGGTCCAGATGGAATCTCACCATGGGTATTGAAAGAGTGTGCAGGAGCACTTTGCTCGCCCCTCTCCATAGTGTATATTAGGTAACTGGAGACGGGAGACCTACCAGAAATATGGAAGACGGCTAATGTAGTCCCAATTTACAAAAAAGGTGACAGACAATGAGGCCCTGAACTACAGGCCAGTGTCCTTAATCTTGTATACAGTGCAAAGTGATGGAGAAGATTGTGAGAAAAAACCTAGTAACACATCTGGAGAGAAGGAACTTCGTGACAATCAACATAGGTTCAAGGAGAGGAAATTTTGCCTCATTGGCGTAATAGAATTCTACAATCAGATGACAAAGAGAAGGCTGGGAGGACTGCATTTTCTTGGACTGCCGGAAAGTCTTTGACACAATGGGGAGCTCTGCTCTCTCCTCTGTGGGCGGAGTAATGATAAGCTCCACTCTCATCTCTGTGGGCAGAGTAATGATGAGCTCCACTCTCATCTCTGTGGGCGGAGTAATGATGAGCTCCACTCTCGTCTCTGTGGGCGGAGTAATGATGAGCTCCACTCTCATCTCTGTGGGCGGAGTAATGATGAGCTCCACTCTCGTCTCTGTGGGCGGAGTAATGATGAGCTCCACTCTCGTCTCTGTGGGCGGAGTAATGATGAGCTCCACTCTCGTCTCTGTGGGCGGAGTAATGATGAGCTCCTAGCTCTGTGGGGCGGTAAATGCGAGGAGTGGAAAGTACGAGTGGAGGCTATTTTCATTTTTTCAACAGCACCCTTCTGGCATACTTTGTTTACCTTCGGTTGCCCTGACTGCACACTTCTGGCGTACATTATTTTTTCATCAGCCGTACGGATTGCTTCCTTCTGGCACAATGAAGAGAAAAGAGCACAATGTCCTCACTGGTATTTACCAATGTGTGAAAATACCCTCATTAATACCAATATTAATACCCGTTTATCCACTTATGCCCTTCAGTTATGTCACCCATCTGGAGATGATATGCAGAAGACCCTATTAATACCCCATTGTATACCCATTCATTCTCTTCGCCTAACTATAGAATAAAATATTTGTTCCAATTCTTTTTAGAAGAAATCAATTAAATTGTGAGAGATTGTTAGTACCCTCAGCTAAAGATTATATATCTCGGCCTGATATTTATAGTATATAGCCAAAGATGGCTTACTGAGCAAAGGTATGAATGAAACAGCCTACCTCTCATACATACTGAACACAGGAGACAACACAGTGTCAACTGATAAGTATCTCACTCGTTTAGTATAAATAGATCAATATCTCCCAGTCACGGTCGCGAAGATCATGACAATACCTTATTGAAATCGCCAAACAACCTGACAACAAACATATATTTTAAAATATACAATTATCGTAACGGCCTGTATCACTTTTCAGTCGTGTTATTATATCTTCCCTTACTGCTAATCCCTGACACATCTCATTAACACTCAAAACATTATCCCAACACAGCATACTGTTATTAATCCATCTCTGCCATATCAAATATTTGTTCAATAATATATATTATAATGCGAACAAGCTTGAATGGTCCCCAAACATATATGCAACTGAAAACTCCACAGCCCAGAAGTGAGCGGCGCCTCCACCGGCGCTGCCAGGGGCTTTCGGTGACGTCATGGCGGGCCATGATTGGTCGGCAGCACCACGTGACCTCGGTTAGCCAATCGCCAGCCGGCTGGCGTCGCCCACAAAATGGCGGATTTGCAGGCAGGGGCGCCATTTTGTTTGTACCAGGGGCGTGACTTCCCCCCTTACCTAAAAACTTATAAACCCAAATTTCTCCCCCAATTAGGTGACCAATCTGGTCGCCTCATATATCAAGAGACTTCCTGCACCTCAGGGAATCAGCAGGGTCAGCAGATATGACTCTTAAAGCCGGATTTGGAGAGAAATAGGAGGGGGGGCTCCATAACATACCCCTCCTTAAAGTAAGTCATATCGAATGAGCAGCACTGGAGAGGGCAACCTATGCTCTTGCTCCCTTTATTCTTGAAGTGTCATTCCTCCAGTTGGTGACGTGGCTCGTACCATCTCGCCAGTCATTTGCATTCTTATACTTCCACCTTGCACAGGACCGGGTGGAGTGGGTGTTCCCAGAACACCTATAAGGGATCCTCCTCCCATGTCTACGAGTACGCTCCAACAACTCGTTACCAATGCAAGGTTCAGTGCATGTAGGGCCTCCACTGCGTCGTGCACTCTGAGGTACTCTTGCGCTTCCACTGCGTCCTACAGGTACTCCATGCTTCCTCTCATGATCACCTCTTCACCAAACTTCTCTTCTCAGTTCCTCCTCTTCCTTAATGCGTTCTCCTCACAGCGACACCTGTTACCTGTCCTCCATCCAGCAACTTCCTCTCTTCCACACTAGGCTTTTGCGATGGCGAATTGCCCCTCTGGTTAGGCTGGCGCCTACCCTGGGTATACCTGTTCCCTGCTTTCTTCCCATTAGTCTTCCCATACCATTCGTTCCACTGTTCTTGACCATCTCTATTCCTCCACGAGATTATTTTCCCTGTATACGTCTTGTTCGGTTCGTGGTTGGGCTTATCCACCTCATTGTGGCTCACCTCGCCACGGTGGTTCTTCTTGTTCCTACCACTATACATCCGGCCGGCGTAGAGTGCACTGCGTGGTGGCTCTTCCACTCTGCCCCTCACCACCGTTCGCTCATCCACTGAGCTTACCTTACTCACAATTTTATGTGGAGGGAGTGCGGCCTGCAGCACCTTCACCGCTCCAGGCGCTTGTACAGCTGCACATCGTCACTCCACCACATGCATCATTAGGCTTAGTCGCAGGTCCTCGTCGGGGGTTCTCTACGACCTCCGACGACCTCTCTGCATTCTCGCCCTCGTTGTCATAACGTCGACAGGAACGATCATTTGTGCGGTCGGCTTTTTCACCACTACTACTATACCGAGTCGACCTGCACCTCACCCGGCATGATTGTACCACTACCTGATACATAGGCACTCCTGGCCCAATTGGGTTGTATCCTGTTTCCACCGAGGTCGTTACCCAGCACCATTTGTACATGCTCCAAGGGTAACCTAGGGGGCTACAGCTACGATAGCCTTCTCGACTCCATAGTCGGCAATCAGCTGTCCCTCGAGAAGTGGTAACCTGTACTCCTCCCCACACTCCGTATTCTCACCACTCCCACAGGTGACTCCAGTAAAGTCGTTGGGAAGAATACTCCTGACTACCATACTTAAGTCAGCACCCGTATCACGAAGCATTGCAACCTCCACTGGGTCTGACTTCCCAAACTTCACGGTGCCCCGGAAACCGAAGGGGTTTTCACCCAACTTCATCTTCCAACCATTCATATTGGGTCCACAATAATATGGGGAATGAACAAATACTCTCTCCTCTTCTAACATCAGTCCCTTATTCTTCTGGTGCTCGTCACACACTCACGGGCATAATGTTCCTTTTACACTTCAGTTGTAGCTTCGGCCGCCTTCCCTAGGTGACCCATCGCCAGTCACCCTGGCAATGCCAACAGCAGACATACCCTCCGTCCTCTTTGGACTCCCCGTCGTCAGTTCCCGGGCAGCACCTCCCACTCCCGAGCTAGGTCCACTGCTTTCAGCTTCGGGCTTCCTCCCCGCGTCCCTCGAGATCTGGAACCGGTTCACCTCGCTGGGTAAAATACTTTTGGGAGAGTTCACTGCCCGTCCTCGCTCCTCCTGAACTCCTGAAGTTCCCTCCAAACCTTATGTAAGGCGAGTGTCTAGGCGGTCCTTCCCTCTGGAGCTGTAGTGCCTCCTCCAACATATCGGCTCCGCTGCAGCTGCAGCCTTGAGGTCCTTTATTCCTGCCTCCTTCACTCTGACCTTGAGTTCTGGATGGAGCATCGACAAACTCTTCCATCACGATCAACTGTTTCAGCTCCTCTATCGTCTCTACCTCTTCGGCCTTCTGCCACCGCTGCAACTGCCACTCCATGTCCCAGGCGGTCTAAGCATACGACCTTTCCGATGCCCTTGTGCACTCGCGGAAAATTCTTGTTGACCTCCGGGGTTAGTCTATCCGAGTGGAGCACCGCTTTCTTGTGTCGTAGCTGGCGCATTCCTTGATGTCCAACATGTTATAAGCCTCTCTGGCTTCACCAGTCAACCTACTCTGCACCAACGCAGCCCAATCTTCCTCTGGCCAGTCCTTCAATATTGCTATCCTCTCAAAATGTTCGAAAAAAGCTTCGGCCTCCAAAGGTTCAAAGGTGGGAAGATCGCACTCCTGTGCCTTGAGGTCGTCCCGATGTGCAGGCATCAAGACTAGCCCTCGTTCAACGCGCCTTAGCTCGACCACCCTGTACTCTTCTATCTCGTCTCGCCGCATTTCTCTCTCTTTCCTGTCGCTACAGCTGTGCCTCCCTCTCCTCTCGTCGTAGCTGGACTTCTCTCTCTCTTCCGTTCTTCTCGCTGCAACTGCACTTCTTTCTCTCGTTCTTCTCGCTGCAACTGCGCTTCTCTCTCTTCTCGTTGCAGCTGCGCTTCAAGTTGCATCTTCATTATTTCCAGTTGTAGGCTCCTCTTACTGCAGCTGGACTCTCCACTGCTTCCCCATTCATTATGAGTTATTCCCACACTGGCAGGGGTTTGGGACGGCCCTGCCTCAGTGGGCTCTTATGCCTTGAGGTGCGCCATAATCTCCAGCCGGCGCTCTGCAACCTTGGACGTCCTCAGGCGAATGCCAAAATGGTTGGCTACTAGTTGGAGCTGTGCCTTGGTACACTCTAGCACGCTCTCGTCCCTAATCTCAACGAATTTCTTCACCTTGACGTTCTTAATCTCTACGTCACTGAGCATACACGACAACACCCACTAGTTTCACTGTTTCAGTCCTTGCTCTGTCTGGGGCAACACTATCACCGAGTTCACTGATATTCTGGCAACACTATTTCTCTTAACGGACCCTGGCAACACTGACTCGATAAATGTGTCCTGGAAAAACTGTATCTCGATGAACGTATCCTGGCAAGGTCGCCAGTTTCGTTATGTGGGGTGGAGTGGGCATGGCTATGCTAGCAAGGGGGCTGCTAGGGGTTCAGAAAAAAGAATAGTCAGTCTCTCTGACTCACGTAACTCGCCAGAGTCATTTGGTTTCAAATGTGAGAACCACGCAATGCCCACCACCGCAGGTCTATGCTCCCATCACCTGGGTGCCACTGATCCTCCCTGGGAGCCCTTCAGTCAACCACGGGGAAACTGCTACCTGCAGTTCCGACCTTGCCCCACGGAGGAGTGAAGGAAGACTCGGGCTTGTCTTCAACATCACTTCCTCCGAGTCTTGCCTGCCATAACAAAAGGATTGCAGGTCTCTCTTCCACACCTGCATTTCTATACTGTCTAACAAGGTCGCCAGCTGGGTTAATACCTCTGTGCCCCAACAATGCAGTTCAGTGGGTATGCACTATGTTGCCTGATAACAAAGTGTTGCTGCACTTACAGCATTGAAACAGGACTGCCAGCCTAGGATACGCTTCTATAAATGTCTGTGTTGCTCTAGCACCATCAGCCACTTGGGAATTTTCATATAAAATCTTACTGTTCACTAGGTGGGGCTACAATATCACTCGTGTATGCTCGTAGAGGTAATATGGGGGCACACTTAAACACTTCAGTAAAAATGTATGACATTTACTAACGAAAAGCTACATGAACACATATATATTATTAATAATGGCACATGAATGGATATATAAATATAGAATAAATAGTCTGGAGATCGCGACCAACTCTCCTCTCAACCTCCGGCAACTCCGTCAGCTGGGCAGATTTAAATGGGTGTCTCTCACCCTCTCAAGTGGGGGGCCACTTCTTCAGTGTCGACGTAGGGTACCATCATCCATGTTAAGGTCACTATGGATCAGTAACCTTGTTTCTTTATGAATGAACCTCGTTTATAGTATTCGACTGCAAGTCGGTAGTACGCTTTCAAGAATTGGCTAAATAGTGCAGTAAGAGAAAGGGGGGATGAAGAATACACAGTTCCCTTCACCAATATATTTACACATGTACCTTTAATATATAATAAATAGATTATTACTACACTTATTTACAGTGATGTCTATCACACAGGACACCAAAAGTGCTCACATGCAGTGTTCGCCAACCCCAGTGTTTCCACCGCCCAGTACCTCATCCACTCGTACTGGAAAACACTGGCGAGTTCACCTTTTACGTGGGCCAGCCCACCAACACAGTATCACGAGGTACATTATACCCCACTATCACTCTCCAGCCACTCGCTGGCAGAGGACTTCAGCCACACGCTGCTCGGGGTCACTAACAACTGTATACAGGGGTAGCTAACCCCTGGTAGAAGCTTCTAGCAACCGGCTAGCAGCACTTCACCAAGAGCACCTCACTGTCGTCCATTACTCTCCTAAGCCAATCCTGGAGTACGCCAATCTCCGCTAACACTGCGTACGTCAGCAGCTAACACACTGCTCAGATCGGGGGCGGCTTACTTATTCTTCTTGCAGGACCAAGCCGAGAGCACGTGGACTGCCCAAGGTTAACTGCCTTCCTCCTGAACCAGAGGTTATCCACAACGACCTCTCTTGCTAAGCAGGGGAGGAAACAGAAGCCATCGATTGTTGCCACGCCACCACCAATATATGGCATTGTCCACGTAGCATCCAATATCAGGGAAACTGAGGTGCCTGAGATGGCACTGAAATCGCCAGTCCATCGAAGGTGATGATACTGTAACTAATCCAAGAACCAGATGTTAAGCTCACTGGGCAGGACTTCTGTGACTTGTTTGATGACTAAGCAGAAAAGGAGAGGAGCAAGGCGGTTAACACTATTGGATGCCTTCTCGCAAGTCAGTTTCATATTCGCCAAAAAGTAGCTTCAGATCCATACTGTAGCATGAATGTACGAAAGGGTA
The DNA here is from genome assembly GCF_040958095.1 of Procambarus clarkii. Classification (NCBI taxonomy): domain Eukaryota; kingdom Metazoa; phylum Arthropoda; class Malacostraca; order Decapoda; family Cambaridae; genus Procambarus; species Procambarus clarkii. Next base: position 33,230,517 of record NC_091211.1, on the reverse strand, counting down.
GAGGGGAATGGGAAATGACGAACTGCACGGAGTACAGAATCCCTCCGCACCAAATTAAAAGCAACAAAAGCTCGAAGTGCATGAGCTGCCACCTCGCATCCTTGTGGAAGGCCAAACCCGAGCTGTTTTGACTTGACTATGTTTGCCACTGCCTCGCTAACTGTTCTTCGCAGCAGCCTTTGCGACGAGACGCCAGAGAGAATTATCCACAGTTATTGGGCTGATCCCTCTATTATTTTTCTTTAGAGCACAGAGAGATGGTCCAAAAGAGATAGGTGTTATGGTCTCTGGCATGTTGCAAGCTAGACACTGTGTTGGTGAATCTGGTTAGTTCCACCAGGAGGTCCTGTGCAAAGTCGCCCAGTGCAAGTTTGAGCATTTGTTTAATGTGGTTGGGTTTTAGTTCTGTGAACCCACCTGCCGATCCTTGTGGGAAGGACAAGGCTGCTGTATGGACCACAGATTTGGCCACACAGAGAGGTTCTTCTCCAGTAGCCCCACCTTATAGAATGTTGTCCACACGTGGAGCCCTGGGTGGGTGTTTCTCCCTTAGGGCTTGAGCAGTTGCAGCATCTCTGTCAGCAAATGAGTCCTCACTGGTGATGAACTCTTATCGCGCCTATAGTCTTTCCTTCTATTTTCTTGGTGACTGATGCGTTAATTTTTTTATGTCCGAGTTTTGAGATATATATTTATATTATATATATATATATATATATATATATATATATATATTTATATTATATATATTATATGTCACGTGTTGCTCTCCTTGGCCTGGTGTTACGTAGGTTACAGTTCAAACAGCAGGGGATCGTGCTACTGACCCTGTAACCCCACATGTCTTCGCTCCCTCTACTGAGTACCATTCACCACACCCCGGGAGCTCTCCAAATCATGCCTCAAGTCCGGTCACCTACCGGACCTTGGACCCAAGGAGGAGAGGAGGGCCAGTGCACACTGCTTGAGCTCGATCCTGCAATGTGAAACTCCCACACCAGGCCTGCCAACCTACACATGGAAAGCTTTGCCAGACCTCCGGCCGTAACCTAAGTTCTCCCCTCCGTTTCCTGGTCGCCAGCTGGGTAATACTCTCTCTGCCTCAGCAACGCCTTTATTTCAAATACGTCACCATGATGCCAGATTGATTGATTGATGAAGATTAAGCCACCCTAAATGTGGCACGGGCATGAATAGCCCGTAAGTGGTGGCCCTTTTGAGCCATTACCAGTATCAAGAGGTGATACTGGAGATGTGTGGAGGTGCGCCTGCACCCTGCGTGACGGCAGGTGTCTCCCGTGATGCCAGCCAAGGGTGTATTTGTTTATATATTACCAGTAATAGTGTGGTGCAAACTAATATAATTTATTCACAATGCTCAATGAGATGGAGGAGACACACAAAAGCAAAAATAAAATAATAAAGTTTACTTAAAAGCAAACAACAAACACATGAGATATATATATATTTGCATGGATATTAATGGAAATAATAATGATGACAGCAGCGCTCCTCTGATGGCCGTCGGCAACCCGCATCAGCTGGTCGAGTTAAAGGGATCTCTGGCCCCTTACTGGGGGGGGGGGGGGACTCCGTCAGCGTAGATCCACAGTCCTTCCGGCTCCGCCACTCGCAGTCTTCGCCACGCAGCAGATAACATACACATGCTATCCTACAGCCTAATCTACTCCTATGATATCTAGAAACACTAGCAAATATCTTCGTATAACACTAGGTCTATCTTGCCCAATACCAAGGGAAAATGGGCGAGAATAATGATCTATCTTAACATGTCCTGCCCTCAGACGGCTGGACTCCGATGGTCGCCAGGTTCCTCGGTCCCTCACCTAGTTCCTCGGCGTTCCAGATGAGTTACCAGTCCATAGGCGCCATGAAGATATGCGTCATCTCCGTGGTCACTTGCGTAGGTGCAGTTCCTGGTCGCTGACTCGTCCAGTTGTCACTGCTCACGGTGTATCCCTCAACTGCCCCTTCACCAAGACCAAATACTCATGGATCCGGATGCGTCTTCTCCCTTCTGAGTTCCCAGTGGGAGTGATCCAATCACAGCAGCTCTGAACACCTCCAAGTTTCACTGACGGCGAGCCACTCATTACTCCTGCCATAGCCACTCTCTCGACTCTTCAAAGACTATCAGCTCACAGTCCTCGGCATCCTTACGCCGCTGGAACTCTGCTTCCTCGCACTTCCCTGAAGTGTTGTAGTCTTCTGTAGTCACTTAAGATATCAGGTTGCATTACTCCAGTGAATAAGGCTCCAGGACCTCCGAACTCGAGAGCTCAACCAGCGCACGTCCGCCCTCAATGGAGGGCCACAAATTTTTGAGCCTTAGCACATCCACAAGCTCTGAGCCAGGCCTCCAGGTGACATCACGGCCTCCAGGGGCGGGCTCTCGTTGGTCACTCATGTCATGTGACCACAGCCAGCCAATCGCCAGCCTGCTGGCGTCTTCACGGTTTTGGCGCACTTTTGCCCAGGCTGTCGCCATTTTTGTATACTTGTAAGGCGTAACCCCCTTACAAGCCAAAACTAAAATAACAGTTTGATATTCGAAACGTACTTTTGCTAGCTGTCACCTATGTCAAACTGATCCCTGCAACTCAGGGAATCTGCAGGGTGGGAAGATATGACTATTCTCGCTGGTTAAGGGAAGATATAGGAGAGGGCACTGTAATATATAAATATATAAACTGAAAACAATACTTCCATAAAGAGCATCAACAGGAAGTATAGGCCAATAGGCCCTTTGCAGTTACTTCCATTCTTCCCTTTCACTTATCCAATTTATACCCATTGAACTGTGTTCTGTCTTGTGTTGGTCAAAAGTTTGTTCACCTCATCCAAAACTGTTTCAACATTTCACCTCACCCAAATGCGAGTATATAAGACAAGCTGTTTAGCGTTAGAATTAGTAAAACTTGTTTTCAGGTTACAAGTTGTGTGTGTGTGTAAACTAAAGTCTTTGAAAATGTAATACGTTACGAAACACGTTCAAGCGTCACGTCAGACTAGAAATAAAAATTTATTTTGGAGATTTGAATTTTCAATTACCATCGACAGTAAAAAGAATCATAAGAAGTTGAGAAAATTCGTGTTAGAATTATTATTCTTACTTTTTCGGTCATATTTAACAAATGTTTACAAGACAGACTGCTACCAAAATATACTAATATATATATATATATTATATATATAGGGGGGTATCACCTCTAGTGCAATTATAGGGACCCACAGCCTCAGAGAAGGGAACACAGAGCATTCAGGGAAAAACTTGCCATTTAACTCTGAATACGTAAGAGTGTTCACTTCTACCACCCCCCTTTTTCTATGGTGTACACTTTATTATGCAAGGTTATACAGTTACATATCTGATTTAATACAAAAAATGAACATTACGAGGACACAAAAAAAAGTTCGCTTCCTAGAGGCTGTAGATTTCCTCGAACTCCTCCAATGCCGGGCAGGAACCGAGGATGCAGCGGGCATTCCCCCTCTGGATCGCGACACTGAGGCGCTGAAAGAGAAAACTTGCTGCTCTAGGGTCTCTTGTGGTGTCAATGAGCTTGGAACCAATATCCTTAAAAAACCTTCTTGCACTCTCTCCCCATGGGCCTAGGGTCTCAGACCCTATTGGAAGGAAGTTGTACTAATGATCTAATTGCCTGTACTTGGCTGACTTGTCTCTTTCTCTGCGTGTCGCCGCGGCTCCTGCTGTGCCGGCAGAGAGGTTGATGTATGTGGTTGCCAGGGTGGATACACAAGTATAGTCCCATGCCAACTGTCTGTCACCCTTCCACGGTCGCAGTGTGATTCCGTCTGGTCGGCCGGCAAAGCTAGCAGAGTCATGGTTCAGTAGGTTGCGGGGTCTCTCTGTTCTATTTTATTATATATATATATATATATATATATATATATATATATATATATATATATATATGTATATATTGTATATATATATATTATATATATATATTATATATATATTATATATATATATATGTCGTACCTAGTAGCCAGAACGCACTTCTCAGCCTACTATGCAAGGCCCGATTTGCCTAATAAGCCAAGTTTTCATGAATTAATTATTTTTCGACTACCTAACCTACCTAACCTAACCTAACTTTTTTGGCTACCTAACCAAACCTAACCTATAAAGATAGGTTAGGTTAGGTTAGGTAGGGTTGGGTTGGTTAGGTTCGGTCATATATCTACGTTAATTTTAACTCCAATAAAAAAAAAAATTACCTCATACATAATGAAATGGGTAGCTTTATCATTTCATAAGAAAAAAATTAGAACAAATATATTAATTCAGGAAAACTTGGCTTATTAGGCAAATCGGACCTTGCATAGTAGGCCAAAAAGTGAGTTCTGGCTACTAGGTACGACATTATATATATATATATATATATATATATATATATATATATATATATATATATATATATATATATATATATATATATATATATATATATTGTGACAGTAATCTCTTTCAAGAGAGATTTAGCCTGCTCCTTCCTACATCGCGTTACTTCTATACTTCTGCAACATCATGATACCTCATTCAAGAATAGTATATAAGTGGAATAACAGGGGGTACACTACCCTACTCTCACTCTCCTCACCCCCCTCCCTCACTGTCGGCGCACCACCTCGTCGATTACCAAACTACCACTTCAAACCAACACTCTCCCCATTAGTGGATCAGCGACTTCACGCGACTCCAGCGCCATCTGCATCGTCTATATATAGTCTCGCATGATCAGTTGGCCTCAGAATATTCTCGTGCTCCCGAGCTGACGCTTCTATCTCAGCATGCGTCCTGTATATTAGTAGAGGTTTCAGCCAGCTCACTATTCTCAGCACCTCTAACTAATTTTTGTCTTGCTTATTGTAGAGTAACTTAATCATTATTTTATTTTATATTGTGTTTTGTCTTTGTACATACATTTAAATCCGCACTGTACATAGCCAAGGGATTATCTTCATTTTGTTTATATTTGTTTAAAGTAAATTAAAGTTCATTATTTATAAGATTTGTTTTGCGTGTTTTTTCCCTTTCACTTTACCACAGGAGACAACCGCCAAGCAGTCAACATTTCGTTTCTCTTTTTTTTTTAATGTGATTGGCATTTACACCAGCCATAGAGAAGACTGCCTTAATACCTACATTTCTCGTCACATTAAATATATATTATTATATATTATATATATTTATTATACATATATATATATATATATATATATATATATATATATATATATATATTATGAAATATACACCTCAGTTCTGGAATAGCAAGTGAGAGTAGGTAGCTTACGCGGCCTTGTCCTTGTGCACAAAGGCGCACGTGTACGTCCAATGGGGGTGTTACTCTAGCAGTGCATGACGTCACAGGCAGGATCCAATGAGGGCTTAGATTAAACTAGTAATTAGCACCAAGATGTCATAATGGCAGTGTCGTGTCTAACGTTACAGGCAGTGCAATGACGCCTTGTAAAAATCTCATTTTTTTGCTTATTGTATCCTTGCTAACATATTCATTAACCCTACCTCGCCTAACCTATCCATCCTAACCTAACCATCCTAACCAATCCATCCTAACCTAACCATCCTAACCAATCCATCCTAACCTAACCATCTTAACCTAACCATCCTAACCAATCCATCCTAACCTAACCATCCTAACCTAACACGCCTGCACGAACACGCCTACGCCAACACGCCTACGCCAACACGCCTACGCCAACACGCCTACGCCAACACGCCTATGCCAACACGAACACACCTACACACACACACGAACACACACACAGGATACAGAATAGGAGATGAAGTCCTTCATGAAACGGACAGAGAGAAAGATCTAGGAGTTGATATCACACCAAACCTGTCTCCTGAAGCCCACATAAAGAGAATAACGTCTGCGGCATATGCGAGGCTGGCTAACATCAGAACAGGCCTTCAGGAACCTGTGTAAGGAATCATTCAGAACCTTGTATACCACATATGTAAGACCAATCCTGGAGTATGCGGCCCCAGCATGGAGCCCGTACCTAGTTAAGCACAAGACGAAGCTGGAAAAAGTCCAAAGGTATGCTACTAGACTAGTCCCAGAACTAAGAGGCATGAGTTATGAGGAAAGGCTGCGGGAAATGCACATAACGACACTGGAAGACAGAAGAGTAAGGGGGGACATGATCACAACCTACAAAATCCTCAGGGGAATCGACCGGGTAAACAAGGATGAACTATTCAACACTGGTGGGACGCAAACAAGGGGACACAGGTGGGACGCGAACAAGGGGACACAGGTGGAAGCTGAGTACCCAAATGAGCCACAGAGACGTTAGAAAGAACTTTTTCAGTGTGAGAGTAGTTAGTAAATGGAATGCACTAGGAAGTGATGTGGTGGAGGCTGACTCCATACACAGTTTCATATGTAGATATGATAAAGCCCAATAGGCTCAGGAATCTGTACACCAGTTGATTGACGGTTGAGAGGCGGGACCAAAGAGCCAGAGCTCAACCCCCGCAAGCACAATTAGGTGAGTACACACACACACGAACACACCTACACACACACACACACACACACACGAACACACCTACACACACACACACACACACGAACACACCTACACGAACACACACACATAAGAACGGCCTTTAGAAACTTGTGTAAGGAATCTTTCAGAACGTTATATACCACATATGTCAGACCAATCCTGGAGTATGCGGCTCCAGCATGGAGTCCATATCTAGTCAAGCATAAGACTAAAATGGAAAAGGTTCAAAGGTTTGCCACCAGACTAGTACCCAAGCTGAGAGGTATGAGCTACGAGGAGAGACTACGGGAATTAAACCTCACTTCGTTGGAAGACAGAAGACTTAGGGGGGACATGATCACCACATTCAAGATCCTCAAGGGAATCGACAGGGTTGATAAAGACAGGCTGTTTAACACAAGGGGCACACGCACTAGGGGACACAGGTGGAAACTGAGTGCCCAAATGAGCCACAGAGATATTAGAAAGAACTTTTTTAGTGTCAGAGTGGTTGCCAAATGGAATGCATTAGGAAGTGATGTGGTGGAGGCTGACTCCATACACAGTTTCAAGTGTAGATATGATAGAGCCCAATAGGCTCAGGAACCTGTACACCTGTTGATTGACAGTTGAGAGGCGGGACCAAAGAGCCAGAGCTCAACCCCCGGAAGCACAACTAGGTGAGTACACACACAAACACTCTTTGGGTGACATAACTGAAGGGCATAAGTGGATAAACATATTAAAATTATTACGTCCTCGCAGCCGAGCGGTCAGCGCTCCGGGATCGCAGCTCTAAAGACCGGGGTTCGATTCCCGATCGAAGCACAAATGGGCAGAGTTTATTTCACGTGATGCGTTTGTTCACCTAGTAGTAAATAGGTACCTGGGAGCTAGATAGCTGCTACGGGCTGCTTCCTGGGGATGTGTGTGGGTTTATGAGAGAGAAATATATCTAGTAGATATGATAGAGGAAAAATAGGTCGGGAGTCGGTACATTAGACAACCAACGGTTAGAAAGGCGGGGTCCAGGAGCTAATAGCACGATCCAGCAGGCACAAATAGTAAATACACTCCCCAGGTTAGGTTAGGATGGTTAAGTTGGGGAGCCGGTGGCCGAGCGGACAGCACACAAGCACATGATCCTGTGGTCCCGGGTTCGATCCCGGTCGCCGGAGAGAAACGATGGGAAGAGTTTCTTTCACCCTATGTCCCTGTTATCTAGCAGTAAATAGGTACCTGGGAGTTAGTCAGTTGTCACGGGCTGCTTCCTGGTGTGTGCGTGCGTGCGCGTGTGGAAAAAAAGTAAGTAGTAGAAAGAGTTGATTGACAGTTGAGAGGCTGGCCGAAAGAGTAGAGCTCAACCCCCGCAAGCACAACTAGGTGAACACACACACACACATGCGCACAATTTAATTGGTTTCTACTAAAAAGAATTGGAACAAATATGTTATTCTATAGTTAGGCGAAGAGAATGAATGGGTATACAATGGGGTATTAATAGGGTCTTCTGCATATCATCTCCAGATGGGTGACATAACTGAAGGGCATAAGTGGATAAACGGGTATTAATATTGGTATTAATGATGGTATTTTCAGACAATGGTAAATACCAGTGAGGACATTGTGCTCTTTCCGTTGCTTCTCATGTATAGGCGTCCTGCAGTTTACTTTACAGTGGTCGTTAATGATTGATTCAACATTGGGTGTAAATAGGAAATTCTGTATGGTCCCGCTAAAAGGTCTTGTGCAATTGTATTCTTATATATAATATGCAATCTTTCAACAAGAAATAATCTTAGAAAATGGGATTTATTATTAAATTATTGAAAATGGGATTAAATATATCATAGAAAACGTATTATTTAGGAAGATGAAGACAGGCTGGGTGTTGATGTCATAGAACATTAGGGATGGCTGTACCAGTGAGCGTCGCCGACCCAAGTAAAATTAGGGATGACAGAAGGGAGCCGTTTAATCTCCTTAATCTCCCTACAGAAAATATTGCACGCCAGTAGTAATTATCAAAAGAAGGCGCCAAACCGGGAAGGCTATGTAGCACCATCAAATGTGTGGAATAATCAGAGGGTGATAATTATCACCAAGGATGCCAGTACGAGAACAAAAACGCACAAGGCGAACGATATCAAAAGTATCCGAGTCACCAAGAATTCTATTGAGGGACAAGTGACCGCGAGGGGCGGTCGGAAAGCAAGACACACGCTCGTCCTGGAAGTCAGGACATAAAAGAAGGACATGCACGGCCGTAAGAGGGACAATGCAATTAGGGCAGTAAGGAGCAGGACGGCGCTCCATCAAGTGACCATGGGTTAAGCGAGTATGGCCAATACGCAACCTCGCCAGAGCTGTTTCCCATCGCCAGTTACGGTAGTAAGGGGACGGCCACGAGGAAACACAACATTTAAGAGTATGTAGTTTGTTACCAGTAACAGAAGACCAACAAGCCTGCCAATGGGTAAGGATGGAGGAATGGATAACCGGGTAAAAGTTGGAATATGGAATACCTTCACGAAAGATGGGACAAAAGCGGTCAGCTTCCTTGGCGGCAGCATAAGCAGACTCATTTAAAGACACACCAATATGGCTGGGAACCCAACAAAACTGAATCGACTTAAATTTACTGTGAACAAGAAACGGCCAATGCTGGATCTCTGACAACTACTGGATGAACCGGATTAAAGGACCCGAGAGCCATGAGGGCACTACGAGAGTCAACAACAACTACAAAGGAAGACTGACAACGAGAAAGCAGGAGACGAAGAGCATAGAGAATAGCATAAAGTTCCGCTGTAAAGATGCTAGTCTCCGGAGGTAAGCGACACATATAAGTGCGATCAGGAAAAACAACAAAGTAGCCAACACCGTCCACAGACTTAGACCCATCAATGAAGACAGAAATGGAGCGAGAGTGAGAAGGAAAAGGAAAAGGCGTTTTAGAACCGTAGGAGGGGTAAAAGCTTTAGAGATGCGGGTCAAGGACGTACAAAACTGCGGAAGGGGGACTCTCCACGGGGGGCAAAGAAGGAACAACACGAGGAGAAACATTAGAAACACGAACGAAAAGAGAATCCTGTAAGCGAGATACCCGGACAGAAAGAGGGAGGTGGTGAAGAGGAACAGGAACCGCAGGAGGGGTAAAAGTTAAAGCACGACAGAGGCGAGAGGAAGGATGTTGTAAGGACCGCGCAAGATAGTGAAGACAGTAGCGATCACGGAGGTCCTGGAGAGACAGGAAGCCAGTGTCAACATACTAGCTAAGGACGGGAGTTGAACAAAAGGCACCAGAACTGAGGCGCAACCCAGTATGGTGCAAAGCATCAAGACGGCGAAGAGTAGAAGGAGAAGCAGACGAGTAGGCAGGGCAACCATAATTGAGCTTAGACAGGACGAGAGAGGAATGTAAAGCAAGGAGTGCGCGCCTATCTGCTCCCCAAGAAGTATGGGACAATACCCGTTGGAGGGTAAGGGCCTTAGAGCACTCAACACGGAGGTGAGAGATATGGGGAGACCAAGACAAACGAGTGTCAAGGAATAACCCCAAAAGCTTTGCGGATTCTTTGTACTCAAGGGGATGACCATAAAGTGACAAAGAGGGCCGAAGATCAACCCGTTTCCGAGTAAAAGTCATGGCACAAGTCTTAGTAGTAGAGAACTTGAAGCCATGATCGGTGGCCCAAGACGACACGGCATCAATCGCAAGTTGAAGGCGGCGTTGAAGGAGAGGCAAATCACCCTGACAGCAAAGGGTAAGATCATCGACATAGAGAGCGGAGAAGAGAGGAAAGAAGACCATTGAGGGCAACCAGAAAAAGAGAAGTGCTCAGAACACTACCCTGAGGCACACCTTCGTATTTCTTTAAAGAGGCAGAGAGAGCGGTACCATGCCGCACCCGGAAGGAACGACGAGAGAGGAAGCTGCGGAGAAAGAGTGAGATGACCACGAAGGCCAAAAGAATGAAGCTGGGATAGAATATATCGCCAAGTGGTGTCGTAAGCCTTTTCCAGGTCAAAAAGGACGGCAACAACGGAGGTCTTCGCAGCAAAAGCAGTATGAATATAGACCTCCAAGTTCACCAGGACATCTGTCATGCTGCGGCACTTGCAGAAACCAAATTTAGAAGGGGAGAGGAGGTGATGGTGTTCCAGGAACCACATCAGACGAACGTTAACCATACGTTCAAAGAGTTTGCAGACACAACTTGTGAGAGCAATAGGGCGAAAGTCCTTAGGGGATGTTCCCAGAGACCCCGGTTTGCGAACAGGGAGGACGACGGCATCGAGCCAGTCCTCAGGGACTGACGACGACTCCCAGATCCGATTATACAGACTCAGTAAATACTGAGACGTGCACGGAGGGATATGGCGAAGCATCTCATAATGAATACCATCGGAGCCCGCAGCCGTAGAACCGCAGAGGGCCAGGGCAGAACAAAATTCAGAGAGAGAAGGGATCGTTGTAGGAAAGTCGAAGACGAGTGCAGAAATCTAAAGGACGAGACTCAAAGACAGGTTTACAAAGAACGAAAGATTGGGGAAGATGAAGACCAGAGCTAACAGTAGAAAAGTGGGAACCCAGTTCGGTAGCAACCTGCAACGGGTCTGCCACAAGAGTACCATGGAGGTGAAGGACCGGTGAAACATCGGGAACGAACTTACCCGCTATCTTGCAGATACACTTCCAGATCTGTGGCAGGGGAGTTTCGGACGTAATTGTTGAGACATAAGATGCCGAACATTCACGTTTAGTCGTACGGATGACCCTACGGGCCACCGCACTCGCTTTCCGAATGAAAAGAAAAGAATCGGCCGTCTGCCAATGGCGGTGCCTTTTCCAGGCTGCACGCTTACAGCGGACAGCCCAAGCACAGTCTGCATTCCACCAGGGAACGCACTTCCGTGGAGCCTGAGAGGAAGAGCAAGGAATAGAGTGGAGGGTAGCGTCGAAGACAGTGTCATGAAAAAGGAGGAGAGCGCGATGGAGAGGTTGAAGGGAGAGGTCAGAAAGAGCAGCACTGAGGGTAAATAGGTTCCAATCCTCTTTAGCAAACTGCCACCTAGGGAAGGAGAGGGAAGGGCGAAAAGAGAAAAAGGAAACAAATATGGGGAAATGGTCACTGCCATGGAGGTCATCAAGAACCTGCCATGTGAAATCTAATTAAAGAGAAGAAGAGCAAAGAGAAAGATCAAGGGTCGCAGGAAAGGGTGCGCAAGAAAGGTCGCAGGAAAGGGTGCGACTCCGAGAGTCCAAATGAGTGGGCTCACCAGAATTCAGAAGAGACAGGGAAGAAGAGAGGATAAACGGCTCAAGAAGGCGACCTCGGGTATTCGTCAGAACATAACCCTAAAGAGTATGATGACAATTGAAATCACCCAGCAGGAGCACAGGCTCCGGCAAGAAGTCCAGGCGGTGTTTCAGATAAGGAAGAGAAAGCGGGACACTCGGGGGAGATAAATGGAACAAACTGTGTACCATTTCCCAACAAAGATACGAGCAGCAGAACAATGGAGAGGCGAAGGAAAAAGAAAGGGGACAAATTGAACATCAGAGCGAATCAAGAGAGCAGAAGAATTAGAAGCCCCAGCAACGGCTGGGGGGGGGGGAGAGAAAGGAATACCCACGGAAACGACCAGGACGAGCACCAAGCATCGGCTCCTGGAGACAGACACAAAGGGGCGAAAACCGCGAAATCAGAAGTTGGAGTTCGAGGAAATTGGCATAATAACCTCGAACGTTCCATTGAAGAATAGAGAACGACGAGAAGAGAAAGGACAACAACAGAGAACAAGGAAGAAACAAAGGCGAAAGAGCAACATAGCACGTTAAAGAATAACCGGGTCGGGATCAGGGCCAGCAAAGTCAGGGTTAGGGGCCATGGGTAAACTGAGCAAAGACGGAGAGAAGGAAGCGAGAGAACAGACCAGAGGTGGGTGGGTGGGGTCCGAAGGAGGAGGAGTAGGAAGAGGAGGAGACAACGGAGAGGAGCAGTCAAGGACAGCAGCAGGAAGAGGGAAAGTAGAAAGAGGGGAGCGCACCTCAGCAAGAGCAGCGACCGTGAGGGAAGCAGGGTCCAAAGAAACCTCCATTGCAGGAACAGGGGGCGCAACCACTGAAATGGGAGGGGAAGTAGCAATAGAGCCAGTAGTAGGGGCCGAGGAAGAAAGCGAAGCCTTCTTACCCACCGGGGAGGAGGAAGGAGAGGAGCCAGGCTTACGCTTCTGACTTAAAGCGACCGGTGCCCCAGCAACTACGTACCAGGAAACGGACTCTAGCGTCTCAACAGGAGAAGCTGAACGAGAGCACACACGACGGCCGTTAGGAGAGCGATGGACATCAGCCTGCACCGACAGGCGGTGGGGAGAGTCAATAGATGGAGAAGGATGGGAAGGAGGATCGGAGGGAGACGGGGAAGAAGACACAGGAGACATGACAGACCTGGTAGAAAGAAGGGGAACCCCAGACAGAGGACCAGGAGGGGGACCCTTCGGGACAGAACTCAAAGGAACAGAGGAGGGGGCAGTGGGCGCATCAGGGTCCAAGGCCTGGAAATGGTTGTGAGTCTGAGGAAGGTGGGAAGGACGAGGAGATGAAGAGCACAACATGCGAACATAAGAGACGTTAGTATAAGGCGGGAGCTGGCGATCCTGGCCCCTTGCCTCAGGAAAAGATAAACGCTCCCAGTGCTTCAAGTTGAGGATGGCTGCCTCAAGCTTGCAATGGATACACGCACGGGAGAAGGTAGGATGGGCCTCACCGCAGTTGAGGCAGCGAGCCTGGGGATAAGTGCACTCCAACTTAGAGTGACCTTCACCCCCGCACAAAGAACAGAGAGAGACAGTCCCAGAGCAGCAGAGGGCACCATACCCAAACCTCCAGCACTTGTTGCAGAGCCGAGGAGAAGAAATATACTCCTGGACAGAGCACCTGGCACCAGCAAGAATGACAGAGGGTGGAAGGGTCCTACCATCAAAGGTGATCTTCACAACCCGAAGGGGTTGACGGCGACGACCACGAGGGGGACGAGTAAACGCATCTACCTGGAGGACAGAATGGCCTTGGGCATCAAGGATATGCCGAATGTCATCGTGGCAGTCCTGCAAATTCTGAACACCGGTCTCAAAATGGGGCGGGAGGAGAATAGTGCCAACACTGGCATTCAACCGAGCGTTCTTTGAGACCCGAACAGAGATCTCCCCAAGGCAGGATAAGGCCGCCAAGTGGGAAGCTGCATCCTGAGGAGCAGCAGCAACGACACATGTACCGAGACGAGTGGGGTTGAAGGCAACAGACGCATCCACGGAATCAACAAGATGTCGATGGAGGGAGAAATCGTCAGGAGGCGCAGAATCAAGAGGAAGGAGATCAAACTATTTGGCTCATGAAGCAGGACCAAACAAGACCCGATACGCATCAGTACGGGAAGGAATCGAGCGAGTGTGACCGTGGTGCGGACGGCGTTGAGAACCCCCAGAAAGAGAGAGGGGACAAAAGGCGCAGTAGTTACAACGAGAGACTTAGCTGCACCAGGGGACGAAGTGGTCACCACTGGGGGCTTGAGGCTCGACCCAACCACAGAGGAGCGAGTGGAGCTGGAGAAGAAGTCAGGAGAGTCAAAGGAGGAGCAAGGTCGGGGCCCAACGCAGCGGAGGCTACAGAGCCCGGTCTTCCAAGACAGGCCAACTTAGGGGCTTGGTCGCCCACCCCACGAGCCCGAGAGGGTACAACAAACATTCAATGACATAGGTACGAAGAGTGAGAAATTCATCCACGAATGTGCCCCCATACCCACCATGGAGCCACAATTAGAGGCAGGACACCCAACAGGAAGCTATCGCCGATCATGCCGGGGCCCCCTAGGGGTGCGTCGTGAGTATACGCCCCACAAACGCCACCTTAAGAACCGTCAGTCCGTCGAGATCGGGTTCAGCGACGAAAGGGGGATTGACAATAAAAGGTTCTCCTCGCTCGAAACGTCGGGTACTACAGTTGTAAGGGTTCAAGAGTATGCCTCCTCAAGCACCCGAGCGTCAAAATAGAAGAAGTCCAAAGGAATAACCAAAACAAGCAAAAGGTCGGCAGGAAACGACAAGCAGATAGGAGAAGAGGGGGGAGAAAAACGAAACAAAGAAAAAAAAAAGCGATCTGGCACAATTAGAGAAGACAGCAGCAGGAGTGCAAGGCCACAAAAGAACAGAGGACTGTCCCACGGAGCATCACACTCAGGCAGTCATCCACTAAGCCCCCTCACGGCGCCAACGGGCCGGATGGGGAGGGGGTTGCACGCCAGAAGTGTGCAGTTGGCGCATCCAACAAAAAAAAAATATGCTAGAAGGGCCCTGCTAAAAAAAATGAAAATAGTATCTGATCAACCAGGCTGTGAGTTATAGATCAGGCTGCAAGCAGCCACATTCAACAGTCTGGTTGACCAGTCCAGCAACGAGGAGACCTG
>NC_091211.1:33185378-33212476 GCF_040958095.1 Procambarus clarkii | reverse complement strand
TTCTGACAATCCAAAAATATGCAGTCTGCCCACCCTTCTCTTTCTTGCCTTATTTTTGTTGCCTGGTCGTAGAATTCAAGTAACCCTGTGAGGCAGGACCTGCCATCCCTGAACCCATGTTGATGCTGTGTTACAAAGTTCCTTCGCTCCAGATGCTCCACTAGTTTTTTTCGCACAATCTTCTCCATCAGCTTGCATGGTATGCAGGTTAGGGACACTGGCCTGTAGTTCAGTGCCTCCTGTCTATCCCCTTTCTTGTATATCGGGACTACGTTAGCTGCTTTCCAAATATCTGGCAGTTCCCCTGTTGCCAGTGATTTGTTATACACTATGGAGAGTGGTAGGCTCAGTTCTCTTGCTCCTTCCTTTAGAACCCAAGGGGAGATTCCATCTGGGCCTATAGCCTTCGTCACGTCCAACTCTAGTAAACACTTCCTTACTTCCCCACTGGTAATCTCAAACTCTTCCAGTGGTTCCTGGTTAGCTATTCCCTCACTTACCTCTGGAATTTCTCCTTGTTCTAAGGTGAAGACCTCCTGGAATTTCTTATTCAATTCCTCACACACTTCCTTGTCATTTGTAGTGAATCCTTCCGCCCCTATCCTTAATCTCATAACCTGTTCCTTTACTGTTGTTTTTCTCCTAATGTGGCTATGCAACAATTTAGGCTGAGTCTTTGCCTTGCTTGCGATGTCATTTTCGTATTGTCTTTCTGCCTCTCTTCTCATCCTGACATATTCATTCCTGGCATTCTGGTATCTTTCTCTGCTCTCCAGTGTCCTGTTATTCCTATAGTTTCTCCATGCCCTTTTACTTTGCTGCTTAGCTAGCCTACATCTTTGATTAAACCATGGGTTTCTCATCTTCATTTCTCTGTTTTCCTTTTGGACTGGGACAAACTTGTTTGCTGCGTCCTTGCACTTCTGCGTGATGTAATCCATCATATCTTGGGCCGTCTTTCCCCTGAGCTCTGTTTCCCATGCTATATCTGTTAGGAATTTTCTTATCCCCTCATAGTTTCCCTTTCGGTATGCTAACCTTTTGGTTTCGGTATCCCTCCTCGAGTTCAATAACCCTTCTTCAATCAAGTACTCAAACACCAGTACACTGTGGTCGCTCATTCCTACTGGGTCCTCAAAACCGATGTGTGTGTGTGTGTGTGTGTGTGTGTGTGGTGTGTGTGTGTGTGTGTGTGGTGTGTGTGTGTGTGTGTGTGTGTGTGTGTGTGTGTGTGTGTGTGTGTGTGTGTGTGTGTGTGTGTGGCGTGTGTGTGTGTGTGTGTGTGTGTGTGTGTGTGTGTGTGTGTGTGTGTGTGTGTGTGTGTGTGTGTGTGTGTGTGTGTGTGTGGTGTGTGTGTGTGTGTGGTGTGTGTGGTGTGTGTGTGTGTGTGTGTGTACTCACCTAGTTGTACTCACCTAGTTGTGTCTGCAGGATCGAGCATTGACTCTTGGATCCCGCCTTTCGAGCATCGGTTGTTTACAGCAATGACTCTTGTCCCATTTCCCTATCATACCTGGTTTTAAAATTATGAATAGTATTTGCTTCCACAACCTGTTCCTGAAGTGCATTCCATTTCCCCACTACTCTCACGCTAAAAGAAAACTTCCTAACATCTCTGTGACTCATCTGAGTTTCAAGCTTCCATCCATGTCCTCTCGTTCTGTTACTATTCCGTGTGAACATTTCGTCTATGTCCACTCTGTCAATCCCTCTGAGTATCTTATACGTTCCTATCATGTCCCCCCTCTCCCTTCTTCTTTCTAGTGTCGTAAGGCACAGTTCCCTCAGGCGCTCCTCATACCCCATCCCTCGTAGCTCTGGGACGAGTCTCGTTGCAAACCTCTGATGTGTGTGTGTGTGTGTGTGTGTGTGTGTGTGTGTGTGTGTGTGTGTGTGTGTGTGTGTGTGTGTGTGTGTGTGTGTGTGTGTGGTGTGTGTGTGTGTGTGTGTGTGTGTGTGGTGTGTGTGTGTGTGGTGTGTGTGTGTGTGTTGTGTGTGTGTGTGTGTGTGTGTGTGTGTGTGTGTGTGTGTGTGTGTGTGTGTGTGTGGTGTGTGTGTGTGTGTGTGTGTGTGTGTGTGTGTGTGTGTGTGTGTGTGTGTGTGTGTGTGTGTGTGTGTGTGTGTGTGTGTGGTGTGTGTGTACTCACCTAGTTGTGTTTGCGGGGGTTGAGCTCTGGCTCTTTGGTCCCGCCTCTCAACCGTCAATCAACAGGTGTACAGATTCCTGAGCCTATCGGGCTCTGTCATATCTACACTTGAAACTGTGTATGGAGTCAGCCTCCACCACATCACCCCCTAATGCATTCCATTTGTCAACCACTCTGACACTAAAAAAGTTCTGTGTGTGTGTGTGTGTGTGTGTGTGTGTGTGTGTGTGTGTGTGTGTGTGTGTGTGTGTGTGTGTGGTGTGTGGTGTGTGGTGTGTGTGTGTGTGTGTGTGTGTGTGTGTGTGTGTGTGTGTGTGTGTATTCACCTAGTTGTGTTTGCGGGGGTTGAGCTTTGCTCTTTCGGCCCGCCTCTCAACTGTCAATCAACTGTTTACTAACTACTTTTTTTCCACACTACACACACACACACACCCCAAGAAGCAGCCTGTGACAGCTGACTAATTCCCAGGACCTAGATTCAGGAAGCTCTGTGTATTTCTTCGTAAGTGGGTTTGCTACGAAGGTTCCTAAGTGCGCCCGAAGAAGATGCTTAGGTGCGATTCAATAAGGTCCACTTAGGAAGAAATTTGTTGGTTCACCTGCGTGCCGATAGAGGTCACTACTGTGTTTCGTTTGGCCAATCAGAGAGCAGCAACGTTCTTCATATTGAAGATTTAGCGCTGGTTTATCGGAGCTCTACTGCCTCCTATTTACGTCAAATTTTCTTATAAAATTAGTATATTTCGAAGTAAAACAATGTTTTTTCAACTTCTACAGCCAGCACCGACATTGTAGTAAACAAATATGTTACATTTGTTGTTTACCTACGTAATTCTAAGAGATACTGTGTAGTTGTCCTTGTTGCTCGGAAGATGCGCTGACAATTATTATATATATTTACTGAATTTACCCAAGGGCCACTAACTATCTAGTGGCCTCGAAGAGGACAGAAAGCCGGCGGCTTGTTAAAGGGCCCGCCAATTGTTTTACTGATATTTTTTAGCTGGAATTTAGCATTTACGGCTTCAGCGGGTAGGCAGTTCCATGGGTTTATAGCCCTCTTGGTGGAAAAAAACATCTGTTTTCAGTCCTACTTGAGAGAACATACTCTCCAACACTATATCTGTGATTGTCCTGTTATCAGTGACTTCATACCAAATGGTATGAGGTATTTTGAGCTCTGTAATTACTTCATACACTCAGGAATATTAGAAGATATTCTTGTGCTGCACCCAGATTTTGCCAGTGGAGGCTAATAGATCAGCATTAAGTATTTTGTTCTCTCCTAATTCCATGTATGACTGGCCGTCCTGTGAGGTGAGGATGTTGGATGAGTTTGTAGCTGGTTTTTGATCTACACTGTGTGGTCCTCTATACAGAATAGGGAAGCAGCACATTGCTGTAAATACCTAAACATGTTTAAAAATACATTGTTTGAGAGGAGTCTGGTAGAAACTGGTAAGAGTAATTATAATATAATGTTTCCATGATTCAGTGCTTACCTCTTGTGAAAATTGCTTAGAGTTGTTTAGTCAGAGTTGATTTGTTTTTTTGTATTGAGGCTGGTATTTTCTAAATTGATTCCATGTACAGTATGTCTAACCATCCTGTGAGATGGGAGTATTATATAAACTTATAGCTAGTTTTTTATCTACACTGTGTAATATTCCATATAGAATAGGGTAGCAGCACATTGCTGTGTATACCTAATCTTCTTAATAAAAAAAAATCAGTAATAAAGATTTTAAATTATAGTTTGTATTATTACAAATTCAGTACTGTATTATCCTTATTAAATCATGTTGACCATGGATCATTAAGATCTCATGTTGATATGTAATAGTCATATTTCTTTTGAACTGCTAATCCATGCTAATCATTCATTAAATTGAGCATTATGTCTCAATTTTTCACTTCCTTGGATATACTGTACAGTACAAAAAGATAGGATAAAAATAAACCAGTAATATTTCTTTCATTATATTTTTCATTTAAATAACTGCATCAATATTTTTACAGCTGACAGGATTTGTTTTACCATACAGGTGCATATTTGTTAAAAAAAAAATTGGTTTATTGTTACACACAATGGTGCTACATAGCCTTCCCAGCTTGGTGCCTTCTTTTAATACTTACTGATTAAAAAATAAATAATAAATACATTTTATTCAGGAAAAGTACATACAGTTGACTTACAAACATAATGTTGGATTTATAGACAGAGCTAGTACATACAATACCTAAAGCCACTAATACTCATAGCATTTCGGGCAAGGTGTGGGGGAAAAAATACAGACTAAAACTTAATAGTAATCGGGATTAGGTATAAATTGTGTTGAAAGAAGGAATAAAAAATACAAAAAGGGGGGTTAACATAGCATAACTCAGCAATTGCACATGTTGGTGAACAGCGTTGTTTAAAAAATAGCAAGACATGGGTTGACATTTAGGAGGTAAGTTAGGTTACATGGAGTTAATTAGGCAGTACTTGGTTTAACTCTTAAACTGGTTGAGAGAGGTACAGCCTTTGACATGATTCGGGAGGTCATTCCACATTCTGGGTCCCTTGATTTGTAGAGCACTTCTAGTTTGGTTACACACAGCCAAATTGAGTAACAGGAAGAGGTCTTGGACACAAATTTGTTCCATGCTAAATGTAGAGGAATCAGCTGAGTATTCCTCAAATAAAATAAGTTGCCTCAGCTTATAAGGTAAATAAAATAAGCATTTCTCAAATAAGTAGCTGCCTCACTGCTACATAGCCTTCCCGGCATGGTGCCTTCTTTTGATAATTTTTGTTCTACACCCAAGTTGTGTAACAGGAAGAGGTCTTGGACCCCTACTTCCCTCTCTCTTTTTTAATAGTCTATATAGTCATAATTATAGCTTTAAGTATTCAATGAATAAAGTTTGTGACATTTTTACCCTTTTCCTTACCTAACATCATTTGTGCAGCATATTTTTATTTTATGTCTCACCCAGATTTAATTTCAAAATAAAACCAAACTAAATAAATTAGAAATGGGTATGTATAGCTAAGGTACACCCTTACTACTAGGTGAACAGGGGCATTTGGTGATAGTAAATGATCCCATCAGGCAGGGCTCATCACCTTCGCTCATATTTCATGTTCACCAGTGTTTATTTACTTAATAACTACGGGTATAATATCTTGCTATTATAATACTAATTCTACTATCATCAAACACATATTTACTTCAAGTTTCAAGCAGAGAATGCATATATAACTAACACGAAGGACTCTTCTTCACTAGATTCACCAGCTATAATATTTTAGTCATGTTCCAATATCATAAATCGATCCCAGTGTTATGTAGTAGAGAAAAAATGACTTATATCCAGTTTACGTAAAGCTACGAGTGGTCGAAACCACACTTAAATCCCGGAATGAACTTACGAAGGTTTTTCCACTTAGTGTAGTTAATTGAATACAGACGTAGCCGCCACGAAGGCGCTAAGACGGAAAACGTTCTTAGCTAAGAGGAAAAACCTTCGTAAGTACCTTCCTGAATCCGGCCCCAGCTCCTTCCCACCAAACACACACCGAAACTACGACGTTGGTACAACGTTCGAACAAGTTTTAACACCTCCTAACCAGTTATAACAACCAATATAACAAGTTGTAACAACGTTCTAATACGTCATAAACACGTTAAGCCAAGATGTAACAACTCCTCTATTACATGTTGTAACAAGCGGAAAATAGAGACAGTTTCGGTTTGTGTTTCCAGGGTTTAGCCTTTCCGCGTAGCTCATTCCTCTCAGTTCCGGGACGAGTCTGGTGGCATACCTCTGAATCTTCTCTAACTTTCTCTTGTCTTTAACTGGGTATGGACTCCAGACTGGAGCTGCATATTCCAGGATTGGTCTGACATAAGTGTTATACAGGGTCCTGAACGATTCCTTACACAAGTTTCTTAAGGCAGTTCTTATGTTGGCCAGTCTAGCATATGCCGCTGATGATATCCTTTTGATGTGGGCCTCTGAGGACAGGTTCGGTGTGATATCAAACCCCAGATCTTTCTCTCTATTTGACTCTTGCAGGATTTCACCTCCCAGATGATACCTTGTGTTCAGCCTCCTGCTCCCTTCGCCTAATTTCATTACCTTACACTTTCCTGAGTTGAACTTTAGCAGCCATTTTCTAGACCATTCCTCCAGTTTGTCCAGGTTATCCTGTAGTCTCTGTCTATCTTCATCCATCTTGATTCTTCTCATAATTTTTGCCTCATCAGCAAACATTGAGAGGAATGAGTCTATACCCTCCGGAAGATCGTTTACATATATTAGAATCAGGATGGGTCCAAGTACTGAGCCCTGTGGGACTCCGCTGGTGACATCTTGCCACTCTAATGTCTCCCCCCTCACCGTTACTCGCTGTTTCCTGTTGCTCTCTTATCCACTGGAGCACCTTACCCTTTACTCCTGCCTGTTACTCCAACTTTTTAAAAAACATTTTATTGGGTGCTGTATCAAAGGCTTTCTGGCACTCCAGGAAAATGCAGTCGGCCCACCCCTTCTCTTTCCTGCCTAATTTTTGTTGCCTGGTCATAGAATTCTATTAAACCTGTGAGGCACGATTTATCATATCTGACCCCATGTTGGTGATGCGTTACAAAGTTATTTCCCTCCAGATGCTCTACGAGCCTTTTCCTCACGATCTTCTCCATCACTTTGCATGGTATGCAAGTTAGGGAAACTGGCCTGTAGTTCAGTGCCTCTTGCCTGTCACCCTTCTTGTATATTGGGACTACGTTAGATGTCTTCCAACTTTCTGGTATGTCTCCTGTTTCCAGTGACCTGTTATACACCATAGAGAGTGGCACACTTAGTGCTTCTGCACCTCCCTTTAGTATCCATGGTGAGATTCTGTCAGGCCAAACAGCCTTTGTCACATTCAGCTCCAGCAGACACCTTTTGACCTCATCACTGGTGAGGTCAGATTCCTCCAAGGTTGCTCGGTTTGCCTCCTCCTTATTTAGTGCAGGGGCTTCTCCTTGTTCTATTGTGAAGACCTCCTGGAATCTCTTGTTGAGTTACTCACACACCTCCTTGTCATTCACTGTGCATTTGTTCTCCCCTTTTTTCAATTTCATCACTTGTTCCTTCTCTACTGTTTTCATCCTGTGCGTGTGTGTAAATACCTAAGTGTAATTACCTAAGTGTAGTTACAGGATGAGAGCTACGATCGTGGTGTCCCGTCTTCCCAATACTCTTTGTCATATAACGCTTTGAAACTACTGACGGTCTAAGCCTCCACCATTTTCTCACCTAACTTGTTCCAACCGTCTACCACTCTGTTTGCGAAAAAAAACGCGCAATCTTTGATCTTGTTCAGAACACACATGTACTGTACTAAGCTTATCTTGAAGTTATCTTGAGATTTCGGGGCTTAGTGTCCCCGCGGCCCGGTCCTCGACAGGCCTCCACCCCCAGGAAGCAGCCCGTGACAGCTGACTAACTCCCAGGTACCTATTTACTGCTAGGTAGCAAGGGCATAGGGTGAAAGAAACTCTGCCCAATGTTTCTCGCCGGCGCCCAGTATCGATCCCAGGACCACAGGATCAAAGTCCAGCGTGCTGTCCGCTCGGCCGACCGGCTCCCCGGTTGGGGGAGTCGGCGGCGTGTGTGCGTGCTCGCCTAGTTGTACTCATCTAGTTGTGCTTCGTGGGGTTGAGCTCCGCTCTTTCGGCCCGCCTCTCAACTGTCAATCAACTGTTTCTACTATTTTTTTTCCACACCTCACACACACCCCAGGAAGCAGCCCGTGACAGCTGACTAACTCCCAAGTACCTATTTACTGCTAGGTAACAGGGACATAGGGTGAAAGAAACTCTGCCTATCGTTTCTCGCCCGTCGTGTGTGTGTGTGTGTGTGCGCTCGTCTAGCTGAACTCACCTAGTTGTGCTTGCTGCGGTTGAGCTCTGGCTCTTTGGTCCCGCCTCTCAGCTGTCAATTAACTGGTGTACCGATTCCTCAACTGGTGTACAGATTCTACATATACAGATGTGCATATGTATATGTATATGATACAGATGTGAGCTCGCCTGGCTGTGTTTGCTTCATCCACCATCACCTCATAAGTTCGCTTTTCTTTATATTAATCTGTTAATGGAAAACTTACTTCTCTCTCAAAAAAAAAATATTCTTTTATTTTTCATTTATATATACAGGAGTTCTTACATTCTTCAAAAACCATTAAATCGCAAACGGTTTCGGGAAAATGTTAATTTTCCCTGGAACACGACCCGCCAAATCGTTTAACAAGAAGGTACCCATTCACTGCTGGGTGAACAGAGGATATAAAGTTAAGGATTGGCGCTTAGTCAAGTGATTGGCGCAAGTGCAGAGTTGTCCTGTTGATATTAACTTCCGGTATATGGTTCTCACTCTTCCACCACACACTCCCATTCCATGTAATGTTATGGGACAACTCAAGGTATTGCCTAAACAAAATTATTAACATGTGTCAATGGCATGTGCTTGAAAACCATACAAAATTAAACAATTATTACATTAATGGAACAAAGTTCTGACCTAACAACCACAATTGAATTTTAAAATAGATAATGATTTTCTTTTTTCTCTTTTTTTTTCTGAAATATACAATATATTTACAAGACCAATGTACAATATATTTAATGTGCCATATATTTACAAGCTATATACAAGACCTGGAACAAGAAGACTAACATCTGCGTGATAGCAGTCAGGATTCACTGGCCTCAATGTGGTTGCTAGAACAATAATAACTCTTATGACAAGCACTGTAAAAATACAAATGGTAGTAGACTTAACAATGGCATCTAATTTATAACAAAATAAAGTTCAGAAAAACTATACATTATATATAATGGTAATAATAAGACACATGTGGTAGAAATACTGCAAATGTTTTTTTTTTCAAAACAAACAGAATAACTGCAGAGTGCACTCAATTATAAATTCTGCGGATATCTACACCTAGCTCATCCAGAGCACTATACAACTCTGGCTCTGACTGAAGGTCCGGAACAGATAAAACTTCATGTGACAAACTATCATCTTGAGAGATATCCTCGTTAACATCTAGCCAATGGACATGTGGTGAGTGCACGGTTGAAACGAGAGGTCTAGATCTAAGATTATAAGTGCTAGTATGGGGTTGCTGAACATCAAGTGGTCTGTCAACCACAGAAGGTGGTGTCCGAGTAGGAGTATCTGTCTGGGTAAGTTCATTGTCATCTTCCTCATCAGTCTCGTCAACAGTCATTTTAGCTAACTTCATGTGGTCTAAATGTTCATTTATATACTCTCCTGTTAACAAGTTCTTAAGTCTGTATTTGTTACCTTTGATAAGCTCGATTACCTTATATGGACCCAAAAATTTCTTAGTTAACTTGTACATAGGACCAGACCTGTGTTGGTTAAGTATCATTACTACAGATCCAACAGTTATTTTATTGGGTTTAGCTCGTGCATTCCTTGCCAGGGTGAACTCGGCTGTAGCTTTGGACAGTTGTTCTCGTATTTTCTTGAATACTAATTGCATCTGTCTACGCTTCACTTGAACAAAATCATCTACGTTATATAAGGGAGTAGGAGGTACATTAATCAATTCATTAGGGAGGATCTTATCTGTACCATAAAGAATAGCGTGAGGTGTGTCACCTGTAGAAACATTAATTGAAGAATTTATAGCACACTGAATTAAGGGTATAAAATCATCCCAATTGTTGTTATCAAAATTCAACGTGACTCTCAAGGCATCTAACACTTTCCTGTTAGTACGTTCGGCTAGTCCATTACTTGCTGGATGATAAGGCATGATGCTACATTTTTTGATGTTATATAAATCACACAAGCTAGTTAAAATACTATTACTGAATTCTGGACCATTATCTGAAAGGATTACTTTAGGCATACGATATCTACAAATTATTTGGTCATGGAATGCGCTGGCTATGGTTTCTGCTGTTTTGTTCGGGATAGGAACTAGTTCGCAAAACCGTGAAAAATTATCGACCATTACAAGCAAATGTTTGTTCCCTTTCTCTGTTTCCGCAAAATTTATCACTAAATCCATCGATATTCATTCCCAAGGAGCTTTAGTTGCTGGGTACACCTAAATTGGATTAGGTCCTGAAACATGTCCCTTGTGCTGTAAACAAGTTAAACATCTGTCAACATAATGAGCAATCTCCTTAGCCATTTTTGGCCAAAAATATTTCAATCGACCTTGTTGGAGTGTACGATCCTTTTCTGGATGTGCACTTGCAGGAGCATCATGGATAATTTTTAACACAGTTGGTACCAAGACAGCTGGAACAACTAACTGACATTTCCTCGGGGCTGTCCCTAGCTTTACTACTCTACACAGTAAATTGTCCAACATAACTAATTCTTTCAATGGTACTGGCGGTTTATGAATCGGGCGAGTGTCTTGCTTAGTCAAAAATTTAATGACGGGTGCCCATATGGGGTCTTATCTTTGTTCCGTTTCTACTACTGTAGCATCTAATGCTGGGTAATTTAACTGAATCGCAGCTACGTGTCGAGAAAACGCATCGGCTACAACATTTTGCTTTCCTGGAATATAACCAAATGTGGGATTGAATTCTTGAATTGTGAGCAAATATCTAGCAAATTTTCCAACTGGATTCTTTTTTTTGAACAAGGGAATTAATGGTTGGTGATCTGTAAGAACATGAACTGGGTAATTATAAATTGTATCCTTGAAATGTTTAAGTGCCCAGACAACTGCCAAGGCTTCTCGTTCTGTTGCACTATAATTTTTCTCTTCTTTAGATAAAGTACGGCTAGCATAAGCTATTGCGTGATCTCTGTGACCTTCTGTTTGAAGTAATGCAGCACCTAAACCCATCTGTAACCAACATAAAAGGTTTAGAAAAATCTGGGTACCTAAGGACAGGTGACGAAATCAAGGCTGCTTTGAGTTTTTTGAATGACTGATCCTGGGCCTCTCCCCAAACAAAGGGTTCATCTTTTCTTTGCAACTTGTAAAGCGGAGCGGCTATAATAGAGAATCCAGCAATAAACGAACGATAAAATCCTACAAGACCTGTGAACTGTCTTACGGCTTCTGCGGTACGAGGTGTTGGAAAATCATGGGCAGCAATAATTTTTTATTCATTCAATGTAATACCTGAAGGTGTAACTGTATGACCTAGGAAATTAATCTTCTGCTTTAAAAATGAACATTTTGCAAGCTTTATTTTTAAATTAGCTTCAGCGAGCTTTGCAAGTACTTTCTCAAGGTTCTGGAAATGAGTCTCAACATCTTGCGACATGATTATGAGATCATCAAGGTAAACTAGAAGCGTACTTCCTATCAATCTACGAAATAGATTTGTCATGAGCCGTGAAAAAGTTATTGGACTACTCTGCAAACCAAACGGCATTCTTTTGAAATGAAAATGACCATTGGGAGTACTAAAGGCTGTCAATTGTTTACTTTCCTCATCAAGGGGGATTTGCCAGAATCCCTGCAACAAATCTAACGTTGAGAATACTTTGTTTCTACCAATACTTTGCAACAAATCATTTAGAACTGGAAGTGGGAAGCGATCAGGTATTGTCACTCTGTCAAGCTTGCGATAATCGATTACAGGTCTCCAAGTCCCATCTCGCTTTGGTACAAGAATCAATGGAGCGTTCCATGGCGAATTACTCGATTCAATTACATCACTCTGTAACATTTCCTCTACAAGTTTATCTGCTTCTGCTCTCTGAGAATGGGGAAGATGGTAAGCTGGTACATAAATAGGCGTAGTTCCTTGTTCAAGGGGAATTTTATGTGTAATAAGAGGAGTGAGACCTAACTTTTCTCCTGGTAGAGCAACAACAGCTCTATTCTTGTTCAAAATTTTCAAAAGCTGAGCCACAGAGTCAGGAAAATCAGTAGGACTGAGGTGTTGCGCTTGCACCTCTGGCTGAGATCCCTGTTCTCCTGGTGTGAGTGTACAAACAGTATGATCCATGGAGACATCATCCACAACTCGCACCGGTAACGAGTAATGGGCAAAATCTACAACATGGGTACCAGACTGGAGATAGATATGGGCATTACTTGTGTTTGCGATAAATAATGTGACAGTACCATCCTGCACTGTGTGCCAGGAGGGTTCAACAAATGTACCATTCACTTTACATGTTTCACTTTCCGCAATCACATCCGACAACTCAGGCACTCCCTGAACCTTAACTCTTATTCTGGTGAGAGAATGAGGGTGTAGCACAGTGTCAGTAGCCATGGAACCACTGACTTCAGAGATGGAAGCTGCCAGGCGAGCGAGACAACGAGAATCCGTTAGGGCGTCCCCTTCCAGAAAGTCCCGATACTCATTCTCCTTAACAACTGCACAACTACTATGCGCTTCAATCGAGTGCCTGTTTTCTCGGGTATGCTACCACGACAATGATCTGACAAACCTACGCTAGCAAGGCGGGTGTCAACAAAATTAACGTAATCTGATTGAAGGTTGAACTCGTGGCCCTGTTGATACATGCTACACAAGGGTATGACATGGTCTTTGATACTTATGTTCCAACGATGGGGAAACAATGCAATATTTTCATCAATCATGGTGTACAGACCTAAGAGAATGTCTCCAGGAAAATGAATAATGTCAACAACTAAACATGTTATAGACAATGTGACATCATTGAACTTGAGTGGAAGGTCAATTTCACCCTGAACTTTTACTTTATTTCCTGAAATACCACTTAGAAAAGGTATGTGTGACTGTTTTAAAGTAGTAGGGTGCTTACTCTCAATGTCTCTAAGAGCTGAGGGCTTGACAATATTAATTTTTGCACCTGAGTCAAGAAAAACTTTTAAAACTCTACCATGTACAATGGCTGATACAAGGGGACCATCACTTGAGACTGGACAAGTTACTACTTTTGACTTATGTTGTCTGGGATATCTGCGTCTTGTTTGTGTCAAATTTACTGTGGATCCGTCAACATCTACAACTGGTCTAGAGTCAGTGTCCTCCTCTGTCAAGTGTCCAAATCTATTTTGGGTAGCTACTGAATACACAGGGAGGGCACTAGGATTGGCTAGCTTGAATTGGTTAGCGGATGGCCTTGGGGGTTTCCCGACGACATGGAGTGAACATTCTGAGCTCCAGCATTCTGTGACTGAGCATTATAATTTGAAGTTGCATTATAGCTGGGCTGGGAGTTGTAATTACGAGAGTTCTAATAATGTCTTGGACGCTGTGAGCCTCGCCAAGACTGACCATGGGAGTTACGAGGTGGAGATGTCCTTTGCCTAGCTCTACAATCCGCAGTGTGGTGACCAACTTGTTTATGGTACGTGCAATATGGAAGCCTAGAGTGATTAGATTGACGAGGGGGCCGAGAGAATTGTCTAGGAGGTGATGATCTAGGGGCGGACCAACACTCCCTTGCAAGGTGGTTACTCTTACTACAATGCCAACATGAGGAAGTGGATGGTTGTGGACTATGGCGTTTCGGCAATTTATGAGGCGGCGAATTTGACTGGGGGCTACGAGCATGGTTACGCTTCTGCGACCAAGAGTTTTGAGAATTTGTGGGAGGATGCTGAGAGCTTGTAACTACATTTACAGCATCAGAGGGTGGCAACAGTTGAGCACTTCGGGGAGCTAGTGTATTTGCGGCATTGTTAATAGCTTCAAATACTTCATCAATTTCATGTTTAACACCAAAATTTTGTTGCTCAACGATTGGTTTAGTATGCTCGGGGGCAAAATGCATTAAAGTACCAAATGCTATCATTTTGGCCATAGCCTCAGGGGACAGATTATTGTCTTTATCTAACCAAGTCGAATTATTCATAGCAGACACTAAGGCATAAAGATACTGATCGAGACGGCTAGTAAACGCATTAAACGATTCACCAGGCTGCATGGTGGCATTGGCAATTTTCTTGACTAACCTATACGGGTCAAGGTCTCCTTTATTAACAAAGCGGCGGCGAAAGAAATCTTTAAAATCAGACCATGACTGGAGGCTAACAATGGCTTTCTCGTCAACAACGAAACGTGCATCACCTTTGGTTGTGTCCACGGCTGACCGTGCAATTGCTAAGTATTCGGCATCAGTAGGCTTAGAAAAACGTGCAACTGTTTTTGCTTCAACCTTACTAAACCATGATTCTAATAAACGCGATTCCCCAGCTAAAAGAGGAATAGCCATTTCCTGAGCTGATCTCTGGCCATTGGGACGAGCAACTGTTCCCATTGATTCTGAAGGGGTTTCAACAGTGGTAGGCATTGTCACAGCCGTGGAAGTAATATTTGAACGCAGATTATAATTAAGTGCACCTGGCATCAGAAATAGTTTACACAAAAATAAACACACAAAAAAATATCAACTTGGCTAAAGTAAAAAAAAAATGGCAGAAATAAAATTATTAAATTGGGCTAGGCAAGAAAATAATTAAGAACAAGCAAATTGTAAACTAATTTTAGCAATCTTTCATTAAAAAAATGACTGGAATTAGATGTATGTGAATTAATTAAACCAGACTAAGCACAGCAATTGGGAATAAAAACTATAAAATGCAATTGCAAAATTTCATTAAAAAGATTCAACACAACAAATGGCAATGCAAGAAATATGGATGTAACACATAAACTGGACACAGGAATGTATATAACTGCTATGGTAAAAAAATTATAATATGAAATGTTGAAGGAATAAATTTCAATTTGAGGCCTGGAGGAATTAAAAAAAATTATATTGCACAAATCCTTAACTGCTACTAAAACAAGGATTTCTTACTTCACTGGAATTTGAATTTACCAATAACACTCTAGGAGAACAATTAAAATTCAATGAAATTACTGTAAGAAGCGGGAATGTTGAAATCACACAAGGAAATTGTGGGGAGTTGAGTACTGAGGCGGCTCCAATATTTAACAAGTCACTGATTGGTTAATTCACAGGATATTATGGAAAGTATTATGTAAGTCACGTTTTAGAACTTGGCACATTGTTCTCAACTAACAATTACTTATCTCAGGGTTGCAATTCATAAGAATCACCAGTAGCCAAAATTGGAGGAACGTCGTGAAGACATGAAGAGGCACATGTGAGGTTTGTTTACAAACTGGTGCGATGGCAGCGCTCCTGGCGGCGGTGGCGCGAGAATCAGGGACCCCACACTGTTGACGCTGGAAGCGCGAAGATAAATTCTGACGACGACGATATTGCGACGATGTCGGTGGAGAAACACGATTGGGAGGCAGGAGTTCACACAAAATGATGTAGCAGGGGCTGGTGGTGAGGTGTGAGCTTGAGAGGGAGGCGAGGTGTGTGAGCCTGGGGAGGCTACACAAGTCAAACAATTGCAGTCCACCAAATATTCTCAAGGAACAATACAGCACATACGATGATCAGTTGATAGTTGCGACGATGATTGACCACGATTGCAGTAGCTTGAACACTCACAAAGCTTAGATGCTGTCAGCTTGGGTGGTGGTGGGTGTAGGTTCCCATGTGGTGGCGCGAGATTCAAAAATGGCTGGCGCGGAAGCTTCCTTCCTCCTCACTGATGAATTAGCGTTCTCACAGGAAAATATTGACCCTTACTTCTGAAACGTTGGCCTGGAGTAGTGGTTGATTGCAGGACCCCGGTCTGGCACAATATTTGATGCGTGGGTGGCAGGATGGCGGCTTGTGGAGGCGGCTGATGGCGGTGGCGGCGGTGGCGGCTGTACTGTGACACACACGGCGATGCTGGGTACTTGAATTTTAGTTTCCAGAAAAAAATTTCTGGGTCCCACTGCTGCAACCAGTATTCGTTTGCCTTGTTCGGGTTGAATGTAAACACAGTAGTCGCTTCTGTATATATTTATTGACCGAGACAACAAGGTATATATCTGGCCAACCGAGGTCCACCTTACTCTGGGTCTGAGAGAGAACTGAGGCTGCTGGGAGCATGGCTTGATGCTCCTCTGTTTGGCATGACGTCAGAGGTCTACTTGCCTGTGATTGGTTACATTTCAACTGACAGAATTTGAGTATAACACATCAATAGGTGTCTAGGGGATTCAAAGGCTAGCAAAAAATATTCCAGTTTACTGGGGCATATAACATCAGTCACCATATCACCATAAGAAAACTACAATCTCTATAACTTACACTCTATCACTTTATCCAGCTTCTTAAAGCTTTGCATTTTCCTCAACAGGCCTCGAAACTGCTCACACTCAGCACTACCTGACACCAGGCTCTTACTGGCGCAGTGGGACACTAGTACCTATTAGGCTGATAATACCAATACAGGATGGTGGTGTCACAGTCATTATCAAAATGAGGTTGAGGAATTAGTATCTTACACAGCACAATGGTATCACTTAAGATCCTCAGGCACCCCACCTCAATAATACTACTACCTGGTATAAATGATGTACAAGGGTAGAAATGATCCATGGTAAACACTACTGCTTAACATTACATATCCTAACAGTGAATTAACACAAATAAGGCCACTAAGACCCGGATCGGGGCGACACCCATCCGCGGGACTCGGAAGATCAAAGAGTAGTGACCGCCCAGTATACAAGCAGGCCGGGAGCAACACTGTTTCCAAATCCACAAGTCAGCTGACTCTCCTCTTTCCAATATCACAGGCTCATATACAGACATTTCTCAGTAAATAACTCCTAATTCACACAATAACTAAACCGAGGTTACAATACACATCCTTTCATAATAATACATATCAATGCATCAATACATAATAGAATATATCATGATATACAAATAAGTCAATAGGGAATTCATATTAGCAAGACATGGCAACACTGGCTGGGGACGCTACGCCAGGGGGGGGGGGGGGGTTAAGGGAGGATTTCAAGACGTTACCGGTCAGCTGTTATACACAAGTATACATGAATACAATGTAAAGCATCATATACCAAAATAAGTAACAAAACCTTGTCTCTGTGGTATACATCTCACAGTGCCAGAATGTAAATTACTAATATGACAAGAGGACAATGCAATGAAGAATAATGAAATGGATATTTCACAGTATACATGCTAGTAATACAATAAATACCAAAATGCATACATTTTTCGTCATAATACCCATAGCTACATGCCATTAGGCTTCTGCTATTTACTATACTTCCAACATATCCACAAATACATGGCAATTACCTTTGGTATTATTATATAATATGCATAGATATATTAGACATACATTAGCAATACACAATTTATACTAGTATATTGTCGAAAGAAGAATATATATATTTATATATATATATATATATATATATATATATATATATATATATATATATAGATATATATATATTATATATATATATATTATATATATATATTATATATATCTATTATATATATATATATTATATATATATATATTATATATATATATTATATATATATATTGTGATGGTGTTCCCCCCCCCCTTATATTTCTCCCACGCCTGCAGTAAGAGTCATGTCCACTTTACCCGAGCGTTCTCTACGTCGCAGGCATCAGTTTGATATGTGTAGGAGAATGTAGTGTTCTCGAAGTGCCGAGAAATTCATAAAAGAAGAGTATTTTGGCCTATGGTTTAGGCCCTTTAGGAAGCCAATATGGCGCTGGCTCTTCTGTTTTCCTGCCAAAACTGTGTGACGTCAGTGACACCAGATTGGTCACCGACAGCGACGTGGCACAGGGAGCCAATGAAAACCTCCCGTGGCGAATATGACGTCACGAAGGAAAGGGGGTCCGGTCATCTCGCCGCGCTGCCGCCATCAGTCTAAGACAGCACGTGAAGGAGGTCGGACGTGCGCTGGGGGGTCCTGTCAGTTGGACAGTTTACCCCGTCTCCGGAGGACTTACGCATCACCCGTGGTCTGCCATCACCTGTGGGGTCTTCCTTCGTTCATGTGTTGGACCAGAGAAGGAATTGACAGAATATTGAGCAACAAGTGCTCCAGGAACAGGTGTTGTGCAAGAGTGGAGTCTAGGCAGCGACGTATGCGACGGCTGATAGCTCCACAGTGATGACGTAGTTGCTGAGCCAATCCTCTGTGAGGGAATCAGTCTGACACGACACGTCAAGGTGGTTGGACGTGCGAAGATTGGTCCTGTCAGTTTGACAGTTGTTTCCCGCTCCCTTGGATTTTACGCGTCACCCGAAGTCTGCCAGTACTCTGTGAGGTCTTCCTTCGTTCATGTGTTGGACCAGAGAGGGAATCGATGGGATATTGAGCAACAAGTGCTCCAGGACAGGTACTGTGCAAGAAGAAGTGAAGTCTGTGCAGTGACATATGCGACGTCTGAGGCAGTTCACCCATTTGTGACGGTGTAGTGGCTGGACCGAGCCACCGGGAAGCAGCGGAAGAAGAAAACTATTCGGGAATCCGAACGACTGCAGCCGAGACGTAGGCGGGCAGCCGTAGCTGGGAGGAGAAGTTGACGGCCGGGAGACCGACTCCAACCCTACAAGAAGTCGAGGAGGAGCACGGACCTGCAGTGAAAAGGCACGGAGACGACGCGCTTACGGTGGGACGTTGATTGAGTTCCTGGAGGACACAACAGGTGTGTGTGGGGGCGTTCCCTACACGAGGCAGGAGCCAGGACCAGGAGCTACAACTCAACTCTCACCGGAGGATAGGTGGAAGTAGGTGATACTAGTTTCCCTCCCAATTCCCCTTTAGTCAGCTATATTATTTAGCCTGAGTATTTTGTATGTCGTGAGCAAGGCTGACCTATGTCACAGTAAGGCACCAGTGTGCAGAGTGGTACTACATAGAGTACCCACGGGATTTATTACTATTATTGGTGTGTGCTGGCACCCGGAGTAATTGATGAATTTATTGTGTTGATAACGTCTTTAATGAGACTTTAATATGATCATTTAGTGAGAGAATATATAATAAATATGCCAGCATTTGGAGGTAAGCTATGTTTGCCCAATAACTATGTCATTACCATTATTGATGTCTATGACTCATCCACATATATATATGTCTATGCTTGTGTATTGAATAATCATTCATGTGTGCAGTGATTAATTGTGTCATCGCCCACGGAAGGAATTACTGAGAACTCCAGTGATATATACTTGCATACGTTATCATTAAATGAAGGGCAGTATGTTATTCTATGATAGTGAGTTATTGTGTCTATTAATATAGAGATGTTTGATTGAGCTCAAGATCAGTGCAGCGAAGTGTTGACGTGCTATTGTCACAAATATTGTGTGTTCGAATTTCTAGTGATCTTTGAGAACTTAAAGAAACTGGCGCGTCATGCCACAAGTTAACAGATAAAATAACATTCGCGTGGGGGTAGTCGCCCAGCTGATTTTGACATTGACGTGAGGGGGAGCGTTGCCGGCTTGGTGAGTTCATATTATATGTGTGGGAACGAGCGACTCCCGCCTGAAACAGCTGTTTGCTTATTGATATAATCTTGTGATGTCTTTGAATGAGTTTTAAGTAAAATACAAAGTACATTGGTGTTTATATCATCCCCTCCATATTTCTTGTGGCTATATAATACCTGAAAGCAGAGAGCGATAGAAGTAAATACCTGCCTGATATCAGACATATTGAGTGTGTTCTTGCCACTGTTACTACAATTCAACAAAACCACTGACGTGTTACTGGACACCGAAAACACCAGTTGGCGACCTTGTGGTTAGTAGTAGAGCCCTATGTTGGGGCGGGCATACAACAGTTAAGTGAACAAGTTGTGTTCCCACTCCTTCTTGATCAGAGGCCGGTTGGGATTGACTGGGATACTCTCCTGGCGTACAGTGGCGCCGCAAGGATAGAGTGAAGACCCGCAGGGCTACGGTGAGTGACCTTGAGTGTACTGTTGCTCACCGATAAACCCCGACATTGGCGACCTCGCCAGGATCACGATCAAGATAAAGGTTGCAGTTGTGGTACTTGGCAGTGGTATTAGATATCAGGTACAGGTTATTACTCATAGCACAAGATGGAGGATGATAAAGTAACAAGGTTCATTGACACTAGAGATGAGCAGGTGCTGGAGGAGTGCACCAAGGCACAGTTACAGTCAATAGCAGACCATTTTGGGATAAAGTTGAAATCTTCCAGAGTGGGAGAGAGAAGACTGGAGATCATGGCACAGCTCAGAGCACGAGATGAAGCTTTGGGGGAGGAATGGCCACAAACACCTGCCAGTATGGGAGAACACCTGAGCATTGGTGGGAGCAGCAGGGGATCCAGCGGCAGCAGGCACAGCGTTAAGCTGGAGATAATGAAGCTGCAGCTGGAAGCACAACTGAAGCGGGAAGAGCGAGAAGCAGAAGCGCAGCTGAGGAGAGAAGAAGCACACCAGCGCAAAGAAGAGCGAGAAGCACAGCTGAAGCGTGAGGAGCGAGAGGCACAGCAGCGCAGAAAAGAGCGAGAAGCGGAAGCACAGCAGCGCAAAGAGGAGCGAGAAGCACAGCTGAGGCGGCAGGAAATAGAAGCTAACAAGGATGTGGAGCTGAAGCGAGCTGAGCTAGGACTAGCTCCACCTGCTCCGCTACAGCAGGAAGACCGCCGAGTGAGGGAGCGAGATTTGCCGGTCTGTGTACCAAACGAAGCTGAAGGTTTCTTCGACCACTTCGAAAGGGTGGCTACTTTGAAGAGGTGGCCGAGGGCGGAGTGGGTGGAGCTGGTTCAGGGTAGGCTCACCGGTGAAGCTCGTGAAGCCTACAATATGCTCGACCTCCAAGAGTGCACCAACTACTATGCTGTAAAGAGAGCTGTGCTCCATTCTTTCAAGCTCACGCCAGAATGTTACAGGAAGAGATTTAGGGAATGTACCCGTTCGCCAGGAAAATCTTATGCAGAGACGGTGAGGGACATGGAGAGGAAGTTCCTTAAGTGGCTGGAGTCTGAAGAAGCGAGGTCGGCTGAAGAGGTCAAAAGGCTTATGGTCATGGAGAAGTTTATGTCCGTGCTCTCTCCTGAGATCAGGGTTAGAGTAAAGGAGGCGGACATTAAGGACCTGAGAGCCGCGGCCGACAGAGCCGACATGCTGGAAGAAGCTCTGCAACCACACCGAGAGGGACGGCACCGACCGACCAAACACTCCGGAAATGGTAGAAGTTATAGAAGGACGGACGGATGGAGGACAGGAGCAAGTTCTCCTGAGTCCCACCTCTCAAGTGGAGACAGGAGACGTTCAAAGAGTGCTGTGGAGCCGGTAAAGAAGTCCAAAGCTGAGAGCTCAAGAGTTGTTGCCGAAACCGAGGAGTCAATGAATGGCGCGAGGAAGATTCACCGAAGAAGGATCCGCTGCTACAAATGTGGAATATTCGGACACGTCGCGCGGGAATGCAGATACCCTGAGCAGCGGGGGAACGTTGCTTTCGTGAGGGTCGAGGACCAGATGGCCGAGTGGGTGTGGGATGAACCCGTACTGAGTGGGGAGAAAAGAGTTCACCCATTCGTGAGTAAGGGAACCGTAAGGATGGGAGACGCAGACCCCATCCCGGTGAAGATATTAAGAGACACTAGGGCAGATTTTACCCTGGTGAGTGAAACCCTGTTCCCCGAGGGTTACGAGAGTACCAGTGTGGGGGTGGCAAGTGTGACCACTGTGGGAGGCCCAGTGAGGATGCCCCTACACAAGGTGACTCTGAATTCTGATTATGGCTGCCAGACCCTAGTGTTGGGGGTCTGTGCATCAATGCCCAAGATGGAGGCACAAGTCATCTTGGGAAAGGACGCATGTGGAGGATATGTCCTCCCGAATCTCGCGAAAGGCGAGGAGTGCATAGAGCACTATGAGGAGACAGGTGGAGTGTTAGACGCCTGTGGGGACGGGATAGGAATCGCCACGGTGGCGTTCCCGGTTTGTGCTGTGATGCCGAGGCAGTGCGAAGGACACGGAGGGTGTGGATCTGACAGTGCTGACGAGGAGACGTCCGACAGTCTGGAAATCGATCACCTCTTCATGGGACCCGGAGAACGAGTGGAGGGCGAAGGCAGCCCAGATAGCAAAGTACAGGTGACCCTCGCCAGTTCTCTAGGGATGGACCGCACTCGTCTTGGAGAGTTGCAGCAGATAGAATTCCCCAAATTGATTCATG
Organism: Procambarus clarkii; assembly: GCF_040958095.1. Taxonomy (NCBI): domain Eukaryota; kingdom Metazoa; phylum Arthropoda; class Malacostraca; order Decapoda; family Cambaridae; genus Procambarus; species Procambarus clarkii. Next base: position 33,190,230 of record NC_091211.1, on the reverse strand, counting down.
AGGCAAATGGAGGACGTGTTGGTCCTGAGAGGGCCACTCATTGTTACGTACAGGACGGCATGCTGATGAGTTTTCTGCACAGAGCAGGGAACTGAGTGGGATGAAGCAGTATGTCCTGCGTTGTTTGCCATGTGTAACGCAGTAGTAGGATCGTTAGGTTTCTCACCATTCCAGCTGGTGTATGGACAAGGGGTGCAAAGTCCTCTGTCCAGGCTGAAGGAACAACGGACATCAGGAGTGACCGTGGGAACGGTCAACGGATATGTAAGGAGCGTTTCGCATTGGCGGCAGGAATACTGGTTGCAAATTAAACTCATACGATGGGAAGACAACGTAGTAGCAGATGCCCTGTCCTATATGCACTAACCAGACATGACTCTTATTTTAAGGGGAGGGGTATGTGACGGTGTTCCCCCCCTTATATTTCTCCCACGCCTGCAGTAAGAGTCATGTCCACTTTACCCGAGCGTTCTCTACGTTGCAGGCATCAGTTTGATATGTGTAGGAGAATGTAGTGTTCTCGAAGTGCCGAGAAATTCATAAAAGAAGAGTATTTTGGCCTGTGGTTTAGGCCCTTTAGGAAGCCAATATGGCGCTGGCTCTTCTGTTTTCCCGCCAAAACTGTGTGACGTCAGTGACACCAGATTGGTCACCGACAGCGACGTGGCACAGGGAGCCAATGAAAACCTCCGTAGCAAATATGACGTCACGAAGGAAAGGGGGGTCCGGTCAATGCGCCGCGCTGGCGCCATCAGTCTAAGACAGCACGTCAAGGAGGTCGGACGTGCACTGGGGGGTCCTGTCAGTTGGACAGTTTACCCCGTCTCCGGAGGACTTACGCATCACCCGTGGTCTGCCATCACCTGTGGGGTCTTCCTTCGTTCATGTGTTGGACCAGAGAAGGAATTGACAGAATATTGAGCAACAAGTGCTCCAGGAACAGGTGTTGTGCAAGAGTGGAGTCTAGGCAGCGACGTATGCGACGGCTGATAGCTCCACAGTGATGACGAAGTTGCTGAGCCAATCCTCCGTGAGGGAATCAGTCTGACACGACACGTCAAGGTGGTTGGACGTGCGAAGATTGGTCCTGTCAGTTTGACAGTTGTTTCCCGCTCCCGTGATTTTTATGCGTCACCCGAAGTCTGCCAGTACTCTGTGAGGTCTTCCTTCGTTCATGTGTTGGACCAGAGAGGGAATCGACGGGATATTGAGCAACAAGTGCTCCAGGACAGGTACTGTGCAAGAAGAAGTGAAGTCTGTGCAGTGACGTATGCGACGTCTGAGGCAGTTCACCCGTTTGTGACGGGGTAGTGGCTGGACCGAGCCACCGGGAAGCAGCGGAAGAAGAAAACTATTCGGGAATCCGAACGACTGCAGCCGAGACGTAGGCGGGCAGCCGTAGCTGGGAGGAGAAGTCGACGACCGGGAGACCGACTCCAACCCTACAAGAAGTCGAGGAGGAGCACGGACCTGCAGTGAAAAGGCACGGAGACGACGCACTAACGGTGGGACGTTGATTGAGTTCCTGGAGGACACGACAGGTGTGTGTGGGGGCGTTTCCTACACGAGGCAGGAGCCAGGACCAGGAGCTACAACTCAACTCTCACCGGAGGATAGGTGGAAGTAGGTGATACTAGTTTCCCTCCCAATTCCCCTTTAGTCAGCTATATTATTTAGCCTGAGTATTTTGTATGTCGTGAGCAAGGCTCACCTATGTCACAGTAAGGCACCAGTGTGCAGAGTGGTACTACATAGAGTACCCACGGGATTTATTACTATTATTGGTGTGTGCTGGCACCCGGAGTAATTGATGAATTTATTGTGTTGATAACGTCTTTAATGAGACTTTAATATGATCATTTAGTGAGAGAATATATAATAAATATGCCAGTATTTGGAGGTAGGCTATGTGCCCAATAACTATGTCATTACCATTATTGATGTCTATGACTCATCCACATATATATATGTCTATGCTTGTGTATTGAATAATCATTCATGTGTGCAGTGATTAATTGTGTCATCGCCCACGGAAGGAATTACTGAGAACTCCAGTGATATATACTTGCATACGTTATCATTAAATGAAGGGCAGTATGTTATTCTATGATAGTGAGTTATTGTGTCTATTAATATAGAGATGTTTGATTGAGCTCAAGATCAGTGCAGCGAAGTGTTGACGTGCTATTGTCACAAATATTGTGTGTTCGAATTTCTAGTGATCTTTGAGAACTTAAAGAAACTGGCGCGTCACGCCACAAGTTAACAGATAAAATAACATTCGCGTGGGGGTAGTCGCCCAGCTGATTTTGACATTGACGTGAGGGGGAGCGTTGCCGGCTTGGTGAGTTCATATTATATGTGTGGGAACGAGCGACTCCCGCCTGAAACAGCTGTTTGCTTATTGATATAATCTTGTGATGTCTTTGAATGAGTTTTAAGTAAAATACAAAGTACATTGGTGTTTATATCATCCCCTCCATATTTCTTGTGGCTATATAATACCTGAAAGCAGAGAGCGATAGAAGTAAATACCTGCCTGATATCAGACATATTGAGTGTGTTCTTGCCACTGTTACCACAATTCAACAAAACCACTGACGTGTTACTGGACACCGAAAACACCAGATAGCGACCTTGTGGTTAGTAGTAGAGCCCTATGTTGGGGCGGGCATACAACAGTTAAGTGAACAAGTTGTGTTCCCACTCCTTCTCGATCAGAGGCCGGTTGGGATTGACTGGGATAATCTCCTGGCGTACAGTGGCGCCGCAAGGATAGAGTGAAGACCCGCAGGGCTACGGTGAGTGACCTTGAGTGTACTGTTGCTCACCGATAAACCCCATCAATATATATATATTATATATATATATATATATATATATATATATATATATATATATATATATATATATATATATATATATATATATATATTTATATATATATATATATATATATATATATATATATATATATATATATATTATATATATATATATATATATATATATATATAGATATATATATATTTTAGTATATTGTGGTAGCAGTCTTTCCTGTAGACATATATTATTAAATATGACCGAAAAAGTAAGATTAATAATTCTAACACGAATTTTCTCAATCTTTCGTACATTACGCTTCACTGTTGGAGGTAAATCAAAAATCAATTCTCCAAAATTCATTTTTATTTCTAGTCTGACGCGACACGGGCGCGTTTCGTAAAACTTATTACATTTTCAAAGACTTCACAAATACACAACTGATTAGAACTTACGTATCTCTGCTATTATATCTACATTTGAGTGAGGTGGGAGGGATGATGTGGCATATAGTGACGTGGCATTAACACAAGACAGAACATGAGGGGATATTAATAGGGTATTAAAAGTATCAACACAAGACAGAACAGAAACAATGGGTATTGAATAGAAGTGTTTGTAGAAAGCCTATTGGTCCATATTTCTTGATGCTTCTATATTGGAGCGGAGTCTTGAGGTGGGTAGAATATAGTTGTGCAATAATTGGCTGTTGATTGCTGGTGTTGACTTCTTGATGTGTAGTGCCTCGCAAACGTCAAGCCGCCTGCTATCGCTGTATCTATCGATGATTTCTGTGTTGTTTACTAGGATTTCTCTGGCGATGGTTTGGTTATGGGAAGAGATTATATGTTCCTTAATGGAGCCCTGTTGCTTATGCATCGTTAAACTCCTGGAAAGAGATGTTGTTGTCTTGCCTATATACTGGGTTTTTTGGAGCTTACAGTCCCCAAGTGGGCATTTGAAGGCATAGACGACGTTAGTCTCTTTTAAAGCGTTCTGTTTTGTGTCTGGAGAGTTTCTCATGAGTAGGCTGGCCGTTTTTCTGGTTTTATAGTAAATCGTCAGTTGTATCCTCTGATTTTTGTCTGTAGGGATAACGTTTCTATTAACAATATCTTTCAGGACCCTTTCCTCCGTTTTATGAGCTGTGGAAAAGAAGTTCCTGTAAAATAGTCTAATAGGGGGTATAGGTGTTGTGTTAGTTGTCTCTTCAGAGGTTGCATGGCTTTTCACTTTCCTTCTTATGATGTCTTCGATGAAACCATTGGAGAAGCCGTTATTGACTAGAACCTGCCTTACCCTACAGAGTTCTTCGTCGACTTGCTTCCATTCTGAGCTGTGGCTGAGAGCACGGTCGACGTATGCGTTAACAACACTCCTCTTGTACCTGTCAGGGCAGTCGCTGTTGGCATTTAGGCACATTCCTATGTTTGTTTCCTTAGTGTAGACTGCAGTGTGGAAACCTCCGCTCTTTTCCATGAGTTTCAAACTAACTAACAACTAACAACATTATATGGAGGACCTATGGCAATTCCACGACCAAGAGATGGCTTCCTGAACCTTGCAGGAATTAACCTCACTGAGGACCAAGTCACTCTCCTAAACCTGGGCATAAACTGTCATGTTATGTCCAGACCGAGTGAAATGGCCCGGAAAGTAGAGTTGGAAATTCTGTTGGACGACATATTCGACCTCGAGACACAAAAGAAGGTCACTACCAAAGATACCTTACAAGCAGAACTTATTGCAGAAGGAGGAAAGAATCGAGGCAACTACAGAAGCACCATACTGTCCCCCGAGCTTAAAGCGGCAGCTAAAAGCCTTCGTGAGAACAAGGAGATAGTTGTCAGGAGAGGTGACAAGTCGCCAATATATGTCATTCTTAAAAAAGACGAATATCTGGCGAAAATGAACATCATACTCTCTGACCAAACTAAGTTCCAAAGGGTAACGAAGGACACTACAGCCGAATTAAAAGCAAAGGTCAACAAACTGATCGAAACTGTGAACGCCAAGAAATCCGGACTCC
>NC_091211.1:33042878-33180378 GCF_040958095.1 Procambarus clarkii | reverse complement strand
CTGGGCACTAGAAACAATAAAAAAGTGTTACCCACGACTGGACATAACTAAATACTAAATAAAATAAGCTTCTCCGTCCGTTTGTCCCAAAATGGGCAGAAAATTAACCGATTCCTGGAGGCGTGGCTTGACCAAGGCGGGAGGAGACGCCATTATTAACAACAGTCTTGCCTGAGAGAACGCTCGCCAACCTCCGTGGATCTTGGCCTCAAGTGGAAGTGTTGTAGGACGCCAAGTCTCCCATCATCAGCACGCCTTCACTAGCAAATAGTGAAGTGTTCTATATCCATATGACTACTATTAATGTACTTTTATAGCCATATTCGTATGTTATGTCAAGTGGCTAGGATGCAGGGCAAGCCAATCGGAACAGTTAAGCCTAAATTAATTAAATGTAATAATTATTTTCCGTGATACAGCCGTCATATATTGGATACGATTTATTACTGTGTGCCCTTATGACAGGTGAAATTTAAGATGAAGAAGACTTACAACAGATTACCTGGTTCAAAGAGAAGCATGCTACGACGCTCTTATATCCACCAGACTCACCTTGCGTGGCGCGGAGGTCTCCATGGTACATTAACGAGGCCACAGTCTACACAACAGTTAGACTGTACCTTATATTAACCATTCTGTAGATAAACTATTACTAACTAATTGGAACCAGTCGTTTAATTTCGATTACGGCATTATTAAATATACCCCACAACTTGTGTAGGAAGCTACTTATATGGAAATTAGTATTATACAGTGATATTTAAATAAATAAATTAATAAATAAATTAATTATAAATAAATAAATTAATTAATAATTGTAATTAACATTAATAATATAATCCCACGAGTCAGTTTTCCACACACCACCCAACACACATACATTTGTCCACCACACGCACACACCCAACACACCCAACACACACCCAACACACACCCACACCCAACACACACCCAACACACACCCACACCCAACACACACCCAACACACACCCAACACACACCCAACACACACCCAACACACACCCACACCCAACACACACCCAACACACACCCACACCCAACACACACCCAACACACACCCAACACACACCCAACACACACCCAACACACACCCACACCCAACACACACCCAACACACACCCACACCCAACACACACCCAACACACACCCAACACACACCCAACACACACCCACACCCAACACACCCAACACACACCCAACACACACCCACACCCAACACAAACACACACACACCCAACACACACACACACACACCCAACACACACACACACACACACCCAACACACACACACCCAACACACACCCACACCCAACACACACCCAACACACACCCATCACACACACACACCCAACACACACACACCCAACACACACCCACACCCAACACACACCCAACACACACCCAACACACACCCAACACACACCCAACACACACACACACCCAACACACACCCACACCCAACACACACCCAACACACACCCAACACACACCCAACACACACACACACCCAACACACACACACCCAACACACACCCACACCCAACACACACCCAACACACACCCAACACACACCCAACATACACCCAACACACACCCAACACACACCCACACCCAACACACCCAACACACACCCAACACACCCAACACACACCCAACACACCCAACACACACCCAACACACACCCAACACACACACACACACACAACACACACCCACACCCAACACACACCCAACACACACCCAACACACACCCAACACACACCCAACACACACACACACCCAACACACACACACACCCAACACACACACACCCAACACACACACACACCCAACACACACACACCCAACACACACCCACACCCAACACACACCCAACACACACCCAACACACACCCAACACACACCCAACACACACCCAACACACACCCAACACACACCCACACCCAACACACCCAACACACACCCAACACACACCCACACCCAACACAAACACACACACACCCAACACACACACACACACACCCAACACACACACACACACCCAACACACACACACACACGCACCCAACACACACACACACACGCACCCAACACACACACACACACACCCAACACACACACACACACGCACCCAACACACACACACACACACCCAACACACATTTTTCAGTGTCAGAGTAGTTAACAGGTGGAATGCATTAGGCAGTGATGTGGTGGAGGCTGACTCCATACACAGTTTACAATGTAGATATGATAGAGCCCAGTAGGCTCAGGAACCTGTACACCAGTTGATTGACAGTTGAGAGGCGGGACCAAAGAGCCAGAGCTCAACCCCCGCAAGCACAACTAGGTGAGTAGAAATAGGTGAGTACTCCCTCAACACACACACACACACTCCCCAAACACGCACACTGCCCCACAACACACAAAGCCTCACGGATAAGTTGGCAGCGCTCGGGGGTCGTAGTCCTAAGGGCCCAGGTTCGATCCCAGGATGAGGCGGAAACAAATAAGCAGAGCTTCTTTCACCTGATGCATCTGTTTACCTAGCAGTAAATAGGCACTTTGCAGTTAGAAAGCTGCTACGGGCTATTTTTTTTGGCCTTGTGTGTGTGTGTGTGTGTGTTAGAGACAAATATATGTAGTAGACATATTAAAGAAAAAAATTGTTAGATCGACTGGGTCCAAGAGCTAAAACCTCGATTCTGCAGACACAAATAGTAAATGCAACCCATGAGGTGACCTCCGTCTGGGTCAGACATGACCTACTGACCATCGCAGACAGGCTGACACGTATGGGCAAGTTTCCTTACACCCGTTGCCTCTGTTTACCTAGCAGTGATTAGGAACCTGGGTGTTAGTTGACCGCTGTGGGTGGCATCCTGCGGAATGGTCAAATGCTGCATATATCTGCAAGGTATACTCGAATTACCCACAAACGCCGTAAGGCACTGTTATGTGCTGCTCCCTAGCAATGCACTGTTGTGTGCTGCTCCCTAGCAAGGCACTGTTATGTGCTGCTCCCTAGCAAGGCACTGTTGTGTGCTGCTCCCTAGCAAGGCACTGTTATGTGCTGCTCCCTAGCAAGGCACTGTTATGTGCTGCTCCCTAGCAAGGCACTGTTATGTACTGCTCCCTAGCAAGGCTCTGTTATGTGCTGCTCCCTAGCAAGGCACTGTTATGTGCTGCTCCCTAGCAAGGCACTGTTATGTGCTGCTCCCTAGCAAGGCACTGTTATGTGCTATGTGCTGCTCCCTAGCAAGGCACTGTTATGTGCTGCTCCCTAGCAAGGCACTGTTATGTACTGCTCCCTAGCAAGGCTCTGTTATGTGCTGCTCCCTAGCAAGGCACTGTTATGTACTGCTCCCTAGCAAGGCTCTGTTATGTGCTGCTCCCTAGCAAGGCACTGTTATGTGCTGCTCCCTAGCAAGGCACTGTTATGTGCTATGTGCTGCTCCCTAGCAAGGCACTGTTATGTGCTGCTCCCTAGCAAGGCACTGTTATGTGCTGCTCCCTAGCAAGGCTCTGTTATGTGCTGCTCCCTAGTAAGGCACTGTTATGTGCTGCTCCCTAGCAAGGCACTGTTATGTGCTATGTGCTGCTCCCTAGCAAGGCACTGTTATGTGCTGCTCCCAAGCAAGGCACTGTTATGTACTGCTCCCTAGCAAGGCTCTGTTATGTGCTGCTCCCTAGCAAGGCACTGTTATGTACTGCTCCCTAGCAAGGCTCTGTTATGTGCTGCTCCCTAGCAAGACACTGTTATGTGCTGCTCCCTAGCAAGGCACTGTTGTGTGCTGCTCCCTAGCAAGGCACTGTTATGTGCTATGTGCTGCTCCCTAGCAAGGCACTGTTATGTGCTGCTCCCTAGCAAGGCACTGTTATGTGCTGCTCCCTAGCAAGGCTCTGTTATGTGCTGCTCCCTAGCAAGGCACTGTTATGTGCTGCTCCCTAGCAAGGCACTGTTATGTGCTATGTGCTGCTCCCTAGCAAGGCACTGTTATGTGCTGCTCCCTAGCAAGGCACTGTTATGTGCTGCTCCCTAGCAAGGCTCTGTTATGTGCTGCTCCCTAGCAAGGCACTGTTATGTGCTGCTCCCTAGCAAGGCACTGTTATGTGCTGCTCCCTAGCAAGGCACTGTTATGTGCTGCTCCCTAGCAAGGCACTGTTATGTGCTGCTCCCTAGCAAGGCACTGTTGTGTGCTGCTCCCTAGCAAGGCACTGTTATGTGCTGCTCCCTAGCAAGGCACTGTTATGTGCTGCTCCCTAGCAAGGCACTGTTATGTGCTGCTCCCTAGCAAGGCACTGTTATGTGCTATGTGCTGCTCCCTAGCAAGGCACTGTTATGTGCTGCTCCCTAGTAAGGCACTGTTATGTGCTGCTCCCTAGCAAGGCACTGTTATGTGCTGCTCCCTAGCAAGGCACTGTTATGTGCTATGTGCTGCTCCCTAGCAAGGCACTGTTATGTGCTGCTCCATAGCAAGGTTCATGAAGTGAACCAGTTAATTATGAGTTCCCTCATAAACCAGTGAACCTCCTGGCCTTAAATATGTAAGTTCAAAATGTCTAGGGGTGAGTGAAAGTCTTAGTAAAACCCACCAGATTTCTGGGGCGAACTTATCTATATGACACAGCTTATTTATAATATATATTGTCATATACCGACAACTAAGTAACACTCAAGTAAGTTAACACAAAACACAAGTCACAGAAGCTAGATGTCACTAAGCAAAGATCACTTAATAATATGAGTACACTAGACAGCATAAGACTGTCTGGCAAGTTGTTAACAAGGTGGGTGGTGACGGCACATAACCAGAGTGTGGGGGCTCAGGGGATAATGTCTCAGCATGGACATCAATAAATCAGTCAGCATAAACATAACATACACCCAATCGAGGATGGCACATCCACCGGAGCACAAGCTCCACCAGGAACAAGCACACCGTCCGACACAGGGCGCGTCACAACAGCCAAGGGCACATCCACAAATGCATCCACCGGGCCCTCCTCTACAGCCAGCGGCGGGAACTCTTCCTCGCGAAAGAGATTCACTTGGGGAACGAGAACTGCCGAGCAGGCAGCAGCTAGGTAGCCCGACAAACCACTATGAAAGCAGGTGCGAGGCCGACATGGTAGTATACTCGGACATAATATTCCATGAACCGCACAGAGGACGGGATGTCCAACCGCAGCCGCATCCCCAGAGTGCAGGTACTAGTTCGAACGCCCATTAGCTTCCCAGAGGAAGCCGCACACTCAAGACAGCACTAAACTGCCCAAAGTAGCGCCGCACCGGCTCCTCCGGGAATTCAAGGGGCGCACCATGCACGCTGACAAAGGTGACGGCCCCACTGTGGTCCGAGATGACCACCGTACCAGCAGGGTCCGGCAGGGGCAAGGACCACCCCTCGTAATAGCGGAGAAACAGTCTCCGTGGTGTAGTGGTTAGACACTCGCCTGGCGTTCCGCGAGCGCTATGTCATGGGTTCGTATCCTGGCCGGGGAGGATTTACTGGGCGCAATTCCTTAACTGTAGCCTCTGTTTAACGCAACAGTAAAATGTGTACTTGGATGTAACAATGATTCTTCGCGGCGGGGATCGTATTCCAGGGACCTGCCCGAAACGCTACGCGTACTAGTGGCTCTACAAGAATGTAACAACGCTTGTATATATCTCACACACAAAAAAACACCACCACCCTGTAGTCGTCCTCACATGCAACCTTCACAATGGCCCGATGCGATGACACAAATTCTACACTATAGATCGCCGCCACGGAGACACTCAGCATATCACACAACACTACTTCCATGGCTGCGTAGTCGGCCCTTCCAGTAAATTGCCGGCCCACCGAATGAGCCCGCAAAACAAGGGGAGGGGGGGATGGGTCCCCGCATCACGCAAGTCTCGTCAGCAGACGACGAGGCAGCCAACCACCACACACGTCGGGCAACGACGGTGGAGCCGGTCAGCCGAGCGGACAGCACGCTAGACTTGTGATCCTGTGCTCCTGGGTTCGATCCCGGGCGCCGGCGAGAAACAATGGGCAAAGTTTCTTTCACCCTATGCCCCTGTTACTTAACAGTAAAATAGGTACCTGGGTGTTAGTCAGCTGCCACGAGCTGCTTCCTGGGGGTGGAGGCCTGATCGAGGACCGGGCCGCGGGGGCACTAAAGCCCCGAAATCATCTTAAGATAACCTCAAGATAACGACTGGAGCACAGTCGGGCACCTCTACGCCCCCTGCCAACTGGGGGCGAACTCTCCTGCAGAGTACACTTGAGCCTCGACAACCAGAGCGCAACTCCACAGTCTGCCGCGACTGCAGGATGCCTACTACTGCTATACACAACAGAAACACTTAACTACTAACCACCTCACAGATTGCTAACTCTGACAACACATGCAGACACGGACAATGATATGGGGGGAGGGGGGGGGGTAGTGTCAGTAGCAGCGGCTGCGCCTCGAAACTAGCTGTTAACACTCTCACACAACATGAAACTAGCTGTTAACACTCTCACACAACATGAAACTAGCTGTTAACACTCTCACACAACATGAAACTAGCTGTTAACACTCTCACACAACATGAAACTAGCTGTTAACACTCTCACACAACATGAAACTAGCTGTTAACACTCTCACACAACATGAAACTAGCTGTTAACACTCTCACACAACATGAAACTAGCTGTTAACACTCTCACACAACATGAAACTAGCTGTTAACACTCTCACACAACATGAAACTAGCTGTTAACACTCTCACACAACATGAAACTAGCTGTTAACACTCTCACACAACATGAAACTAGCTGTTAACACTCTCACACAACATGAAACTAGCTGTTAACACTCTCACACAACATGAAACTAGCTGTTAACACTCTCACACAACATGAAACTAGCTGTTAACACTCTCACACAACATGAAACTAGCTGTTAACACTCTCACACAACATGAAACTAGCTGTTAACACTCTCACACAACATGAAACTAGCTGTTAACACTCTCACACAACATGAAACTAGCTGTTAACACTCTCACACAACATGAAACTAGCTGTTAACACTCTCACACAACATGAAACTAGCTGTTAACACTCTCACACAACATGAAACTAGCTGTTAACACTCTCACACAACATGAAACTAGCTGTTAACACTCTCACACAACATGAAACTAGCTGTTAACACTCTCACACAACATGAAACTAGCTGTTAACACTCTCACACAACATGAAACTAGCTGTTAACACTCTCACACAACATGAAACTAGCTGTTAACACTCTCACACAACATGAAACTAGCTGTTAACACTCTCACACAACATGAAACTAGCTGTTAACACTCTCACACAACATGAAACTAGCTGTTAACACTCTCACACAACATGAAACTAGCTGTTAACACTCTCACACAACATGAAACTAGCTGTTAACACTCTCACACAACATGAAACTAGCTGTTAACACTCTCACACAACATGAAACTAGCTGTTAACACTCTCACACAACATGAAACTAGCTGTTAACACTCTCACACAACATGAAACTAGCTGTTAACACTCTCACACAACATGAAACTAGCTGTTAACACTCTCACACAACATGAAACTAGCTGTTAACACTCTCACACAACATGAAACTAGCTGTTAACACTCTCACACAACATGAAACATAACATATCATGTAATAATAATATAATGCCATGCAATACAGTACACGTGAATATAATAACATTTTAATATAGATCGGCATATAATTAAATACTGGCGCATGGTTTAAATGTAATAGAGGTATTCTTAACACTTAAAAGCATGACCTCAGCGTATCCACTCTGAACTGGTGAGGCTGGGTCACAACAGGCACAGCGCGAGGAAAACAGCTGGAAGGCTACACATGAAATATGCCACAAGGCAAAGAAACTATAACCGCAAGGAGTGGGCCAGAAGGTCCCAGAGTCCTAAAAAGAGTTCATGCACGAAGTCAAACTGTGGGTTCGCGCACACACGAAGTAGCTACCACTGGGCTTGTGTGAGGGAGGATACTGTGTATGGTTATCTTGAGATTATCTTGAGATGCTTTCGGGGCTTTAGTGTCCCCGCGGCCCGGTCCTCGACCAGGCCTCCACCCCCAGGAAGCAGCCCGTGACAGCTGACTAACACCCAGGTACCTATTTTACTGCTAGGTAACAGGGGCATAGGGTGAAAGAAACTCTGCCCATTGTTTCTCGCCGGCGCCTGGGATCGAACCCAGGACCACAGGATCACAAATCCAGCGTGCTGTCCGCTCGGCCGACCGGCTCCCAAGGGATCCTGAAATGGTGAAGGGATCCCTGAAATCTGAAAAGTTAACAGTGATCTGGCAATACTGGTGAACTGTGAGCGAAGAAATTGGAAACTCAAGACTTTGAAGACGACGTACGGGCAAATATCATCAATTGTGCCAGCAGGTGTGTGAGGTAATTGGCACGCTCTCTGCTTAAGGTAGTCTAGCAGTGAGTGACACAGGAAGAGTAACTAGGTGGAGGAGCAGCATGGAGGAACTAGGTGGAGGAGCAGCATGGAGTAACTAGGTGGAGGAGCAGCATGGAGTAACTAGGTTGAGGAGCAGCATGGAGGAACTAGGTGGAGGAGCAGCATGGAGGAACTAGGTGGAGGAGCAGCATGGAGTAACTAGGTGGAGGAGCAGCATGGAGGAACTAGGTGGAGGAGCAGCATGGAGGAACTAGGTGGAGGAGCAGCATGGAGTAACTAGGTGGAGGAGCAGCATGGAGTAACTAGGTGGAGGAGCAGCATGGAGGAACTAGGTGGAGGAGCAGCATGGAGGAACTAGGTGGAGGAGCAGCATGGAGTAACTAGGTGGAGGAGCAGCATGGAGTAACTAGGTGGAGGAGCAGCATGGAGGAACTAGGTGGAGGAGCAGCATGGAGGAACTAGGTGGAGGAGCAGCATGGAGTAACTAGGTGGAGGAGCAGCATGGAGGAACTAGGTGGAGGAGCAGCATGGAGTAACTAGGTGGAGGAGCAGCATGGAGTAACTAGGTGGAGGAGCAGCATGGAGGAACTAGGTGGAGGAGCAGCATGGAGGAACTAGGTGGAGGAGCAGCATGGAGTAACTAGGTGGAGGAGCAGCATGGAGGAACTAGGTGGAGGAGCAGCATGGAGGAACTAGGTGGAGGAGCAGCATGGAGTAACTAGGTGGAGGAGCAGCATGGAGTAACTAGGTGGAGGAGCAGCATGGAGGAACTAGGTGGAGGAGCAGCATGGAGGAACTAGGTGGAGGAGCAGCATGGAGTAACTAGGTGGAGGAGCAGCATGGAGGAACTAGGTGGAGGAGCAGCATGGAGGAACTAGGTGGAGGAGCAGCATGGAATAACTAGGTGGAGGAGCAGCATAGAGTAACTAGGTGGAGGAGCAGCATGGAGTAACTAGGTGGAGGAGCAGCATGGAGTAACTAGGTGGAGGAGCAGCATGGAGGAACTAGGTGGAGGAGCAGCATGGAGTAACTAGGTGGAGGAGCAGCATGGAGGAACTAGGTGGAGGAGCAGCATGGAGTAACTAGGTGGAGGAGCAGCATGGAGTAACTAGGTGGAGGAGCAGCATGGAGGAACTAGGTGGAGGAGCAGCATGGAGTAACTAGGTGGAGGAGCAGCATGGAGGAACTAGGTGGAGGAGCAGCATGGAGTAACTAGGTGGAGGAGCAGCATGGAGTAACTAGGTGGAGGAGCAGCATAGAGTAACTAGGTGGAGGAGCAGCATGGAGGAACTAGGTGGAGGAGCAGCATGGAGTAACTAGGTGGAGGAGCAGCATGGAGTAACTAGGTGGAGGAGCAGCATGGAGGAACTAGGTGGAGGAGCAGCATGGAGTAACTAGGTGGAGGAGCAGCATGGAGGAACTAGGTGGAGGAGCAGCATGGAGTAACTAGGTGGAGGAGCAGCATGGAGTAACTAGGTGGAGGAGCAGCATAGAGTAACTAGGTGGAGGAGCAGCATGGAGGAACTAGGTGGAGGAGCAGCATAGAGTAACTAAGTGGAGGAGCAGCATGGAGGAGCAGCATAGAGTAACTAGGTGGAGGAGCAGCATGGAGTAACTAGGTGGAGGAGCAGCATGGAGGAACCCACAATGGGAGGAGGAGATAGTGTTGTAGAGAGAGGTTTGGGTCAGTGGGAAGAGAGAGGGAAGGCCAGTGGGAAGAGAGAGGGAAGGTCAGTGGGAAGAGTGGAGTAAACTGTGGGTGGAGGAGATCATCTGGGAACAGTACAAGTACTTGGACACAACATGGCAGAGTGAGATGACCAAACACAACCACTGGATACACGGATATTATAAAGCAGAAATTAGGAAGATGGAAAGAGTGGGTGGCAGGAATGGAAAGATTAGAGAGAAGAGTAAATAACTTATCAGTCATAGCGAGGAGGGGGGGGGGGGGATAATACTAGCCACTGGAGCGGAGGAAGGATGGACCTCTGGGGTAGTGAGCAAGCTGGGGAAGGATAGGCAGGCCAGACTGAAAGAGCTGGAATAAAAATTGGAAAAATATCAAAATCAGCAATCAAATATGTGAAAATAAATGGAACAATATGGAAATTAGAAACAAGGATGAGAATGCAGACGGCACAATACATCACGAGACAATGGAGTAGAGTTATGAGACAGAGGATGACAAGGAACTACAGGAAAAAAGAACAGTTCTAATACAGGGACTACTCGAGGAACGCCTGCCTTCACAGTACTAGAGAATACTGTGTGAAAGAAGGGAGTTGGAAGAGATTTTGAAATGTTTGAATGCTGATCGAGTGATAACTAGCGATGTGATATACCGAATTGGACCATATATCGTGGGTACTACGAGTCGACCTGTTTTAGAAGAGTTTACCAATGTAAATACAGCTGAATATATACGGAGCACAGATATATACTCTGGAGGTCTGGGAATTACTATAACGTTTCTATTGATCGATTCATGATATAATTAAAGAGAATTAATAACAACATAGGTAGTGACTGGCAGGACCTCCTCCTCACACCCACACTCCCCCTCCACCCCACCATCCGAACTCACACACCCCACACCTCACACCTCACACCTCACACCCCACACTCCACACCCCACACCCCACACCCCACACCTCACACCTCACACCCCACACCCAACACCCCACACCCCACACACCACACCTCACACCTCACACCCAACACCCCACACCCCACACACCACACCTCACACCTCACACCCCACACCCCACACCCCACATCCCACACCCCACACCCCACACCTCACACCCCACACCCAACACCCCACACCCCACACACCACACCTCACACCTCACACATCACACCCCACACCCCACACCCCACATCCCACACCCTACACCTCACACCCCACATCCCACACCCCACACCACACACCGCACACCTCACACCCCACACCCCACACCTCACACCCCACACCCCACACCTCACACCCCACACCCCACACCCCACACCCCACACCTCACACCTCACACCCCACACCTCACACCCCACACCTCACACCCAACACCCCACACCCCACACCTCACACCCCACACACCACACCTCACACCCCACACCCCACACCTCACACCCCACACCCCACACCCCACACCTCACACCCCACACCCCACACCTCACACCCCACACCCCACACCTCACACCCCACACCTCACACCCCACACCCCACACCTCACACCACACACCCCACACCCCACACCTCACACCCCACACCTCACACCCCACACCCCACACCCCACACCTCACACCCCACACCCCACACCCCACACCTCACACCTCACACCTCACACCCCACACACCACACCGCACACCCCACACCCCACACCCCACACCTCACACCCCACACCCCACACCTCACACCCCACACCTCACACCCCACACCTCACACCCAACACCCCACACCCCACACACCACACCTCACACCTCACACCCCACACCCCACACCCCACACCCCACACCTCACACCCCACACCCCACACCCCACACCCCACACCCAACACCCCACACCCCACACCTCACACCTCACACCCCACACCCCACACCCCACACCTCACACCCAACACCCCACACCTCACACCCCACACCCCACACCTCACCCCACACCTCACACCCCACACCCCACACCTCACACCTCACACCTCACACCTAACACCTCACACCTCACACCTCACACCTCACACCTCACACCCCACACCCCACACCTCACACCCAACACCTCACACCCAACACCTCACACCCCACACCCCACACCTCACACCCCACACCCCACACCCCACACCTCACACCCCACACCCCACACCTCACCCCACACCTCACACCCCACACCCAACACCTCACACCCCACACCTCACACCCCACACCTCACACCCCACACCTCACACCCCACACCTCACACCCCACACCCCACACCCAACACCCCACACCTCACACCCAACACCCCACACCTCACACCCAACACCTCACACCCCACACCTCACACCCCACACCCCACACCCAACACCTCACACCCCACACCTCACACCCCACACCCAACACCTCACACCCCACACCCAACACCTCACACCTCACACCTCACACCCCACACCCCACACCCAACACCTCACACCCCACACCCCACACCCCACAACCCACACCCCACACCCCACACCCCACACCTCACACCCTACACCCCACACCCCACACCCAACACCTCACACCCCACACCTCACACCCCACACCCCACACCCCACACCCAACACCTCACACCCCACACCTCACACCTCACACCCCACACCCCACACCCCACACCTCACACCCTACACCCCACACCTCACACCCCACACTCCACACCTCACACCCCACACCCCACACCCCACACCCCACACCCCACACACCACACCCCACACTCCACACCTCACACCCCACACACCACACCCCACACACCACACCTCACACCTCACACCCCACACCCCACACCTCACACCCCACACCTCACACCCCACACCCCACACACCACACCCCACACCCCACACCCAACACCTCACACCCCACACCTCACACCCCACACCCCACACCCCACACCCCACACCCCACACCCAACACCTCACACCCCACACCTCACACCCCACACCCCACACCCCACACCTCACACCCTACACCCCACACCTCACACCCCACACCCCACACACCACACCCCACACCCCACACCCCACACTCCACACTCCACACCCCACACTCCACACCCCACACACCACACCCCACACCCCACACCCCACACCCCACACTCCACACCCCACACCCCACACCCCACACCCCACACCCCACACCCCACACACCACACCCCACACTCCACACCTCACACCCCACATTCCACACCCCACACTCTGCCTTCCTCCCACACCCCACACCCCACACTCCACACCCCACACCCCACACTCCACACCTCACACCCCACATTCCACACCCCACACTTTGCCTTCCTCCCACACCCCACACCCCACACTCCACACCCCACACCCCACACTCCACACCTCACACCTCACACCCCACACCCCACACCCCACACTCTGCCTTCCTCCCACACTCCACACCCCACACTCCACACCCCACACCCCACACTCCACACCCCACACTCCACACCCCACACCCCACACCCCACACCCCACACCCCACACCCCACACCCCACACTCCACACCCCACACCCCACACTCCACACCCCACACCCCACACCCCACACCCCACACCCCACACCCCACACTCCACACCCCACACCCCACACTCCACACCCCACACCCCACACCCCACACCTCACACCCCACACTCTGCCTTCCTCCCACACCCCACACCCCACACTCCACACCCCACCCCCACACTCCACACCCCACACCTCACACCCCCGTATCCCACACCCCACACTCTGCCTTCCACCCACACCCTGCCTTCCACCCACACCCTGCCTTCCACCCACACCCTGCCTTCCTCCCACACACTGCCTTCCACCCCCGCCCTGCCTTCCACCCGCACCCTGCCTTCCACCCACACCCTGCCTTCTAATCCTCACCCTGGCTCCCAACCCACACCCTGCCTACCCACCCACACCCCGCCTTCCACCCACACCCTGCCTTCCACCCACACCCTGCCTTCCACCCACACTCTGCCTTCCACCCACACTCT
This sequence comes from Procambarus clarkii, assembly GCF_040958095.1. Classification (NCBI taxonomy): domain Eukaryota; kingdom Metazoa; phylum Arthropoda; class Malacostraca; order Decapoda; family Cambaridae; genus Procambarus; species Procambarus clarkii. Next base: position 33,166,163 of record NC_091211.1, on the reverse strand, counting down.
GCCTTCCACCCACACCCTGCCTTCCACCCACACCCTACCTTCCACCCACACCCTGCCTTCCACCCACACCCTGCCTTCCACCCACACCCTGCCTTCCACCCACACTCTGCCTTCCACCCACACTCTGCCTTCCACCCACACCCTGCCTTCCACCCACACCCTGCCTTCCACCCACACCCTGCCTTCCACCCACACCCTGCCTTCCACCCACACCCCGCCTTCCACCCACACCCTGCCTTCCACCCACACCCCGCCTTCCACCCACACCCCCGCCTTCCACCCACACCCCCGCCTTCCACCCACACCCTGCCTTCCACCCACACCCTGCCTTCCACCCACACTCTGCCTTCCACCCACAACCTGCCTTCCACCCACACCCTGCCTTCCACCCACACCCTGCCTTCCACCCACACCCCGCCTTCCACCCACACCCTGCCTTCCACCCACACTCTGCCTTCCACCCACACTCTGCCTTCCACCCACACCCTGCCTTCCACCCACACCCTGCCTTCCACCCACACCCTGCCTTCCACCCACACCCTGCCTTCCACCCACACCCTGCCTTCCACCCACACCCTGCCTTCAACCCACACCCTGCCTTCCGCCCACACCCTGCCTTCCACCCACACTCTGCCATCCACCTGTAACACTGTAAAAGTGTTTGGTTTAGTTGTATTTAATACATACATAGAGTACATGAGTCACAGACAGGAATTTGAGAAGGCGCCAAGTTGTCGGCTGGAGTTTCACACCTCTACGAGTTAATGACCACCAAGTGACCTGAGGTCAGATCATGCGAATTTCACCTTGCTTCTGCTAATCTTATAATTGGAGTCTGGTAGCCTTCAAACATGCCGACGTTTAAGGAGTGGCTTGGTAGAGTGCCTGAGGCTATCTACTTGTGGGCGGAGTTAGTTACTAGGTTCCCCAATATGTACTCGGAGAGCTATCGATTCGAGAGCATTAACAGAGAAGAACAGCAGCCAGCAGAGGAGAGAAGACGGCCTAGCAGGGAGGCTGTCGGCCAGCAGCGTGGGACAGTCTCTGTCAACTATAGACCCCCCCTCCCTCAATCCAGCTATAGGCAGACACTTGGTGAGTTGAACATTAAGGTGACTTGGTCGTGTTTTACAAGTGTTGTGTGATGATCAGGGGCAGTCAGTTGTAGTGTTCTCAGATTCTTGGAGGATGACTCACTTTACATATATATATCTTGAACATTGCTTAAATTATGATACTTAGTATGTGAAATATAATTGAATTTATTATTTACATTGCCTTTAACTGTGTCTCCTAGAGTTGAGTTGAGGAGAGAAAGCCTCTGGGATTACTGGTTCCATGATTTTACTGAGTACATGATAAAGATGGGACATACTAATAATGACCTTGATAACATCTTTTGAGAATTTTGTGATACAGACAAGTTCCATTCCTTGTCTTGTATGTAATGATCATGAATGGATGGTGGCAGCATTTCGTCTTCTACTATCTACTCTCCTACTTCTACTATCTACTCTTCTACTACTATCTATCTACACCTCTCCCTCCACCCCTCTCTAAACTCTCACTTTCAACTAATGACCCTCCTCGCTCCTCCCACCTCTCTACCTCTCACCCCAAACCCTCACTAATTACTTCACTATTCATTTCTTTCCCTTCGTTTTCTCGTATACGTTTGTGAAATGTATTCTAGAGTTCTCTCTGGAGTTTCGGGTAGCTGATCGAGTCACGGCGCCTTGCAGTCTTAGCACCTAGGTAGTCGAATACCTAGGTTACAAGGTGTTGAACGAGAGAGGCTGCCTTAGGAACTCTGGAGGTGCTCTAGAATAGTTAGCTAACTGGGGACGGGATAACGGACTAGAGAGAGCTGTTTCCCCCGGCCTCGTTAGTTAACTGGGGGGTGGAATGATGGACAAGATAGAGCTATTTCCCCCCCCCCCGTTACGCACCCACACCCTTCCTTCCACCCATACCCTGCCTTCCACCCCCGCCCTGCCTTCAACCCACACCCTGCCTTCCACTCACACCCAGCCTTCGTCCCACACCCTGCCTTCCACCTACACCCTGCCTTCCACCTACACCCTGCCTTCCCACCTACACCCTGCCTTCCAACCCACACCCAGCCTTACACCCACCCCCTGCCTTACACCCACCCCCTGCCTTCCACCCCCGCCCTGCCTTCTACCCACACCCTGCCTTCCACCCACACCCTGCCTTCCTACCCACACCCTGCCTTCCACCAACACCCTGCCTTCCACCAACACCCTGCCTTCCCACCCACACCCTGCCTTCCCTCCCACACCCTGCCTTCCCACCCACACCCTGCCTTCCCACCCACACCCTGCCTTCCACCCACACCCTGCCTCTACACCCACACCCTGCCTCTACACCCACACCCTGCCTTCCACCCATACCCTGCCTTCCACCCACACCCTGCCTTCCACCCACACCCTGCCTTCCACCCAAACCCTGCCTTCCACCGACACCCTGCCTTCCACCCACACCCTGCCTTCCACCCACACCCTGCCTTCCACCGACACCCAGCCTTCCACCCACACCCTGCCTTCCACCGACACCCTGCCTTCCACCCACACCCTGCCTTTACACCCATATCCTTCCTTCCACCCACACCCTGCCTTCCACCCACACCCTGCCTTCCACCCACACCCTGCCTTCCACCCACACCCTGCCTTCCACCCACACCCTGCCTTCCACCCCCGCCCTGCCTTCCACCCACACCCTCCCTTCCACCCACACCCTGCCTTCCACCCACACCCCGCCTTCCTCCCACACACTGCCTTCCACCCCCGCCCTGCCTTCCACCCACACCCTGCCTTCCACCCACACCCTGCCTTCCACCCACACCCTGCCTTCCACCCACACCCTGCCTTCCACCCCCGCCCTGCCTTCCACCCCCGCCCTGCCTTCCACCCACACCCTCCCTTCCACCCACACCCGGCCTTCCACACCCGCCCTGCCTTCCACCCGCACCCTGCCTTCCACCCCCGCCCTGCCTTTCACCGACACCCTGCCTTTCCACCCACACCTTGCCTTTCCACCCAAACCCTGCCTTTACACCCACACCCTGCCTTCCCATCCTCACCCTGGCTCCCAACCCACACCCTGCCTTCCACCCACACCCTGCCTTCCACCCACACCCTGCCTTCCACCCACACCCTGCCTTCCACCCACACCCTGCCTTTACACCCATATCCTTCCTTCCACCCACACCCTGCCTTCCACCCACACCCTGTCTTCCACCCACACCCTGCCTTCCACCCACACCCTGCCTTCCACCCCCGCCCTGCCTCCCACCCACACCCTGCCTTCCAACCCACACCCAGCCTTACACCCACCCCCTGCCTTCCAACCCCGCCCTGCCTTCCACCCACACCCTTCCTTCCACCCATACCCTGCCTTCCCACCCACACCCTTCCTTCCACCAACACCCTGCCTTCCCACCCACACCCTGCCTTCCCACCCACACCCTGCCTTCCTCCCACACCCTGCCTTCCCACCCACACCCTGCCTTCCACCCACACCCTGCCTCTACACCCACACCCTGCCTTCCACCCACACCCTGCCTATACACCCACACCCTGCTTGCTGCCCACCCCCTGCCTTCCACCCATACCCTGCCTTCCACCCATACCCTGCCTTCCACCCCCGCCCTGCCTCCCACCCACACCCTGCCTTCCACCCAAACCCTGCCTTCTACCGACACCCTGCCTTCCACCCACACCCTGCCTTCCACCCCCACCCTGCCTTCCACCCACACCCTGCCTTCCACCCACACCCTGCCTTCCACCCACACCCTGCTTTCAGCCCACACCTTCCACCTACACCTTGCCTTCCACCCACACCCTGCCTTCCAGCCACACCCTGCTTTCAGCCCACACCTTCCACCTACACCCTACCTTCCACCCACACCCTGCCTTCCTCCGACACCCTGCCTTCTAACCACACCCTGCCTTCCATCCACACCCTGCCTTCCACCAACACCCTGCCTTCCACCCACACCCTGCCTTCCCACCCACACCCTGCCTTCCACCCATTCCCTGCCTTCCACCCACACCCTGTCTTCGTCCCACACCCTGCCTTCCAACCACACCCTGCCTTCCATCCACACCCTGCCTTCCACCCATTCCCTGCCTTCCACCCACACCCTTCCACCCACACCCTGCCTTCCACCCACACCCTTCCACCCATTCCCTGCCTTCCACCCACACCCTTCCACCCACACCCTGCCTTCCACCCACACCCTTCCACCCACACCCTGCCTTCCACCCTCTGCCTTCCACCTACACCCTCCCTTCCAGTCACACCCTGCCTTCCACCCGCAACCTGCCTTCCAACCACACCCTGCCTTCCACCCACACCCTGCCTTCCACCCGCAACCTGCCTTCCACCCACACCCTGCCTTCCACCCACAACATGCCTTCCCACCTACACCCTGCCTTCCCACCAACACCCTGCCTTCCACCCACACCCTGCCTTCCACCCTCACCCTGACTTCCACCCCAACCCTGCCTTTCCACCTACACCCTGCCTTCCCACCCACACCCTGCCTTCCACCCTCACCCTGCCTTCCACCCACACCCGGCCTTTCCACCCACACCCTGCCTTCCACCCTCTCCCTGCCTTCCACCCACACCCGGCCTTCTCACCCACACCCTGACTTCCACCCACACTCTGCCTTCCACCCACACCCTGCCTTCCACCCACACCCTGCTTTCAGCCCACTCCTTCCACCTACACCCTGCCTTCCTCTCACACCCTGCCTTCCACCTACACCCAGCCTTCCATCCACACCCTGCCTTCCACCTACACCCTGCCTTCCACCCACACCCTGCCTTCCCTCGCACACCCTGCCTTCCACCCACTCCCTGCCTTCAACCCACACCCTGCCCTCCACCTACACCCTGCCTTCCACCCACACCCTGCCTTCCCACCCACACCCTGCCTTCCAACCCACACCCAGCTTTACACCCACCCCCCTGCCTTCCACCCCCGCCCTGCCTTCCACCCACACCCTGCCTTCCACCCACACCCTGCCTCTACACCCACACCCTGCCTTCCACCCACACCCTGCCTCTATACCCACACCCTGCTTTCTGCCCACCCCCTGCCTTCCACCCATGCCCTGCCTTCCACCCCCGCCCTGCCTTCCACCCACACCCTGCCTTCCATCCAAACCCTGCCTTCCACCGACACCCTGCCTTCCACCCACACCCTGCCTTCCACCCACACCCTGCTTTCAGCCCACACCTTCCACCTACACCCTGCCTTCCACCCACACCCTGCCCTTCACCCACACCCTGCCTTCCACCCACACCCTGCCTTCCACCGACACCCTGCCTTCTAACCACACCTTGCCTTCCATCCACACCCTGCCTTCCACCTACACCCTGCTTTTTACCCACACCCTGCCTTCCCACCCACACCCTGCATTCCACCCACTCCCTGCCTTCCACCCACACCCTGCCTTCCAACTACACCCTGCCTTCGTCCCACACCCTGCCTTCCAACCACACTCTGCCTTCCATCCACACCCTGCCTTCCACCCATACCCTGCCTTCCACCCACACCCTTCCTTCCACCCACACCCTGCCTTCCACCCTCACCCTGCCTTCCACCTACACCCTCCTTTCCAGTCACTCCCTGCCTTCCACCCGCAACTTGCCTTCCCATCTACACCCTGCCTTCCAACCACACCCTGCCTTCCACCCACTCCCTGCCTTCCACCCTCACCCTGACTTCCACCCCCCACCCTGCCTTCCCACCGACACCCTGCATTCCCACCGACACCCTACCTTCCCACCGACACCCTGCCTTCCCACCCACACCCGGCCTTCCCACCCACACCCTGCCTTCCACCCTCACCCTGCCTTCCCACCTACACCCGGCCTTCCCACCCACACCCTCCCTTCCCACCCACACCCAGCCTTCCCACCCACACCCTGCCTTCCCACCCACACCCAGCCTTCCCACCCACACCCAGCCTTCCCACCCACACCCTCCCTTCCCACCGACACCCTGCCTTCCCACCGACACCCTGCCTTCCCACCCACACCCTGTCTTCCCACCCACCCCTTAACCTTGCTGTAACGACTGATTTCTCCCCATTCCCGTCTATGCTCCCAATTCCCATCTTCCTCCCCTTCTTGCCTCCCCTCTTTTTCCCCGTCATTCTCAACCTTCCCCTGTCTCAGACATCAACTTCTGTCGTGGGTTCAACACGCAAGTCAAGACCTACAGGACGTGGACTGTCGTGGGTCCAACACGTAAGTCAAGACCTACAGGACGTGGACTGTCGTGGGTCCAACACGTAAGTCAAGACCTACAGGACGTGGACTGTCGTGGGTCCAACACGTAAGTCAAGACCTACAGGACGTGGACTGTCGTGGGTCCAACACGTAAGTCAAGACCTACAGGACGTGGACTGTCGTGGGTCCAACACGTAAGTCAAGACCTACAGGACGTGGACTGTCGTGGGTCCAACACGTAAGTCAAGACCTACAGGACGTGGACTGTCGTGGGTCCAACACGTAAGTCAAGACCTACAGGACGTGGACTGTCGTGGGTCCAACACGTAAGTCAAGACCTACAGGACTTGGACTGTTAATTGTATTGCCTCTTGACCTCCTCTCTTCCCCTTGTTCACAAGTTACGTCAAGGTGTGACGTCAGGGAATGATTGTCCTTTAGTGACCGTGTCTTCTTGGTAGACCATGTGGGTAGACCACACCTCTGGTGGCTTGGTGGTTGGTAGACCATGTGGGTAGACCACACCTCTGGTGGCTTGGTGGTTGGTAGACCATGTGGGTAGACCACACCTCTGGTGGCTTGGTGGTTGGTAGACCATGTGGGTAGACCACACCTCTGGTGGCTTGGTGGTTGGTAGACCATGTGGGTAGACCACACCTCTGGTGGCTTGGTGGTTGGTAGACCATGTGGGTAGACCACACCTCTGGTGGCTTGGTGGTGGTGATTGGTCTAATGTGCCACAGGAAGGCCTCTCTGCGTTCTGATTGGCTCAAGGAGTGCCCAAAAGGGTGGGCCTGGCTGTTGAGTGGCTCTCATGGGCTGAGACACGCCCACTGGCGTGGCTTAAGTAACCACTAAGGGTTCCTTCAAGGGGCGGAGCCAGGGCATCACCTCGGGGGATGCTGTAGTTGTAAGAGTCAGTGTGAGCTGGGCTGGCGGGGAGGGCAGACCTCCTCAGGGCACGTGGTGACACGCCTTATGGCTGGTATTGGTACGCTGAATAAAGCTAAATGGCTTTTTCAGTTTTTGTTACACTTAGTTTATACCAGTGTCCTTATATTGCTAGGATGTTTGTTTAGACCAGGATTCATTGTTTTTATAAATAAATTGTTTATTGAATTTATTCATTTAATTTTTAGTAAACTTTTCCATATTTAATTCTGAGCATACACCTTGAGTGGCTTGTGATTATTCCATGTTATACGGTGAGTGACATACAGTAATTATACTTAGTTATCAACAAGAAGGCTTAATTAAGAATTCATTAATTACCAAAGATTCTCAGTTCCGTTGTAACATGGATCAGTGGCCTTGTCTCCTCAGGGGTCAAGCATAACTAATGTTCATAATAGAGGAATGGTGGCAGCAGTAATTTATCAATTAGTGGCCTTATATAATTATCCTTGGTTAAATTAACATTGCAAGAATTACTTTACATTCGCTTTCCCTGATATTGCACGAGAGTTGGCTGGTCTGCCTGTCAACTGCAAGGGCGAGCCTTCGGTCTTTTGCATGTTGCATGGACTCAACATCATGATAATAATATGATGGTGGATTATTGTGAAGGTAAGATCAAGCTGATGGTAAGTGTTAACTGGTTCTGAGTAGAGTGGCCGTGTTGACTTGCTGCACCCCACAGTGGTGACACGACGCTCCCATCACCCCCACCCACTCCCTCACCCCCACCCACTCCCTCACCCCACCAACTCCCTGACCTTCACCCACTCCCTGAGTGGGTGAAGTACGCCACCCACTCAGGGAGTGGGTGGCGTACGAAAATAAGGCAAGATAGAGAAGGATGGGGGATACTATGGATAGAAGGATGGGAAGGATGGATACTACCTACCTAGTAGCAGTAGGCATCCATCAGTCTCAAGAAACTATGGAGTTGTGCTCTGGAGTGGCCTCTCCAGGGTGCAAGCCAGGGTAGGTTGATATGGAAGAGAAGCTGTCACCCGTGCTGCAGGTCACCCCCTCTCCACGGCGCCGAAAGTCTCCAATGGAAAGACAAACGCCAATACGCTTGGTTCCAGCGCCGTCGCAGGAACTGTCAGAACCAGGTTGAAAACAACAACGAACTGTTTTAGGGGCTCCAGCTATGGCGTTTACCTCGAAGTTGGTAAAAGAAGGTGCAGGGATTCCAAACCCGGAGACCACCGTGGTCGAGGCCGGAGAACCACCACCCCTGCAAGGGCTAGAATGACCCCAGCCTCCTGCAGCAGAACTGGTACCGCACGAGCCCCAGGAGGTGGACGTCCGAGCCCCGCACCTACGGGTTCTGGAGAGTGATTGTCAAAGCCCCATTTCACCCGAGTCCGGCTTCCTTCATGACCCAGCAAAAGGTAGCATAATAATTACTAATTAATTACAACATTATTATAATTTTTATTATAATAATAATAACAAGATAAATTAGGTTATACTGATGGTATGGATATAGTGAATAATATCAGTTTCCAAAGAATATGATATAAACCAGAGATCAGATCCAGGTATCTGAGGTTAGGATTGGATTGGTTAAACTTATGTAGAGAAAATGCCAATAGTGGACCAAGATCCTGGTATCTGAAGTTATGTCCCAGGTTGGTTGGGGTTGATGCAAAACAACAATTCCCACTCGCGTATAATACGACAGGTTGGGTCCTGGGTGGTGCTTGAGTACATCTCCAAAACAAAACATCACCAGAAATATTGAACACAGATCCTATCTCTAAAAAATTTAAATCCGTGGAGTTTTGCTGGGTTCCCAGCCATGTTGGTGTTTCTTTAAGTGAGCGTGCGGATGCTGCCGCTAGAGAGGCTATCCGCTCTTGTCCCGTTTCCCGTAAAGGTATTCCTTTTCCGACTTTTATCCGGTTATTCATTCCTCCATCCTTGCCCGTTAGCAGGGTTGTTGGTCTTCTGTTGTTGGTAACAAACTGCATTCTCTCTAGCGTTGTGTGTCCCCGTGGCCTTCCACCTGCCACCGTACCCGGTGGTGGGAAACGGCTCTAGCGCAGTTGCGTCTTGGCCTACTCGCTTAACTCACGGACACTTATGCAGCGCCGCCCTGCTCCTTATTGTCCAATTTGCATTGTCCCTCTTACGGTCGTGCATGTCCTTGTTGAATGTCCTGACTTCCAGGACGAGCGTTTGTCTTGCTTTCCGACCGTCCCTCGCGGTCACTTGTCCCTCGATAGAATTCTTGGTGACTTGGATACTTTTGATATCGTTCGCCTTATGCGTTTCTGTTCTCGTATTGGCAACCTTGGTGATATTTAGCGCCCTCTGATTATCCCACACAAACCTTCCCGGCTTGGTGCCTTCTTTTGATAATTACTGACTTACTTGAACACAGATCCAAGCAAGTTAGGCACAGGACAGTTAAGTTTATATCCAAAATCAACACTTTCTTAGTTACATTGTCGTACTAATGGTTATTAATTGTCTCATGTTATTGAATTGTGGTAATACGAAAAAAATACCCAAAAGCAACACACTTCTAAGAATATAATCGCAAAAATCTGCTGTAACTCAGGATGGAATGTAAGTTGAAAGTAGACATTAATAACACTAACAGCTAACTTCCGCTCAGGATGTGGTGTGCTAATGTACATTTAGTGCAATTTGACTTTGGTTGTATATAATTAGGGTAAATTTTGTTGGGTTTTTCTTAAATCTGATTAAATTTTGATGGGATGGGATACGTTTTGTTAAATTTAGCTTTGGTTCGGTTAGTTAAGGTATGTTATAGGATTAAGTACTACTTAGTTAGGTTATCTTGAGATGATTTCGGGGCTTTAGTGTCCCCGCGGCCCGGTCCTCGACCAGGCCTCCACCCCCAGGAAGCAGCCCGTGACAGCTGACTAACACCCAGGTACCTATTTTTTGCTGCTAGGTAACAGGGGCATAGGGTGAAAGAAACTCTGCCCATTGTTTCTCGCCGGCGCCTGGGATCGAACCCAGGACCACAAGATCACAAGTCCAGCGTGCTGTCCGCTCGGCCGACCGGCTCCCTGCCGGTCGGGAATCATGAAATGATAGTCATAGGTGCATAAGGTTAGGTTAGGTCAGGTGCATAATGTTTCGAGCAGGTGCTCTTTTGTTTTATAAGTATTGTGCATGGTAAAGCATGTAACCTATAATCCGGTGACGTCATTATCTTTTATAAATAAACACTATGAGGATGACACGTTTGTTTCTCTTCCCGCCGGACAATAACAGTGGCATCGAGGATCAACAGCTGAGGCAGAACGCCCGGGTACAAGACAAGGTGAGGAGCATCAGAGAGCAGAGTACATCGTGTGTTGTAGCGGAGCCTGCTGGAAGCAAACTTTTAGTACCATGGCACTAAGGAGAACACAAACAAGAAATCAGTTCTTTTAGTTTCACTGGGTAGAGGAGTATATAGTGTCCTGGGTAACGTGTGCGTGCCGGAGTTACCACTCACGAAGGCCTGATTACCCTGCTTAAACATCATTATACAGCGAAAGCTTCATATTACAGGAGTTTGATGGATTTCTAGAAGAGGACAAAAAAGCAGCTGGAATTCTTACATAATTTATATGCGGATTTGAAGGTGTTGCACAACCACTGCAACAATGGTGCACAGTTTGATGGCCGGGTGAGGGACCAGTTATTCATATCAGTAGAAAATAATATATTTTTCCCTTACCTGGTGGCGTAAAACTTCATGGACAGTGGCTTCATGGACAGTGCTAGAGAATATTTTGAACCAGGAAAGGGCTTTCGGAGGTAAGAAATCTACGACCCAATAAATGATAGTCATATTTGCCCAGACGAGATGTAAACACTGTGGGTACAACCACAGTAGTGACAACTGCTGTGTCACAACGGACTGTGTTTACGGACAACATATGCAACTTTTGTGACAAGAAAGGGCACTTGATGAGAGTGTGCAGAGAATACTTGAAAGCATATGGCATGGCCTTGGAGAGGATATTAACTGGGAATGCAGGATGAGAGAGGTAAAGCTAAGGTGGTCAAGGCAGTAGAGGAAGGTAAACCATCTGAAGAAGCTGCAGATGAGGAAAGCAGACAATATTTGGTGAAAGAAAAGGTATGTTCAGTGAAGTCACAAGTGGTGAATTTTGTAATTAATGGGAAGTTAAGTCCCTTGGAACTGGACACTGGCGCTGCAGTGTCAACATTGTCTAGAGACTGGGCAAGTACCTTGCAATTAAGTGTAAATCACTGTGGGAAAATCATTAAGTGCTTATGATACTGTAAATATTAGGGTCCATTGCAAAGTGTCAGCAAAAGTAGGCTATAATAGGAAAGAAATTGTCCATGAATTTTATGTAGTGAATTCACATATTCCTAGCCTATGTAGTAAGGATCTCATGGAAAATGTGGGAATTTTCCTGGCTAGCCTGGATGAATTGTCTATATTGAAAAAATAAATAGTGCTAAAGATATGTAGGAAAAATATGCAGTAGATGCAGGTAAACCAATTACTAACATGGTGGCAAAATTTCACTTAAAAAGTGAAGCTTCACCTAAATTTTTCAAAGCAGGAACAGTTTCGTTCCATTACAGGCAACTGGTTGAATCAGCCCTGGAGAGGCATGTAGCAGAAGGCATCTTAGAACCAACGACACCTAGTGAGTGGGCAGCCCCAATTGTACCAGTGTTGAAGGCAGACCAAAAATCCATGAGCATTTATGCAGATTTTAAAGAATTAAATAACCGCATCCATACTGTGATGTACCCATTATTTAAGAGAGATGAGTTGTTATCAATGGTTTTCAAGGGGGGGGCAATCGTTTTAAAGACTGACCTGCAAGATGCCTACTTGCAATTTCCTGTAGATAAGAAGAGCCAGAAATTGTTAATGATTAATTTTCATAAGGGGATATTATTGACAGACTTCAGCGCCATCTACGATCCAGGTGCCGAAATATAACAGTTGACCCTCCCGTTAATCTTAGTTTCCTGTCTTCTAGTCTGCTGAGCTGGGAGGTGACGAGCAACCAGGGACAGGCGGTGGACGTCAGTGAAGCCGAGAGAGTGGAAGAATACTTTGGTCGACCTGAAGGTGCTAGTTAGTGATGCTAGTTGAGCGTTGTGGACAAGACCTTCCTTTTGGACTGCCCTCATCTCCAGTAATTTTTCAGAGATTCATGTCCCATTTGCTAGTAAACACTGAGGGTGTAGCTAGCGTTTTAGATGACATTATTGTATGCGGGGAGAATGAAGAAGACCACGATACTAGATTAGAAAAGGTTTCGAATCTTCTGCAAGAGCACAATGTGAAGATTAATAAGTGTAAAACAGAGTTGAAGACCAAATCCACGGAGTACCTGGGGACCTGTTTCAGGTAAGGGCTTTATTCCTTCTCACAAAACTGTAGCTGCTATAGTAGCTGCCCCAACATCAGTGGGGGAAGTACAGTCTTTTGTAGTGATGGTAACCTATTTCTGTAAGTTCATTAACAATTTTTCACCAAAATTAGCTCCCTTGAATGAATTGATAATAAAAGGAGCTACATTTAGGTGTGCAGCAAGAAAGAAAGCCTTCAAAAATATTAAGCAGCAATTCCTCAATTCTCCAGTGCTCACTAATTTTATTGGTTAAAAAGGTATAAATTACCTCTTTAAAACTAAAGGTAGATGCTTCCCCAGTAGGAGTGGTCCCTCGCAACAGGGAATAAATGGTCAGCAAAAAGGTAGTCTATTTTGCTAGCCAGAAATGATCTCCTGCAGAACAAAACTATTCCCAATTAGACAAAGAAGCCTTAGCTTTGGTATATGCCATAACAAAGCTGAGGTATTTTCTGCTGGGGTAGGAAATTTCTTACTAGAACAGACCATGAACCCCTGTTAAGATTGTTTGGCAAAGGTAAACAAATTCCAGTTAATGCCAATACTAGAATTCAACGATGGGAATTGCTATCACAGTTTGAATAAGATTTTGAATTTAAGCAGGAAAGGATAATGTAGTGGCAGATGCAGTAAGCAGATTGCCTATTACAGACGAATTCAAATAGTGTTTCAGTGGAATATGTTAATCTGGTGCAATCTGTCATGGGAGGATATTTCATTCCAGACAATTGGGAAGAGAACTAGTAGAGATGCCAAATTAAGCATGTTAATGAAATATGTAAAGTATGAATGGAATGATAATGGACTAATTGTCGGATTATGCTGAAGTAGAGGCTGACCTGAGTATCCACCAGGATGTACTCGTCTAGAAATAGTGGTAGTTCCTGTTGAACTAAGACGGAATATTTTGGAAAAGTTGCGTGTAGGCCTTAATGGCATAAATGCTATGAAAGCAAAAGCTAGAAGTTGCGTTTAGTGGCTAAAAATGGATCAGGATATTGCTGAAGTAACTAAGAATTGTCACATTTGCTTTAAGAATTACTAAAAGCTCCAGTACTTTCCTGGCCATGCACTGGGAAACCCTGGTCTAGGCTTCATGTAGATTATGCTGCACCTATAGATAACAAATATTACCTGGTGATTGTGGATTCATGCACAGAATTTATGGATGTTCATGTCGGTATTTCAACGACATCTGTAAAATGTTAATTGCTCAGGAAAACATTTTATAATTTTGGATTGCCAGACATTGTGGTGACAGATAATAGTTCTTATTTTATTTCTGGGGATATGGATGATTTTGTTAGTAAAAATGTTATTAAACATGTAATTCTTGTCCCCTATAATCCTTCTTCAAATAATCTGGCTGACATAGCAGTGAGATCCTTAAAATGAAGGTTACAGCAGTTTACGGAGGGGACTATTAATACAAGGCTTTGCAGATTTTTGCATAATCAAAGAAAAACTGTTCATGCTACCACTTTTAAATCTTCTGAATTGCTGCTTAATAGGCACTTCACAGTGCACATTTAAGCAGTAATGACAGATCCAGATAAGGAAAAATCTGTTACTAGCTTGGCCATTAATTTGGCTCAGGAAGAAGTAGAGACCAGGGGCTGGGGAGGGGGGGGGGGGGGTGGGAGGCAGTATGTACAATGAATTTTGGTCAGCCTTGGGTGGAAGGGAATATTGAAGTCCTGGGTTGCAGGAATTTAACCGTGCAAGTGCAGAGTTTTGGAAATTTTAATTGGAAAAGATATGCAGATTAACTCATAAAAAAGGAGTGCACCTTTTATGCACTCCTTTGGGGCACCTGGTGATACTGAACCTAATAATGAGAAGGTAACACCTGCAGGAGACAGGAAGGCAGAGCAAGGGTCAACAGAGGGTAATGAATATTCTGGATAGATCTTAGATATTTTGGATAGATTTATTGGATTTGTATGGATATGTTATCCATACAGCTAACTTTTTGGATTTAGAAGTTAGTAATTCAGAAGAAGGTTCGCCAGAAGTAACGGGCCTGAGCCCTTAGCAGAGAAAATCCGGAAGAGTCATACGACCACGTGACAGACTTAACCTGTAAATGGTAGAGTTTATTTAAAAGTGGAGGAATGTTAGGATTAAGTATTTTGTAGGATTAAGTACTACTTAGGTTAGGTGCATAATGTTTCGAACAAAAGCACTTTTATTTTATAAGTATTGTAAACAGTAAGTCATGTAACCTATAACCCGGTGTCTCATGGTCTGTTGTAAATAAACGCCATGTGGATCACATGTTTGTGTGATCCCGCAGAATTATAACAGGTTAGGTTAGGTTAATTTGGTTTGGGTTTGGTTAGATTGATGCTAGAAAACCCATCTGGATGTTGGATATAGCTAGACGGTCACAGCACTAACAGTGTGAAACGGTCATAATGAAATTTACTTAAAATAGCAAAAGTTTGTGTGGGTCAGCTTAAATTTGCTGAATTTAATAAAATCTCGCTTTAGTTAAGTAAGGTTGTGAAGGGTAGGATATGGAATATTTTGGGGGTAAATGAACTAAGTTGTTCAGGAAATGGTATAAATTAGCCTTTTGGGTTTGAGTTATAGTTAATTCTTCAGAGGGATGGACAGAGGTTAGGTAGGGTTGTATGTGAAGATATGGGTGCATAAATTTACTTAGTTTACTTCTTGTTAGGTTAAATTTTGACAAATTTGGGTAAGACAAGTTGAATTTCGCTGGATATCGTTAAATTTAGGTTCTGATTGGATGCATTTTGGTTGAATATGGTAAATTTACTCAAAATAGATTTTTAATGTTAATTAAATTTAGATTATGGCATGATAAATATTTGGTAAATTTACTGAAATTTTGGTTCTGTTAGTTAAAATTAGGAGGGATGGACTACCTTATGATGGGATAGGATATTATAGATTTGGGTTGAGCATAATAGGTTAGGATTTGTTTAGAAAGGCATTGAAGGCAGTACTAAGAAGTTGTAGTATAGTAACTAGTATAGTAACGGTGAGGACCATAGTATATAAACCGACTTACAACGAAATCAGAAAGTAGAAATTGGCACAATTGAGTTGGACAAAACGGAAAACTATTTTTTGCTTGTGGTGCATAAACAAATTAAAGTAATAACTTAATCTTCCAAGTCCTAAAACACGAAATCTGAGGCCTAATAAAATACACGTGTTCTTTACTAGGCCAAGGAATATTCAATTTTATTTTTTAGCTACATTTTTAATAAACGAAATCCTTACTAGTCTGGATACTACTATCTAAAAGCTAAGTACGTACGAATTCGTGACTATTGACGACCGTCATAATAGGTACTCTAAACAGGAGGATGGGTTGTAAAATAGGATGTTTGGGAGTTACTTTGGTCAAACTTAACATATAATTATTTATATTGTAGACATATCTCGGAAAATGTCTGTACAAAATGTGTATTGATTGTGCAAGTTGAGTGTGATTGTATTTGTGCCAATTGTGCTGGTGACGTCATTCACAGAATATTTTAGATTGACAAGGGGTGACGTCATGTTGACGTCATTCACGGAATATTTTAGTATGCTTATGAGGTGTTGTGGGGAAAAAAGGAAAATTACCCCACGTAGGCATACTCCCCCACACCCCATATATCCACTACAGGATAAATGTCTATCACTGTGAGATGTTAGCTCACATTACTGGCTGGTAAGTATGGCTTTATGGATGTTTGATTATTATTATTATTGTATTATTTGTATTACTGCATTATTATTATCAGTTGCTTGTCTTTTGTATTTATTGTTCCCATATTCCAAATAGTTGAAGAACTGCTGCAGATCTGCCAGTAATTATCCAGTACTGCAATTACTGTGGTATCCATCCAGTTATTACGCTCCCCCTTTTATATATTTTTATAAAAACCAGAATGTAAACTAATAATAATAATAAAACTTATAAAATGTATATTCTTATACCCTTGATGAGCTGAGATTTAAGTTGGTTAGACTTGCCATTTAAAGAATATTAGGTATAATAGTTCTAGAGATTTCAATGCAATGGCGTGATGGATCCAATGACTAAGTGTGTACTCGCCTATTTGTAACAGATCGAGTTACAGCTCTTGGACCCAGCTTTTCTAGCTGTTGGTTGTCTAAGGCAATGATTTCTGACCTATTTCCCTCAAACCTGTTTTTAACCCATAAACTGCGTATGGCATATATATACAACCGGAGTAACGTGTCCCACCATGCACATGGCACACACATACGACGTAGCTGGCCGGACACGATTGAAATGGCCCGCGGTTACACGGGGTTCACATCAGCTTCCGCAGGACTCTTGTCAACAGACGCCATTTAAAACAAAACAAAATCGTGGGCAACATTCTCCTGTGTGAGAGCCACAGTACTGTGTGAGCCACCAAGGCTGGCGCACGCAGCATGAGCTAACAGCACTGCTGTTCTTGTGGCCAAAGCATCGCATAAAAATGTCAATAAATATATTAATGCAATTATTTAGCGATGACAGCATTACAGACGACCGCTGACTGTGATAAAAATGACCAGGATTGTGATAATAGCAGGATTGTTGTGATAATTAGTGCTGTGTGGTGGGAGGAGTAATGTTGAGGGAGGGAGGAAGATAGCGCCATCTGCTGACTGTGTGGCCACCTGTTACTATCTGAATTCAACATACCAGCTCAGTGGTTCTCTATGGTGAACACAAATATAGATACTTATATACGTGTGTATTAGTGTAATAATAGCAGGAGGATGCAGACGAGGAGTCACAATAACGTGAAGTATGTTGACCAAACCACACACTAGAAAGTGAAGAGACGACGACGACGACGTTTCGGTCCGTCCTGGACCATCCTCAAGTCAATGAGAATGGTCCAGGATGGACCGAAACGTCGTCGTCTCTTCACTTTCAAGTGTGTGGTTTGGTCAGCAAAAGGATTGTTGGGAGGAGCCATTTTGATGAGAGGTGGCGTCGTCTGCATGACTTGTCATGCTGTGTAGGGTGGCCACTATGCTCTTTGGGCTCCACACCAGCTTAGTTGTACACTTATGGTGAATAAAACATGTAGATAATTATATATAATGTGTATATAGTGTAATAACACAACAAACAGTATTGTTGGAGGAGAAATGTTGGCGAGTGAGGTGGTGAGGGAGGGAAGGAGGAGATGCCCCCTTGTGGCAATGCCTGCAGAGTATCGACTCACCCTTTAGGGTAGGACTGTAAGTGACCTGGTCAGTGATACGGTCCTCACAAACAAGAAATCGGTCATGGGCGACGATTGCGGTACGACAGTTTGGGTCGTCTACCTACTGGGAGGCGCAGAACACCAGTCAGCTGGACAGCAGCCAATCAACAACGTTGTTTGTCCATCAACTGTAGAGGAAATCGGTATTGTTTCCTTCCAAACAAGATATTCTCTGGGTCTTGGAGTATTGTTGTGTTCTTCCACACAACACCGACATCATTTGTGCTGTTGCAGGGCATCATGAGGGAGGTGTTGCAGGGCATCATGAGGGAGGTGTTGCAGGGCATCATGAGGGAGGTGTTGCAGGGCATCATGAGGGAGGTGTTGCAGGGCATCATGAGGGAGGTGTTGCAGGGAATCATGAGGGAGGTGTTGCAGGGCATCATGAGGGAGGTGTTGCAGGGCATCATGAGGGAGGTGTTGCAGGGCATCATGAGGGAGGTGTTGCAGGGCATCATGAGGGAGGTGTTGCAGGGCATCATGAGGGAGGTGTTGCAGGGCATCATGAGGGAGGTGTTGCAGGGAATCATGAGGGAGGTGTTGCAGGGCATCATGAGGGAGGTGTTGCAGGGAATCATGAGGGAGGTGTTGCAGGGCATCATGAGGGAGGTGTTGCAGGGAATCATGAGGGAGGTGTTGCAGGGCATCATGAGGGAGGTGTTGCAGGGAATCATGAGGGAGGTGTTGCAGGGCATCATGAGGGAGGTGTTGCAGGGCATCATGGGGGAGGTGTTGCAGGGCATCACGGGGGAGGTGTTGCAGGGCATCATGGGGGAGGTGTTGCAGGGCATCATGAGGGAGGTGTTGCAGGGCATCATGAGGGAGGTGTTGCAGGGCATCATGAGGGAGGTGTTGCAGGGCATCATGAGCTGTTGCAGGGCATCATGAGGGAGATGTTGCAGGGCATCATGAGGGAGGTGTTGCCGGGCATCATGAGGTGTTGCCGGACATCATGAGGTGTTGCCGGGCATCATGAGGTGTTGCCGGGCATCATGAGGTGTTGCCGGGCATCATGAGGTGTTGCCGGGCATCATGAGGGAGGTGTTGCAGGGCATCATGAGGTGTTGCAGGGCATCATGAGGTGTTGCAGGGCATCATGAGGTGTTGCAGGGCATCATGAGGGAGGTGTTGCAGGGCATCATGAGGGAGGTGTTGCAGGGCATCATGAGGGAGGTGTTGCCGGGCATCATAAGGGAGGTGTTGCCGGGCATCATGAGGGAGGTGTTGCAGGGCATCATGAGGGAGGTGTTGCAGGGCATCATGAGGGAGGTGTTGCAGGGCATCATGAGGGAGGTGTTGCAGGGCATCATGAGGGAGGTGTTGCAGGGCATCATGAGGGAGGTGTTGCAGGGCATCATGAGGGAGGTGTTGCAGGGCATCATGAGGGAGGTGTTGCAGGGCATCATGAGGGAGGTGTTGCAGGGCATCATGAAGAAGGTGTTGCAGGGCATCATGAGGGAGGTGTTGCAGGGCATCATGAGGGAGGTGTTGCAGGGCATCATGGGGGAGGTGTTGCAGGGCATCATGAGGGAGGTGTTGCAGAGCATCATGAGGGAGGTGTTGCCGGGCATCATGAGGGAGGTGTTGCAGGGCATCACGAGGGAGGTGTTGCAGAGCATCATGAGGGAGGTGTTGCAGAGCATCATGAGGGAGGTGTTGCAGGACATCACGAGGGAGGTGTTGCAGGGCATCATGAGGGAGGTGTTGCAGGGGGAAGGTATTCACCGGCATGAATGAGGTCAGGTCGCCAGGATAGTTAACATGAGGGGGGGGAGGGGGTAATCACTGGGGGTTAAGATAACCTGAGAAAAATCCAGAATAATGTGTAATTATCATTTATGTATTCCGCATAAATATTTTTATCTTTTTGATTCCTTAATAATGTTTACTATTGAGACCTTTCACACGACTAATATTCGTGTATTTCATTTCAACTCTTTACACATCAAAATTACAAGCTCTCAAGCTCTTGTACCTCTTGTTGACCGCGGGGCTCACAAGCTCTTGTACCTCTTGTTGACCGCGGGGCTCACAAGCTCTTGTACCTCTTGTTGACCGCGGGGCTCACAAGCTCTTGTACCTCTTGTTGACCGCGGGGCTCACAAGCTCTTGTACCTCTTGTTGACCGCGGGGCTCACAAGCTCTTGTACCTCTTGTTGACCGCGGGGCTCACAAGCTCTTGTACCTCTTGTTGACCGCGGGGCTCACAAGCTCTTGTACCTCTTGTTGACCGCGGGGCTCACAAGCTCTTGACCCTCTTGTTGACCGCGGGGCTCAAAAGCTCTTGACCCTCTTGTTGACCGCGGGGCTCAAAAGCTCTTGACCCTCTTGTTGACCGCGGGGCTCACAAGCTCTTGTACCTCTTGTTGACCGCGGGGCTCTCAAGCTCTTGTACCTCTTGTTGACCGCGGGGCTCACAAGCTCTTGTACCTCTTGTTGACCGCGGGGCTCACAAGCTCTTGTACCTCTTGTTGACCGCGGGGCTCACAAGCTCTTGACCCTCTTGTTGACCGCGAGGCTCACAAGCTCTTGTACCTCTTGTTGACCGCGGGGCTCACCAGCTCTTGTACCTCTTGTTGACCGCGGGGCTCACAAGCTCTTGACCCTCTTGTTGACCGCGGGGCTCACAAGCTCTTGTACTTCTTGTTGACCGCGGGGCTCACAAGCTCTTGACCCTCTTGTTGACCGCGGGGCTCACAAGCTCTTGTACCTCTTGTCGACCGCAGGGCTCACAAGCTCTTGTACCTCTTGTTGACCGCGGGGCTCTCAAGCTCTTGTACCTCTTGTTGACCGCGGGGCTCTCAAGCTCTTGTACCTCTTGTTGACCGAGGGGCTCACAAGCTCTTGACCCTCTTGTTGACCGCGGGGCTCACAAGCTCTTGACCCTCTGGTTGACCGCGGGGCTCACAAGCTCTTGACCCTCTTGTTGACCGCGGGGCTCACAAGCTCTTGACCCTCTTGTTGACCGCGGGGCTCACAAGCTCTTGTGTCTCTTGTTGACCGCGGGGGCTCACAAGCTCTTGTGTCTCTCGTTGACCGGGGGGCTCACAAGCTCTTGTGTCTCTTGTTGACCGCGGGGCTCACAAGCTCTTGACCCTCTTGTTGACCGCGGGGCTCACAAGCTCTTGACCCTCTTGTTGACCGCGGGGGTTCACAAGCTCTTGTACCTCTTGTTGACCGCGGGGGCCCACAAGCTCGTGAACCTCTTGTTGACCGCTGGGGCCCCACAAGCTCTTGTACCTCTTGTTGACCGCGGGGGCCCCACAAGCTCTTGTACCTCTTCTTGACCGCGGGGCTCACAAGCTCTTGACCCTCTTGTTTACCGCGGGGCTCAAAAGCTCTTGACCCTCATGTTGACCGCGGGGCTCACAAGTTCTTGTACCTCTTGTTGACCGCGGGGCTCACAAGCTCTTGTACCTCTTGTTGACCGCGGGGCTCACAAGCTCTTGACCCTATTGTTGACCGCGGGGCTCACAAGCTCTTGTACCTCTTGTTGACCGCGGGGCTCACCAGCTCTTGTACCTCTTGTTGACCGCGGGGCTCACAAGCTCTTGACCCTCTTGTTGACCGCGGGGCTCACAAGCTCTTGTACTTCTTGTTGACCGCGGGGCTCACAAGCTCTTGTTGACCGCGGGGCTCACAAGCTCTTGACCCTCTTGTTGACCGCGGGGCTCACAAGCTCTTGTACCTCTTGTCGACCGCAGGGCTCACAAGCTCTTGTACCTCTTGTTGACCGCGGGGCTCTCAAGCTCTTGTACCTCTTGTTGACCGCGGGGGCTCTCAAGCTCTTGTACCTCTTGTTGACCGCGGGGCCCACAAGCTCTTGACCCTCTTGTTGACCGCGGGGCTCACAAGCTCTTGACCCTCTGGTTGACCGCGGGGCTCACAAGCTCTTGACCCTCTTGTTGACCGCGGGGCTCACAAGCTCTTGACCCTCTTGTTGACCGCGGGGCTCACAAGCTCTTGTGTCTCTTGTTGACCGCGGGGGCTCACAAGCTCTTGTGTCTCTCGTTGACCGGGGGGCTCACAAGCTCTTGTGTCTCTTGTTGACCGCGGGGCTCACAAGCTCTTGACCCTCTTGTTGACCGCGGGGCTCACAAGCTCTTGACCCTCTTGTTGACCGCGGGGGTTCACAAGCTCTTGTACCTCTTGTTGACCGCGGGGGCCCACAAGCTCGTGAACCTCTTGTTGACCGCTGGGGCCCCACAAGCTCTTGTACCTCTTCTTGACCGCGGGGGCCCCACAAGCTCTTGTACCTCTTCTTGACCGCGGGGGCCCCACAAGCTCTCGACCCTCTTGTTGACCGCGGGGCTCACAAGCTCTCGACCCTCTTGTTGACCGCGGGGGCCCACAAGCTCTTGTACCTCTTGTTGACCGCGGGGCTCACAAGCTCTCGACCCTCTTGTTGACCGCGGGGGCTCACAAGCTCTTGTATCTCTTGTTGACCGCGGGGGCTCACAAGCTCTCGACCCTCTTGTGGGGCCCCCGCGGTCAACAAGAGGGTCAAGAGCTTGTGGGGCCCCCGCGGTCAACAAGCTCTTGACCCTCTTGTTGACCGCGGGGGCCCCACAAGCTCTTGACCCTCTTGTTGACCGCGGGGGCCCCACAAGCTCTTGACCCTCTTGTTGACCGCGGGGGCCTCACAAGCTCTTGACCCTCTTGTTGACCGCGGGGGCCCCACAAGCTCTTGACCCTCTTGTTGACCGCTGGGCTCACAAGCTCTTGACCCTCTTGTTGACCGCGGGGCTCACAAGCTCTTGACCCTCTTGTTGACCGCGGAGCTCACAAGCAATTCATTAATCCTGGAGTACTAAATTATAATTAATATATTAATATCAATACTTTTTTAATTATTAATTTGACGTTATGAAA
Source organism: Procambarus clarkii (assembly GCF_040958095.1). Classification (NCBI taxonomy): domain Eukaryota; kingdom Metazoa; phylum Arthropoda; class Malacostraca; order Decapoda; family Cambaridae; genus Procambarus; species Procambarus clarkii. Next base: position 33,143,447 of record NC_091211.1, on the reverse strand, counting down.
AATGTGAACTTTTGTTGGATGGTAAGACTGTAGTAGGATAGTATGACTGTTGTAGGATAGTATGACTGTTGTAGGATAGTATGACTGTTGTAGGATGGTAAGACTGTTGTTGGATAGTGTGACTGTTGTAGGATGGTAAGACTGTTGTTGGATAGTATGACTGTTGTTGGATAGTATGACTGTTGTAGGATAGTATGACTGTTGTAGGATGGTAAGTCTGTAGTAGGATAGTATGACTGTTGTTGTATAGTATGACTGTTGTAGGATGGTATGACTGTTGTATAGTATGACTGTTGGATAGTATGACTGTTGTAGGATAGTATGACTGTTGTAGGATGGTATGACTGTTGTTGTATAGTATGACTGTTGGATAGTATGACTGTTGTAGGATGGTAAGACTGTTGTAGGATGGTAAGACTGTTGTAGGATGGTATGACTGTTGGATAGTATGACTGTTGTAGGATAGTATGACTGTTGTAGGATGGTAAGACTGTTGTAGGATAGTATGACTGTTGTAGGATGGTAAGACTGTTGTTGGAAAGTATGACTGTTGTAGGATAGTATGACTGTTGTAGGATGGTAAGACTGTTGTTGGATAGTTTGACTGTTGTAGGATGGTAAGACTGTTGTTGGATAGTATGACTGTTGTAGGATGGTATGACTGTTGTTGTATAGTATGACTGTTGTTGTATAGTATGACTGTTGTAGGATAGTGTGACTGTTGTAGGATGGTAAAACTGTTGTTGGATAGTATGACTGTTGTAGGATAGTGTGACTGTTGTAGGATGGTAAAACTGTTGTTGGATAGTATGACTGTTGTAGGATGGTAAAACTGTTGTTGTATAGTATGACTGTTGTTGTATAGTATGACTGTTGTAGGATAGTGTGACTGTTGTAGGATGGTAAGACTGTTGTAGGATAGTATGACTGTTGTTGTATAGTGTGACTGTTGTTGTATAGTGTGACTGTTGTAGGATGGTAAGACTGTTGTAGGATAGTATGACTGTTGTTGTATGGTATGACTGTTGTAGGATGGTATGACTGTTGTAGGATGGTATGACTGTTGTAGGATGGTAAGACTGTTGTTGGATAGTATGACTGTTGTTGGATAGTATGACTGTTGTAGGATTGTATGACTGTTGTAGGATGGTAAGACTGTTGTAGGATAGTATGACTGTTGTAGGATGGTAAGACTGTTGTTGGATAGTATGACTGTTGTAGGATAGTATGACTGTTGTAGGATGGTAAGACTGTTGTTGGATAGTATGACTGTTGTAGGATGGTAAGACTGTTGTTGGATAGTATGACTGTTGTAGGATGGTATGACTGTTGTTGTATAGTATGACTGTTGTTGGAGAGTGTGACTGTTGTAGGATGGTAAGACTGTTGTAGGATAGTCTTGGTGACAGTAACAACAATCACCCGCCAGACGCCTCAGGTGAGGTGTGGATGACAGCCACCAGAGTGGGGAAGGTAAGCCAGCAGGGTGTGGATGACAGCCATCAGAGTGGGGAAGGCAAGCCAGCAGGGTGTGGATGACAGCCATCAGAGTGGGGAAGGCAAGCCAGCAGGGTGTGGATGACAGCCATCAGAGTGGGGAAGGTAAGCCAGCAGGGTGTGGATGACAGCTACCTGAGTGGGGAAGGTAAGCCAGCAGGGTGTGGATGACAGCTACCTGAGTGGTGAAGGCAAGCCAGCAGAGTGTGGATGACAGCCACCAGAGTGGTGAAGGTAAGCCAGCAGAGTGGTGAAGGTAAGCCAGCAGGGTGTGGATGACAGCCACCAGAGTGGTGAAGGTAAGCCAGCAGAGTGGTGAAGGTAAGCCAGCAGAGTGGGAAGGTAAGCCAGCAGGGTGTGGATGACAGCTACCTGAGTGGGAAGGTAAGCCAGCAGGGTGTGGATGACAGCTACCTGAGTGGGAAGGCAAGCCAGCACGGTGTGGATGACAGCTACCTGAGTGGGAAGGCAAGCCAGCAGGGTGTGGATGACAGCTACCTGAGTCGGATGGTAAGCCAGCAGGGTGTGGATGACAGCTACCTGAGTGGGAAGGCAAGCCAGCAGGGTTTGGATGACAGCTACCTGAGTGGGATGGTAAGCCAGCAGGGTGTGGATGACAGCTACCTGAGTGGGAAGGTAAGCCAGCAGGGTGTGGATGACAGCTACCTGAGTGGGAAGGCAAGCCAGCAGGGTGTGGATGACAGCTACCTGAGTGGGAAGGCAAGCCAGCAGGGTGTGGATGACAGCTACCTGAGTGGGAAGGCAAGCCAGCAGGGTGTGGATGACAGCTACCTGAGTGGGAAGGCAAGCCAGCAGGGTGTGGATGACAGCTACCTGAGTGGGGAAGGCAAGCCAGCAGGGTGTGGATGACAGCGCCGCCACGGACGTCATCTCACAGCCCCAACGCCCCCTCGACGACTCTATATTCCACAACGGCTCTATGTAAAACCTGCAGTTCTATGGAAGTGTGTGTGTGTGACTCTGTGCACAAACCACTAACGCTGTGTAAACCCCTGAGACTATAGAATGGTCTGCGTGTCTGTGTAAACCTGTGGGGCTGTGTGTGGCCCTCCTGGAGACCCGCCAGGCCGCCCGCGGCTTGTCACCTGAGAGAGAGACATTGCCCCTGACGACCATCTCCCTCACTGTAACAACCGCTCTTTACACGTCACCGGAACCACACATATATCCTCTGATTCCATCAAATAAGCATCACAGACGAGCGAGGGCCGTGGGCGGGGGGGGGGGGGGGACGACCAGAGCCAATGACAATATGCCACCGACGACCCGTGTGGGAATCGTGGCGGTGAGGTTGATATATGTCCCTCTGGTTCTGGACCCATTCTGGCTGCTGATTGGTGGCTGTGCGTCACTGCCGCAGACACACAATGGCCGCCGGACCGAACCTCCTTTTGTCAATGCAAGTTTATCGTATGTAAAGATTGCGTCCGGGGAAAATGAACACTTCTTGTATCTGTCGTATTTTATCTGAAGTGACACAGCTCGGGATCGAGGGGCGGTGGGCGGCTGATAGGGTTGGGGGGAGGAGGTGGGGGTGGGCGGCTGATAGGGGGGGATGGTGGTGGTGGGCGGCTGATAGGGGGGGATGGTGGTGGTGGGCGGCTGATGTGGTGGTGGTGGGCGGCTGATAGGGTGGGGCGGGGGGGGTGGTTGTGGTGGGCAGCTGATGTGGTGGTGGTGGTGAGCGGCTGATGTGGTGGTGGGTAGTAGCGTAAATTGAGACGTAGACCGTCCCAAACCCCGAGGAGAACCTCGGGGATTGAACTCGGTCTACGTCAAAAGTGGGTGGGGGAGTCCGTAGAGTGGGACGGGTCCCGTCGCGGGGACGTTGTATGTCGCAGGGGGGTAAAAGGAGGGTGTATGGGTAAGAGGTTGAGGCGGGATGAGTATGGGACAGATGTACATCAACAAAGGTAGAGGGAGGGAGGGAGGGGATGGTCGCACATGAGGCGGGATGGGTTACATCCCCCCGAGACGTTATACGTCTGCCTGGGAAGTTGAGGGTCGCTGAGGGTAAAAGGGGGGTGGGGAGTAGTGAACTGAACAAGTGGGCAATGGTAGTAGTAGTAGATGAATATGTATGAGTATGTGCTGTAGAGTTAATCGTGTGTAGATATATAGTAAAATAACAGTATGTAGGAAGGATATGTTGAGGAAGACTAGAGAGGGGCCTCCCTACCCCTGACTGGGTAGGAGACCGAGCTTTTAAGACGGGAGGATAGGGGAGAGGGGAAGGGAGGGGGAGCAGGCGGAAGCTTTGACTGATAGTGCGGGTCTCTGTTTTTATGTAGGGAAGTGTATATATTTTACCAATTCTCAGCCTATGGAGTGGGTCTCCAATATCTTCATCCGGAGTCGATGGGGTGTACACAGTAGGAGGTCAAAGTATCAACTGATGGGTAGGAATGACCGGTACTGGTTTTGTAAACAGGGTCGGGGGCCTCCCCCCTCCCTCCCCTCCCCTAGGTTGCTTCCAGAAGGTTAAGGAGCTGCCTCATAGGCCTGAGGAGGGGAATTACCACATAGCACCATGCCCACATGGATGTGTGTGGGGGCGAGCATTTGTGCGGGTCACCTCTTTGAAGGCCAAGACGTTAGTGCGTTGAATGACAGCAATACGCTATAGCATAGCTCACACCACCACATAGCACCAGCAGCAGGAGCATAGTAATGTGGCTTCCACCAGCACCACCACCACATGCTAGCAGAGCACTTAGGACCGGTGTGTGGTCTTTGTCGCCCCGCGCATGAGTGGTCTGTTTTCGGGTTAAGAAGGTGTCATAGGTTGCACCCTCCCCTCCCATACAGGTGACACTTATCAATTCCCCACTTCACGTTTCCCCAGTCCTCCATACACGAGGCAAAAAAAATGAATGGAAACGCATTATATATATATCGCTGTATTCATATGGGGGCAAGTGTCAGCCTGTGGACTTGTATGTCTTTCAATAGTTAAAGGCATAAACCCTTTATATATAATTTGGGCAGGGAGCGAGCCTTCAGGGGCGGCTCACCTCTTGGGAGTTTGAGACATAACTGGACTAAATGACTCGTTACCGCTCACCATACCCAGCTGGTCCCCCACCCCCTCCCCCCTACACCTAGCACTTAAGTCTGTTTACATTCCCCCTCCGAGTTTGAGGGGGTGACGGGGTGGGGGCTTACACGCGTGTCTCTATATTCACAACAAATAATGACTATAGCCTGAGGTATAGGTCTTTTAATTTCGCTTGGACTCTGAGTAACGAGCCACATCACATACCAGTATTAAATTTGCTTCAATCTAATCAAATTACTGCCCGCATTTAAATAGCATTTAGCATCAGTCAGTAAAGCAGTCACTCAGGTGAAAACCAGTAGGCATTTTTACTGAATGTGGAAAATACAACTTCTGGAGCCAGAAGCACTGGGAGACTTACGGGTAAGTGTTTCCACTACTGAATGAATATATGTAATTTTTAGATCTAACCCTGGGAGCTTGGCTATTACACACATCTGGGCTGGAGGTTTGAAGTGTACCGAGATGCAGGGAGGTATTGGGGATGATCATAGCCTAACCCCCATCCACCCCCACCCCAACTCCCTCCCCTCACACCCTCTCCCCTGGCCATATCATCAACCATCGCTACACCCTTCCCAGACCTGTTGTTCTGTACAAAGCCTTTAGTATTATTATTTCTGATCATATGTAGAGTAGGGACCCAGTTCACAAACACACTACTAGGTTTGGAGACTTAAAACGTTACATTAACCGAAGGAAGACTGTCAGGACTCCTACGGAACAAGCACAGATGCCAGCCCAGGCAATTCCACTCACCCTCACCAGAGGATGGAAGACTAATAACAATTTTCGACGCTCCCCTCAATCCTACCCTGGACCGAAGACTCTAGCATGTTATGGGGATAAGACAACTTTTTAGTTTAAATTTCTCAGACCTACTCGATGAAATAGCCTCTACCATCACTCAGTAACTCAGTAAAGGCAGTCAGTCAGTCAGTTAAACAGCAACAGTGGACTGCTCACCTCACCACCGCCACCACCACTGAACTGAAGACTATCAGGCTATAACAATATTTTTGTTTCCTTCATTTAACTTTTAAGAGTAAGTTAAAACAGTCAGTGAGTCTGTCAAACATTGGGGTAGTGGACTGAAGACTGTATCAGGCTATAGGGATAGAATAGTGTTAGTTTAAAGTTCCCTGAAAATGTTAAGCATGTTTAGCCCTCGCTCCATTACATCCAAACACCAAATAAAATATTACTGTGTAACTGTTAAGTCCTTGTAACACACTCAATGTAACGTAACACGGAAATCAGCTTTTCTGCTGTCCAAATATATAAAAAAATTTTAAATGTAAGCATGTCTAGTCAAACCCCCCTCCCCCTTTTGCCTTTACATCCATCACTAATCATTTTCTAGTTTAAAAGTTTTACATTGCAGTGGAATGAAGACTGTATCAGGCTACGGTTAACTACATAGGATTGGATAGACCGGTTGTTCTGTGCAAAAGCCTTTACATATGATCAGAAATAATAATACTAGAGTAGGGACCCAGTTCACAAAGGTACCATTAGGTTTGGAGACTTAAAACGTTAAATTAACTGACGGAAGACTGATATGTCTCCATTGTAATAAGCACAGAGGCCAACCCATTCCACGGCCAGTTCCACCCTAGTGGCTGTGCGAGGAGGGTGTCCGTGACAGCTGTAGAGGTGTTGTCCCCGGGTGGACGTGGTACGCCTGTTGAGGAGACACGGGGTTTTACCGGCAGCCATTGAAGAGGACCTCGTCGGATGGTCTGGCCTTTACAGTGCCAGTGGACCGCTTGGTTGGTGTTGCCCCTGGTAGATATTCTATATGTGCAGTTGTCAGAATTGGTGGGCATTCAGCTGCTGCAGGGGAACCGCGCCGTGGTCAATTTTCGCCATCAGGCTGCATTTCAGGCATTTCTGGGGCGGTGTGAGGGGGTGTTTAGACTCTCCCTGATGCCGCTGGTTCTGTTAAGGTAGTGAACCTCGGCGTCGCCTTGACGTATGTGTCGGTGCGTGGTGCCCCGTTCGAGTTTAACGACGATCTCCTAACTGCTGTGTTTGGACGGTTTGGTACTGTGCTAAGCATTTGTTGGGACAAGGTATTTGCAGGGCACTGTACTGGGATGCTTGATGGTTCCCGCAACCTGACCATGTCTCTGAAGAATAGTGTTCCATCCTCTGTGTCCGTGTTGGGTTACACACTCCGTTGCCAGTATCGGGGGCAACCGCGCACCTGTTACAGGTGTGGTAATGTGGGTCATCTCGCTGCGGCGTGCAACGTGGGAGCGACTGGCAGGGTGCATGTTTTTCGTGAGGAGGACTTTCCACCCCTGTTGACTTTGGACGCTTCTGAGGATGGAGTGGGTGCTGTGCCTGGGGCGCCTGATTGCTTGTCTGCTGTTCTGCCTGTTGAGGCGGATACTATGCCTTCTACGTCCAGTCTGTTACCCGCTGTGACCCCGGAGGTAGTTGTTGCGCCAGTGTGTACGAGTGTCGGGCCGTCGCCCACACTGCGTGTGGTGGATGTCTCAGTGGATGTCTATGTCCCGCCCCAGTCTGTGGATGTGGTACCGGCTCCCAGGGACGCGGGTCCTGCTGTTTTGGAGGGGGGGCTTCGGCAGGAGGTGGTGTCTGTGTGTGCTGGCGACTGTAGTTCTGCTTTTTCCAGCCCTTTGCCGAAGCGTGCGCGTCGGTGTTCTGATGCTGTTTCCCTGGTTGATGCGGACAGTGTGGGTGATGTGGCCTCTGTGGACTCTTCAGACGGTGCAGGTGTGGCCTATGTGGATGTGAGGATGATGACTGTGCCTGCAGTGGGGCCTGATGGGAGTGGTGTGGTGCGGCCTGTCTCAAAGCGTTTGAGGCGGGCTCGGAGTGTCTCCTCTTTGTGGTGTGCCTTGGGAGATGGTGGGGGAGTATGGTGCTCTGGCACCCCTCGCCGTGGATGTTGGTGCTGTGAGGGGCTTCGAAGTTGCTACCTGTGGCCCCCCTCCTGCATCACCTGCTGTTGGATCTTCGCAGTGGGGAGTTGCCCCTTGTTACGAACCCGGATCCAGCGTCCGAGCACGGAGTAGTAAACGACCGCGCCATCTGTGGGTCGGCTCCCGAAACCCCCAGCCAAACGCCGACGACACCTGGTGAGGATGCCGTGTATCAGCTACGAGGGCCAGTTTCCAGTCCCGTTCAGCACTCTACACCGCCGCCACTGACCTCTGGTGAGGTGGTGCTCCGACGACAGCGCCATCTATGGACTGGATACGTCAGGTGTTTGTGCCAGAGCCCGTAAGTAAGGTGTTTTAGTGTGTCCCAGTCATTGATGACGTGTCTGTTTACAGAGTCGACCTGGGACCGCTGTGTTGAAGGTTGAGTCAGTCTACCCGAGGCAGCCAGTCTCCATACCTTGAACGTTGCTGCAGCTGTTGTGAAGTCGTCCCCCCGGAAGAACACTGTGGTGTGTTAGCCTGCCAGTGGAGTGGCAGTAAGAGGATTTACCCGGGACCGACTGTTGGAGACGATCATCCACTGGGGTATTGAGGACAGGAGGGTGATTTGTGATATCACACGAGACTCCTGTCTAGGGCGTACCCCTTATATCGTTCGTGGACTGGCCGTACCAGCCTTGGTGGCTCAGTACCTGCCAGCAGACCAGCTGGACGTGTGGTTGACGGCCTCCACGACGGTGCCCCCAGTGGACCTGTGTTTTGGCTGACCTGTGGCCAGGGTAGGCTCAACTTCTTTGGATATTTCGTTGTGTGGCCACGAAGAAGCACCAAGGACTCGGCACCGAGAGTTGTGGCACCAGAGTCTTCAGCAGAAGACTATATTGTGTATAATCCCCTTGTATAGTGTTAATACCCCTCCCCCTGTGCACCTTTTGATTTTATATATTTAATTGGTGATGGTGACAAGTATAATCTCAAGTTCTTAGCTTTCTTTCCCTACTCCCTTTTAAGTTACTTGCGTCACGGATCTCATCCCTTGATAGCCAATACTGGCTTGGGAACGGATACATATATCTTCCTCTAACAACATCAGAGTAAGGACCCCGTTGCGTCCCGAGAGGGCCGTAACACCCCTGATGATCGGGACCTCGTCGTGGTGTTGCGGAAAGATGTGTGCCAGGGAGCCTCGGCTCCTGTGCCCTGTGGTGGGGTCGATGCCGCGCCTGCATCCCCTGCGGTTCCCCCTCCTTCATTGCCCCGGTCTGGGGTAAGCCTAGTCCCGACTGCTGGGGTTGTGCCCTGTTGGGGTCCGGTGTTGGGCCCTTATCGGGATGCTCGGGTACTTCCGATCCCATGGTGCTCGTCCACTGTCTGGGTGTCGTGGGTGAAGGAGTTTGTTTATAGGGTGCCGGATAATATTTCTCAGCCGAGGCCACGGCCTGGTGGCCAGGTGCTCGATGACACGTGGGTGGTTTGGGAAGCGTACTGCTTGCGCTTCCCGATACACAAGTTCCTGGCGAAATATTAGTTAACGTCTTTCACGCAACGCTATGCCATGCGTGGATCAGCTGCCGCAGTGACCTCGACACCCCGCCCTATGGTGCGGGGAGTCTCCCTCTAACGTCCACCTCTGTTTTCGTCGCCACTTCTCTCTCTACGGCCCGACACATCTAACACTTTTGACTTTCTTCTCCTCCTTAACGTCAACATATCTCCCTACATTTGTCCTGGTGCAGTCGTCGGGAGGGTAAACCCTTCATGCAAAGCACCTATTCTCGAGAAGAAGAAGAACCCATTCCACACGTCCTCACCTGAGGATGGAAGACTAACGACAATTTTCGACACCACGCACTCTTTCCCTTGTGTTGGGTATCTGGGACTTTAACTCAAATATAAGAATATTTAATTAAGAGAATTAATATACTCGAAGGACCACCCACTTTTGAAAAAAGAGGGAAAACAAATAGAGATTATAAGACTGACACTGTAGAACCAGTGCCTATGTATGTTAGATTATTTAGCAATCATTTAAAGAGAATGATTGGACTGTAACAATCATTAATTGAGAGTTAAAGTCCTCAAACGTCAACATTGGGGGGTATTACTAGAAATTCATATATATGTAGGAACTAGTGTGGTTCATCACCAATTCATTAATGATGTTAGTAAAGGTTATAGAATCCTGAATTGAATGTAGATTCTAACAGATTATGAGATAATAAAAGATCAAATCTATGATATATTATCAGATCCTACGAAATAATAAGTTCAAACTTGTTGAGCACTGAGCAGTAAATTATTGACTTATATTACTCATCTTGAATATTATTTGCGTGAAAAACACATACCTATATAAATAAAAATGGAAATGTTCGCTTGTTCAAAATCGTGGGTTACTCGGCTATTTAATCTCAAAGTTCTTCACCGATTGCTTTGAAATTTTCACACAATGTTCCATTCGAATCTGAGCAGGTTTTTATATACATACTATATTGATGCCATGTCTGCGACAGAAAAAAAAATATGTTTTTTAAAAAAAAAAAAGTTTTTCGTGTATTTTTCATGAGAAAAATCTTCGAAACCTCTTTACCGATTGCTTTGAAATTTTGACACGACGTTGCATTCGAATAGGCGATTGTTTTTATATACCTACTATATACATGCCTTACTCGTGACAGGAAAAAAACATGATTTTTTTGAAAACCAGTGCCATCTATTGGATGTAGGAGAAACACACGCTGTAATCTCCCAAAATTCTTCACCGATTGCTTTAAAATTCTGACACAACGTTCCATTCGAATATGCACATTTTTTTATATATCTACTATATAGATGCCACACCTGTGACAGATAATTTTTTTTTTTTTAAACAGCGGCATCTGTTGCACGTAATAGCATAACACACACACTAAATATGTTACGAATTCCATGTCAATGTTTCTGACTGCATTGACAAATTAAATTTTCATACTTCTCGATTTATTTTCATTTTGATATAATTATTTTGTGACATTGCATTGAAACTCAGCTATGTTGTTTACTATACCATTCATTTCGTGAGTATAAGTATAGATGCCAACCTGTAACAGGTAAAAACATGATTTAAAAAAAAAGAACAGCACAATCTGTTGCACGTAAGAGCAACTCACTCTGTACTAAACATGTTCCGATTCCATTTCAATGTTTCCAATTTTATTGATAAATTGAATTTTCATAGATTTTGAATTATTTTCGTTTTCATTTAATTATTTTGTGACATTGCGTTGGAATTGAGCTTTGTTGTTTACCATACCATTCATTTCATGAGTATAGTTTATTTTTTTTTTCATTTCGTTTTTAATTGTTTTCTTATATTTCAGGGATGGGAACATCAGATCATTTGATGTTCCTAATTTTCTGATGGGAACATCAGATCATTTGGGAATGCATCGGACGAGGGAGTGGGGAATAGTGGAGAGGATGAGCAGACAGGAGTGGGGGATGGTGGGGAGGACGAGGGGAGGGGGGGTAATGGTGATGAGGACGAGTGGATAGGGAAGTTGGGGACGAGGGGACAGGGGAATGGAGATTGGTGAGGGAGGATAAGGGGACAGGGAAGTGGGAGATGGTGGAGAGTACGAGAGGACCGGGAAGAGGGGAATGATAGGGAGGACAAAGGGAATATCTTGAGTTAACTTGAGATGATTACGGGGCTTAGTGTTCCCGCGGCCTGGTCCTCGACCAGGCCTCTTTTTTTTGTTGCACATTCCCAGGAAGCAGCCCGTACCAGCTGTCTAACTCCCAGGTACCTATTTACTGCCAAGTAACAGAGGCATCATGGTGAAAACAATTTAGCCATTTGTGTCCCCCTCCACCAGGCGGGTCTGAATCTGAAGCACTGTCCACCCAGCTGTCAGGCACCTGTCAGGGAAGGGGGAGTGGGAGATGGTGGAGAGGACAAGGGGATGGTGGAGTAGGGAATGGTTAGGACGACGAGAGGACGGTGGAGTGTTAGATGGTGGGGAGGACATAGGGATGGGGGAGGGAGGAAATGGTGTGGGGAAAACGAGGGGATGGGGAATGATTGGGAGGACAAGGGAACAGGGGAGTGAGGAATGGTTGGGAGGACAAGGGAACGGGGGAGTGAGGAATGGTTGGGAGGACGAGGGACGGGGAAAGGGGGGGAAGGAATGGGAGGAGGACTAGGAGACAGGGGGAGGGTTGCTGTTACTTGGCTATTTGATCATCGGAGCAGGCATGGATGGATGGATGGAACAGGCACGGCCGCGGGAGGGGGAGGGACCAACATGGGTGATGAAGCCTGCAGGGACGTCGAAGGCGACAGAGGCGCAGAGTTAACAGGTGCAAAAGCCGTTGGAAGTGACGGGACAGACTACGGGGGCAGAGCCGCACACACCACCACCTCATAGTGTACACCACCATCCACACATACCGGGCCAACAGCCGAGGAACGCACAACCACCAACGGGTCAGCAGGCGGCAGGGGAACCTCCCCACCTACTTCATCACGAGGTGACAGGTCCTGCGCCACAAACGGGGAAAATCCTTGTCCCGGAACAAATTAACAGGTGCAGCCGTGACCCCAGTGCAATCAGCTGCCAGATGCCTCTCGATGCCACAACGAAAACATTGTCGAGGCTGTCCTGCGTAGAACGCCAGCATAGTGTAGCCCATGAAGGTCACCGCGGAGGGAACAGGAGACTTGAGCCGCAGGCTGAGAGTCCGGGTCCCACACGAGACTCCACGCCACCTGCCGGCAGAGACGGAGTTCATTCAGATGGAAACGACAGCCCCAAACTGGCCAAAGTACCGTCGAAGCAAAGCCTCTGTGAATTCAAACGAAACACCATGCAGGGCCACATACGTTACCGAGCAGCACCGGTCAGAGATAGTGACGGTACCACCGTCCCCAGTTAGAGGAAGAGAGCGCCCATCGTAACAGGCCACGAACAAGGGCCAGCTATGACGCAGGTCCTGAAAATTCCAGACCCACGGTCTCAGAGCGGCGAATAGGGAGGAGGGGGGTCCTCATGGCGCCGACTCAGCAACAACACCCTCCCACACGGAATGAATGCCTAGTAACGACTGGGGAGCACTTGGCGAACACGTCTATACCCCCTGGCGGCCAGACCGGCAATCAGAGTCAAGGTCAGATGGTCTGAAACTGAGTGACTGTCTAAGAGAGAACATATACGGACTTGACGTGTTGATCCTAGCAAAATTGAAACCGTCTATTTCATTAATGCATCAGCTGGGTTAGCAGATATGAAAACGAGGGGTGTAAATACCTTCTTCAACTATGTTGGATGTTAGAGCGAGCCTTGAAATAAAACATGATAAATGGCTTTTACTCAGAGATAATGAACAAGCCAATTTTAAAATAAAATATCGAGTCTGTGATTTTCCATGTTATGTTACATTGTGACTTACAAGGTCTAAAACAGTTACAGTAATAGAATGAACGGACGATGTTTACATGTTTGTCACTTTACGTTACAAATTAAAAAAAACATGCTAGCATTGAGATAACTGGGCTGTACTCAGTGATAATGAACAAGCAAATTTAAAAAATATAAAGTCTATGATTTTCCACGTTACGTGACATTACCTTGTGTCTTACATGGTCTAAAACAGTCACACAGTAAAAGAATCGGTGAACGATGTTTGCACGTTGGTAACGTTACGTTAGATATACACACTTTACATTTCAAAATAATATTTGGACGACAGAACGCTGATTTCTGCATTACGATAAATTGTGCGTGTTACAAGGGGGCTAAAACAGACTTGCAGTAATACTTATTTGTAGAATAAGATTTGAAGACTGGCTTACGGCGGTCGTTACTCTTAAAAGAAGGTATTTAGGGAAAGAATGATGATTGCACGTTGGTCACGTTACGTTACGAGGTGTAAAACGAACAGTAGCAGGTAGGTTAGGTTACGTTACAAAGTGTGAAACATAATAAGTGATTTTGATTTGTTATAATAATAAGACTGAAGACCCCTTACGACACTCGGTACTCCTAAAATGTTATTTGCGCAAAGAATGATATTACCATGTTGGTCACATTACGTTTCAAGGTTACAAGGGAAAGAGTGTTGGGCGTCGAAAATTGTCGTTAGTCTTCCATCCTCTGGTGAGGACGTGTGGAATGGGTTGGCCTCTGTGCTTATTCCAATGGAGACATGCCAGCCTTCCTTCATGTAACGTTTTAAGTCTCCAAACCTAATTTTTTATTTTTTTTTATTTTTATTTGTACATGCAAGCATGCGTATAATGTACAAGAAAAACAGAACAAATATAACATAGAACAAAAGTACAAAGCACACATATGTACAAGGACAAAGGAACAAATCAATAGAAGACCAGCCAGAAGGGCTGACCACAAAACAAAAATGCATATACAAACAACACACAATTATAAACACAGTGTAAGACAAACATAAGGGAAAACCCCAGGACAAAATGCACACAAAACAAGCCTGCTAACACCTCAAATACATACAGAGAGGCGAGAAACATACAAGAATAAGGACAATAACAATAAAGAAAACAGATCCGCTATAACAAACGGAAGGCAAAACATAACAGAGCACACGCCAACAGCCTGAAGGGCACACAATATGACAAACAAGCGCACACGACATCCATAACCGAACACACAAACGCATAGGAACCGCACACCCCCCCACGAGCCATACAAAAAAACCCACAAAACAAACCGGAGTACGCAGGAACCGGGAAACAATACCCACCCCACCCACTCACATACACACCCCACAACCAGGCAACACAAAATACATAGAAATCAATCAAGAGAAACGTACTTCTCCGGGAAGAGCTCACGAGGATATTTCGACTTGTAAGCTTCCCAGACGAGATCTTCAAGGTCGGTAGGGTTTTTGATCCCCCGCGCTCGAGCGGGTATCATAAACTCGGGAACATCTATATCTGGCGGCATCGGCCAATGCCTAAGGTCACTGACGCAAGTCGCATAACGAGGCTGGGGAGCGCCAACCACGCCCTTCGAGGAAGCAGACGACACCGGAGAAGCGGACGAGGGACGCCGAGCCTGCCACGCCTTCGCCATCGGAGCAGGTGTCGGACGCTGAGACGATAGCACTTCCACGGATACCGCAGGAGACACGGAAGGGACTGCAGGAAACGGAAGAGGCGGCAAGACCGCTGCCGAGGAAACGGGTAACGAGGAAGGGGCTACAGAACATCCAGAGCGAGCATCCTTTCTCAACGTCACCACCAGGCCACCCCGCTCACCACCAACTACAGCAGGGGGAACCACCGCCCAAGAAGAACCGGAGCCATCCCACGCAGGCAACGCACCTGAAGCAGGACCCTCGGACACCGGACCAGAAGTGGAGGCCGAAACGCCGGCACCGGCATCCTCAGGCAAGTGTACCTCCGCCACCACCGTAGTGTGCACCACATCCGGAGCCACCCCACCGGCATCGGAAGGACGACACTCGTCGAATACGCCAACTTCAGCCCACACAGAAGAACGCCGGGAACGCTTAGGCTCGGGCCGCACATCATCAGACCCGGAGGCAGACTCAGCGACCAGCGCAGCACCAACCGAGCGAACCGACGCACGCCGCAGTACGGCAGCCTCCTCAACCACATGGGGCACCAGGCCAGGCACAGGAGGGAATTCCGGATCCACCTCAGCTCCCAGCACAGCCGGGACAGACGGCGAGGGTGCAGGGACCGGGACAGACACAGCAGAGGAAGAACCGGAAGACGAGGGGTCCGAGCAAACGGCAGGCGGAAGAGGCGCAGGGACATCAGCCGGAGCACTAGGCGAGGACCCAACCTCCGGAAGAGATGCGGCAACAACAGGGGGCGCAACAGGCGGAGCAACAGCTGCTACAGAGGGCACCTCCTCAGCCGAAGAGACGTCCATACCCACCGAATCATCCCCCACAGGAAGGGGCGGAAAATCCTCCTCACTGAAGAGATTCACTGGTGCAACAGGAGGCGCAGAACAGTCAGCAGCCTGATGGCCCAAAAGACCACAACGATAACACGTCCGCGGCTGACGGGCGTAAAACACCCGAACGTTGTATCCCATAAGGCGCACAGAGGACGGAATATCTGCCGGAGTCTCATGCCCAGGGTGCGAATGTTAGACCTCACACCCTTAAGAGGACTAGAAGACACCACGTTCACTCTCACACTAACAACTGCGCCAAACCGCCCGAAATACCGCCGTAGCAGAGCCTCTGGAAACTCCAAGGGAGCCCCATGCACACTGATGTAAGTAAGTGCACCACTTCTATCCGAGAGGGTGACAGTGCCCGCACCATCCGGCAGGGGCAGTGTCCGCCCCTCGTATCGCCGGAGAAAATCGCGATACGCCGCCTCCTCTGCAAACTTCACAATGGCCCTACGGGCCGTTACCAACTCGACCCCATAAATCGCAAACACAGGGACAGAGAGCAGTTCACAAGCCAGGGCAATCTCCGGGTAACCAGCCCGCACAGAGAACTCTAGTCCCACAGACTGAGCCCGGACGACAGGGGGTAGAGGGACCCCCATCGTAACGCCACGTCAGCACAGGCGAGCAGACACACACCCGCCCCCAACCAGCCGAAACGGGCAAACAACACCAACTGCTGGAGCTCCGATTCAACACGTCTGCCCCGCACCGAAGCTAGGGCCAGACTCAGTCTCCAAACCTAATGGTACGTTTGTGAACTGGGTCTCTACTCTAGTATTATTATTTCTGATCATATGTAAAGGCTTTTGCACAGAACAACCGGTCTATCCAATCCTACGTAGTTAACCGTAGCCTGATACAGTCTTCATTCCACTGCAATGTAAAACTTTTAAACTAGAAAATGATTAGTGATGGATGTAAAGGCAAAGGGGGGGGGGGGCGGGTTGACTGGACACGCTTACATTTCAAAAAATGATATTTGGACAGCAGAAAAGCTGATTTCCGTGTTACGTTACATTGAGTGTGTTACAAGGACTTAACAGTTACACAGTAATATTTTATTTGGCGTTTGGATGTAGTGGGGTGGGGGGGGGGGAGGCTGAACATGCTTCATATTTTCAAAATGTTATTTGGACATCAGACAAAGTTGATTTCCACATTACATTACGTTACGATATAATGTGTTGCAAGAACTAAACAGGAGTTGCAATAATATTATATTTGGTGTTTGGATGTAATGGAGCGAGGGCTAAACATGCTTAGCATTTTCAGGAAACTTTAAACTAACACTATTCTATCCCCATAGCCTGATACAGTCTTCAGTCCACTACCCCAATGTTTGACAGACTCGCTGACTGCTGTTACTTACTCTTAAAAGTTAAATGAATGAAACAGAAATATTATTATAGCCTGATAGTCTTCAGTCCAGTAGTGGTGGCGGTGGTGATGAGGCGAGCAGTCCACTGTTGCTATTTGACTGACTGCCTTTACCGAGTTACTGAGTGCTGGTAGAGGCTAATTCATCAAGTCGGTCTGAGAAATTTAGACTAAAAAGTTGTCCTATCCCCATAGAATGTTAGTCTTCAGTCCAGGGTAGGAGTGAAGAGAGTGTCGAAAATTGTCATAAGTCTTCCATCTTCTGGTGAGGGTGAGTGGAATAGGCTGGGCTGGCATCTGTGCTTGGTCCAAAGGAGTCCTGTGGGAGTGCCGGCCTGGCCGCCAGAGGGTCTAGACGTGTTCGCCAAGCGCTCCCCAGTCGTTGCTAGGCATTCCGTGTGGGAGGGTGTTGTTGTTGCATCAGTGCCATGGGGACCCCCCTCCCCCCCCGCCCCCCCCCCCGTATTCGCTGCTCTGAGACCGTGGGGTCTGGAATTTTCTGGACGTGCGTCATACCTGGCCCTTGAGATTGTCCTGTTGGTTATGCTATATGTTCGTGTTGCCGATGTGTATGGGCTCCAACTAATGACCAACCATCGGGCACTTGTGAAGTTGAACTCCGCTGCTGTCTATACGGACTTCGTGGCCCGTTACGATGGGCGCTCTATTCCTCTCCCTGGGGACAGTGGTACCGTCACTATCTCTGACCGGTGCTGCTCGTTAACGTATGTGGCCCGTCATGGTGTGCTGTTTAAGTTTACGGAGGCCTTGCTTCGACGGTACTTTGGCCGCTTTGGGTCTGTAGTTTCCATCCGGATCAACTCCGTCTCTTCGGGCAGGTGGCGTGGGGTCTCGAGTGGGACCCGAACTCTCGGCCTGCGGCTTAAGTCTCCTGTTCCCTCCACGGTAACTTTGATGGGCTACACTATGTGAGTGTTCTACACAGGGCAGCCTCGACAATGTTTTCGTTGTGGCCTTGAGGGGCACCAGGCGGCCGCTTGTACTGGGGTGCCGGCTGCTCCCGTTAATTTATTTAAAGAAGAGGATTTCCCTCCATTGGTGGTGCAGGATGTGTTGCCTGGTATTGGAGTGGGTGGGGAGGTTCACACCCCCCCCCCCACTTGCTGGCCCGGTGGAGGTCCCGGGTTCATCGGCTGGTGGGTCGGTGTGTAAGTGTGGTGGTGCTCGTGGCGAGGTGGTGGTGTGTGCGGCCCCGCCCCTGCGGTCATCCTCTACTCTTCTGCAGGATTCTTCGCCTGTGCGGGCCTCTCCTCCTCTGGCCGTGTCATCATCGTCGCGGGCTCCTTCACCTGTGTGGGTGCCTTTTCTCCCGCCAGCTGTGCCTGTTGGTTCTCCGGTTCCAGTGTCCTTGGTGGGTGGCAGCCTCATCCCCAGCGTCAATGAGGCTGACTTTGTGTGGTCGTGCTACCTCGGTTATGAGGCGGCCGGCCGAAGGGTCTTCTCGGGAGACACCTGTAGGGGGTTACAGCTCCGACGATCAGTGGCCTGTCCCTAAGCGTTCTCTTCAGGATAGGGATGGGTCGCCTCCCCGTGCATGGGCTGATGACTGCGACGATGTGGACGACGATGCTGTGGGTGGCCCTGTGCTGCCTCCTGTGTTGGGTCCTGCACCTCCTGCTGGTGGCTCCCCGCCGTGGGCGGATGCCCCTGGTGACTGTGACCGTGTGGTTGTGTTGACGAAAGATATGCGCCGGGCGGCCTCTGCTCCTGTTCCCCATGTGTGGGGCTCTGTGAGGCGTCTGACGTGGGACCTGGTGTGCAAGCTGGTATGGGGCCTTGAGCGCTGCCTGGTGTATTTCCCCGTGCTCAGCCCTGTGACCAGCCCCCTAAGAAGCCCTTCCCTGTCGTCTTCCCGTCCAGGGAGGTGTTTGAGGGGTCTCGTCCTATGAGGTGTGGCTTTGATGGCCTCGTGCGTCCTGTCCCGGTGGACTCTTCTTCCATTTGGGTTCTGCAGGTGCGGGGTTTTGTCATTGGGGTACCAAATTTAATGCCTCGGCCTTGTGCGGCTCCTGGTCGTCCGGTATCTGATGATGAGCAGTTGGTTTGGGAGGCATACTGCTTGCGTTTTCCGGAGCAGGAATACCCGGAGAAGTATGAGTAGTCCGTGTGTTTTTTTTTTGTTTGTCTTTGTTTGCTTGGTGCTTATTCTTGTATGTGTGTGTGATGTTGTTGCCTGCGTGCATGGGTGCGTGTTCTTGTGTGTGCGGGTGTGTGGTGTGGCTGTTTATTTCTGGCTCCTGGTTGGGCCTGTTCCGCTGTATCTTTGTTTGGCTTTTGAGGCCTGTTGTTTTTGTTTGTCATTTTCTTTGCCTGTGTTGTGTGTCGTATGTGTGTTCTGTGTTGCGATTGTGTTTCTTTGTACGCGTTTGACGTTCTGTCTTCAGTGTCCTATTTATATTGTTCTATACGTTACTATGTTGATAATATACATTTTCGTTTGTACTATACCCCTTTGTTATGTTCTTTTTGCTATGTTATGTTTACTGTGTTTATTTTCCCATGTTCTATGTGCTGTGTTGTATATTGCTTTGTTGTACTAACTTGTTATATTCGATAATTTTCTACTTCATATGTTGTATGTGCAGTGTTGTATTTACCATTGTGTTATTTGTTTATTTTCACCTTTGGTTTAATTGTGCTCTTTGTACACCTTTGTGGTTACTGACACTTTTGGCACACCCCGTCTGGGTAGTGCAGCTTTTCACATTTAAGTTTAATTGCTCTGTAGCGATTTTTTTGTTTTAAGAAGTTTTTTGTGTTCCTATGTATTTTTATTCTTTTTCACTTTTGTGTTATGTTGCTGTGTTACTTGTTATCTGTTATTGTCATTCTGTGTTCCTTGTTATTCTGTGCTATCCTGTTTTATAGGGTTATTGTACGCTGTAGTGTTTTTTGTTTAAAAAAAAAGGAGTTCTAACAGTCTTCCTTCGGTTATGTGACGTTTTAAGTCTCCAAACCTAATGGTGTATTTGTGAACTGGGCCACTACTCTACATATGATCAGAAATAATAATACTAAAAGCTTTGTACAGAACAACGGGTCAGGGAAGGGTGTAGCGATGGTTAATGGTAGTGCCAGGGGAAGGGGTGTGAGGGGAGGGAGTTGGGGTGGGGGTGGATGGGGGTGAGGCTATGATCATCCCCAATACCTCCCTGCATCTCAGTACACCTCAAACCTCCAGCCCAAATGTGTGTAATAGCCAAGCTCTCAGGGTTAGATCTAAAAATTACATATATTAATTCAGTAGTGGAAACACTTACCCGTAAGTCTCCCAGTGCTTCTGGCTCCAGAAGTTGTATTTTCCACATTCAGTAAAAATGCCTACTGGTTTTTACCTGAGTGACTGCTTTACTGACTGATGCTAAATGCTATTTAAATGCGGGCAGTAATTTGATTAGTTTGAAGCAAATTTAATACTGGTATGTGATGAGGCTCGTTACTCAGAGTCCAAGCGAAATTAAAAGATCTATACCTCAGGCTATAGTCATTATTTGTTGTGAATATAGAGACATGCGTTTACCCCCCCCCCCTCTGCTCAACCTCGGAGGGGGAAAGTAAACAGACTTGAGTGCTAGGTGTAGGGGGGAGGGGGGGAGCCTGCTGGAGCGTGGGTATGGTGAGCGGTAACGAGTCATTTAGTCCAGTTATGTGTGAAACTCCCAAGAGGGAGTTTTCGCCTCTTGCACTCCATGTTGGACTGCATGAGGCGAAGACGAAGGTCACCCTTGAGGGTCGAGGTGATGCTTACCTTCTCCTGAAGGATGGTTGTGCTGTCCGTAGTGGGGTCAGACAAGGGGGGGTCAGCGCTGACCATAGTGGGGTCAGACAAGGGGGGGTCAGCGCTGACCATAGTGGGGTCAGACAAGGGGGTCAGCGCTGACCATAGTGGGGTCAGACAAGGGGGGTCAGCGCTGTCCGTAGTGGGGTCAGACAAGGGGGACAGTGCTGACCGTAGTGGGGTCAGACAAGGGGGTCAGTGCTGACCGTAGTGGGGTCAGACAAGGGGGTCAGTGCTGACCGTAGTGGGGTCAGACAAGGGGGGGGGTCAGCGTTGTCCGTAGTGGGGTCCGACAAGGGGGGTCAGTGTTGTCTGTAGTGGGGTCAGACAAGAGGGGGTCAGTGTTGTCCGTAGTGGGGTCAGACAAGGGGGGTCAGCGCTGACCATAGTGGGGTCAGACAAGGGGGTCAGCGCTGACCATAGTGGGGTCAGACAAGGGGGTCAGCGCTGACCATAGTGGGGTCAGACAAGGGGGTCAGCGCTGACCATAGTGGGGTCAGACAAGGGGGTCAGCGCTGACCATAGTGGGGTCAGACAAGGGGGTCAGCGCTGACCATAGTGGGGTCAGACAAGGGGGTCAGCGCTGACCATAGTGGGGTCAGACAAGGGGGTCAGCGCTGACCATAGTGGGGTCAGACAAGGGGGTCAGCGCTGACCATTTTTTATTTTTTTTATTTTTATAAAGTACACAAATTACAAGAACACACAAAACAACGCAAACCTGTACACATCAAGTACACCAATGAAGTAACAGTACACAGGAATAAACAGTCTGTACACTAAACAATAACAGTAACCGCAAAACAAACACAAGCGCTGAACAAAA
Source organism: Procambarus clarkii (assembly GCF_040958095.1). Classification (NCBI taxonomy): domain Eukaryota; kingdom Metazoa; phylum Arthropoda; class Malacostraca; order Decapoda; family Cambaridae; genus Procambarus; species Procambarus clarkii. The sequence goes on along the minus strand of NC_091211.1, from coordinate 33,121,999 downwards.
TGAAAACGCATTTAAGCAATGGGCTAAACAGTACAGGGAAATAAGTGCTAAAACAGTACATGGAAACAATAGGCTAAACAGTTCATATCTACATAGCAACACAGAACATGGCAAAGAAAATTACATGAAAAATAAATTAACAATAAAGTACATAAATAACATTGAAACACACCTGGAACCAATAACATAAACATACACAGACGTGGATACAGAATCACGTGCACAAAACCACGCCTACCACACACACAGAAGAACAAAGGAGCATAGGATCATACACGCGCTACCCAGGAAAATGACATACACTAAATAAGAAGAAATTATGTACACACACACTAAACACACTCTAAACAACAAGACAAACACACTCATACCACCCACACCACCACGGCACACCACACTGCACCCAAGCACGCAAAATAAAGGGTTACAGGCCAAAGCGAAACACGGCCACAAAAGTAACAGTAGAAAACAGTACAGCAGAAAACCCAGGCCCACGCAGGAGCCAAAACCCCCTCAAAATCACACACCCACACGCATACGGACACAACCGGCACCCGGAGGTACGGAAAACACACCACACACACACAGGAGCAGCAGCATCTCAAGGGGGGAGACACACAAACAAACGCAACCCCCGCCAAGGACACCCCAAGAAGCGGAAAGGGAGCGCATAGCAAAGCAAACCCCGAAACCCCTTAACCCCTCTAAACCCCCCCCCCCCCCATCAACACCCCAACCCCACCCAAGACGAGAACATCACCTTGCCACCAAGGCACCCGCCGACCCAAAGGCAACCCCACGAACATAGGCATCTGTGAACCACCGACCAAACTCCTCCGGAAAAGCGCGCTGCAACCACCACCAGGTAAACCGCATGCGCCCCCGCACAAATCCTAAAATTCGGGCAATCCCAAAACCCTCCCGCCTCCCAACCCACACACAAAACACATAATCAGCAACCAAAACACACAATGTATTACGCACCCGCTGCGAATAAGCCGGAAAATACAAAAACAAAAACTGCAAAACATCACCCCGACAACCCGGACCACAAAACACCTCCAGGACATCCCGAAACCAGTCCACCAACCCCTGTAACCGGACACAAAAATAAAATACATGCACCTGCGATTCACATAAACCACAGTGAACACACGCCCCAGAATCACGCAAGCCAAGCATACACAACCGCTCATTTGTCGCCAGCGACAAATGCAGAACCCGAAACAGCAATTCACGCTGCTGAGGCGCCAAGAACCGTGCCCCCAAACACGACCAGATACCACCCCAATCCCAACACGGGAACAAGCCCTCCACTCGAGGCCGCACCCGGGGCAACAACACCCCATACACAGCCTTGCACGAGAAAGACAGAAACCCAGGATGGCGGCAGAGCTCCCGAAGAATCCCCACGGCCCAAGAATAAACAGGGGGGGTAACCAAGGCCACCTCCTGACAAACCCCCAAATCAACCAAAAAACTGAAGCGAAGCGAGCAGAAAAACACACCCAGCGTATTCAACCCCCCACCGAGAGCCAGCCCCCGACGCAACGAGACCCAGAAGAGGGCCTTGGCCTTCGTGAAAACGTCAGGAATGCCAACACCCCCCTCTCTCACCCCTAACACCAACGTCGAACGGCGCACCGGTTGATAACGCCCACACCATACATATCTATACACCACACTCTCCAAACTCAAGGCCTTCCGACGATCCAACGGGAAACATCGAGCCACAAACCAGACACGCGACAAGACCTTACACGCAACAAGCAGTCCCCTCTGATAAATCGTCAAGGGACGACGCGACAAAAGGCCAACTGCAACACCAACCGACCGAGAGACAGCACCCCAATTCCACTCCAAGGAGCGGTCATAGGAGGCAAACCAAGTAATCCCAAGAACCCGAATCGAGGAGACCACCGGAAACCACGACCTATCCCACACCAGGCGGGAGGCCCACTCACCGATCCCCATCAACCCCGACTTCGCCCGATTAAGAACGGCCCCCGTAGCGGACTCAAACCGCAGGAGAACGTCCTGGACAGCTTCAACAGAACCCTCCGAAGCTACAAATAGAATGGTGTCGTCAGCATACCCGCAAACGGGTAGCCGGAGACCGGACGGCAGACAAGGAGGCACGATCAAGGAACACGCTTTCACCGCCCGAAAAAGAGGTTCCTGAAAAATCACATAAAAAAGCATGGACATGGGACACCCCTGACGAACGGAACGGCAAATAGGAAAAAATGAGCTAAAAAACCCATTCACACAAACGCGACTGCGACTCCGGACATACAACAAACGGATCCACCCCACAAACACCACCGGAAACCCAAGCCTCTCCATAGCACTAAAAACAAACTCTAAAGACACTCGATCAAAGGCCTTGGACCAGTCCAAGCTGATCATAGCCGCCGAAAGCCGATACTCGGACGCATAGAGAAGCACGTCACGAAGTAAGGCATTGCAATGCATCAGGGCACGGCCAGGCACACCACAAAATTGCTCCATAGAGACCACCGACGCAACGACACCCCGACATCGACGCGCTAAAACCTTAGAAAGAATTTTATAATCAACATTTAAGAGCGTAATAGGCCTCCAATTGGAAAACAACTGCAAATCGCCCGGCTTCGGGAGTAGCCGCACGATCCCGTCACAGAAGGAATCAGGCAGAGCACCCAAACGCAAACACGCCTGCACCACTTCCAAAAGCACCCCCCCCAGCACATCCCAAAAGGTAAGGTAGAACTCAATGGGCAGGCCATCCGCACCCGGCACTCTCCCAGAACGAAACGACCGAACCACCTCCAGGAGCTCCACCGTGGAAACATCCTGCACCAACCGGGCACACTCCGAGCGCGACAAACCGGGGAAGCACCTGTCCAAAAAGGAACCCGCGAGCACACTATCACCATGCACCTCCCCATAGAGTGCCTCCAACTCCCGCCGTGCGGTAAGCAGAACACCCTCTGTGCTAGAAAGCACAGACCCATCAGGCCGCCGAAGGCCCTGGAGAAGAACGGAACCCCTAGCAGCCTTCTCCCTCCCTAAAAGAAAGGGAGAGAGCCTCTCCCCATCCACCCGCTCAGCTACACGAGCACGCACGCGAACACCGTCAGCCAACACCGCACGCAAATCACAAATACGCTCCTTACACTCAGCAATCTCACTAAAGCAGTCAACCCCAGCATTCAACCGCACATATAAAGAAGACAAACGCGCCTGAAGGAACCGCAGCAGACCAAACCTCCCGGCAGCCTCCCGCTTAGCAACAATCCCAAAAAACCTCCGACACTCCACCTTACACCACTCCCACCAAACGAACAAAGAGGAGAAATCAGCCTTCCGGGCAACGATGCCAACCCACCAGGCCCGAAACTGCGCACAAATACGTGGACAACGCAATAACCGACAATTGAGTTTCCACCACCCAGGCCCCACCCGCACCTGACTCCGGACACCAACCCGGACAACCACCATACAATGATCCGAGAAAGCCACCGGGACCGTGCGAAAATCAAAAACCGAACACTCCCCACCAGAAACATAGAACCTATCCAACCTAGAACTCGCCCCACGCGCAGCGAAGGTATACTCCAATGAGCCGCCACACAAAACAGCCGCATCGCGAAACCCGCACGCACGCAAAATCTCAATTAAAGCGGCCGAAACATTCCGAGGGTGAGCACTAGAGCAATCCCTCACACACGTAACACAATTAAAATCCCCCCCAAAGATCAAATCCCGCGTATCATGCCGCAGGTATGGCAAAAGCCCCTCCCGAAAAAACAGCTCCCGGTCCTGACGATGCGCCACCCCAGAAGGGGCGTACACTGTCAAGAACGGAATCACAACCCCCAAATACTCAGCCCGAACAAACAAGACCCGCCCATCTTCATCCATTTCCGTGTGAAGCACGGAAATGGATGCCCTCCGCGAAAACAACATCAGCGTTCCCCCAAAGGACGTCCTCGGCGGGTTCAGCACAACATGATACTCAGCACACAACCCCTGCAACACAGACACATCCCGAACATTGTGCTCTTGGATCAGAGCCACATCCACCCGCTGCTCCCGAAGCACATCCTCAAGGCCCAATTGGACCGCCAAAGCATTCAGACCACGAACATTCAAAGACGCACAAACAATAGCAGGCGCCATCGAACCCATTAATGACCCCCAGCCCCTCCAGGACCACCAGAGGGCACAGAGCCACCCACTGCAGAGGCGCCGTCAGCATCCTGAGGCTCAAACTGCCGCCGTTCCACCGTCGGGGAATCCACCATAATGCCTGGCCTCTGATCCCGCAGGAGGCGGACAGTGCCGGCATCACCCAGCGAAGCACGCCGAGACCCCGCTGCCACTGACCAGGTATCACCAACGTCCACCACCGACGAGGAATTCTTGCTGCCAACCGGCACTGCATCACTTCCGGAATCCATGTCAGACACAGGAGAATTAGGAGGAGGAGGGGGGGCACCACCCAAGGCACAACTCCGTGAAGCCTCAATCCGTTTGCCAGGGGGCTCTCGACTGCGTGAGCGCGCCCCCGCAACGCGCTTCCGGCGAGGAGCATGGGAGGTCAACGCCCCCTCATGGCACGCACCCGCAGGGGGAGCAGAAGGCGGACTCGCAATGCATGCAACAGGAACGCCGGCACCAACGACGACGCTCCCATCACCTTCAGTGAAAGCATCGCCTACAACGGGAGGCACCGAGACGACACTCCCAACACCTCGCCCATTCACCAACGAAGCACCAGGAACAGGATGCACCTCCACATCCACCGGAAGTAGAAGACGGGAATCAGGAGCAGCCACGTCCTCCACCACAGCTGGCACAGAAGACACGATAGGCACAGACGAACCAGCAGGCACAGCAGTCGCAGGTGCACCACCAGGCACAGCAGTCGCAGGTGCACCACCAGGCACAACAGTCGCAGGTGCACCACCAGGCACAGCAGTCGCAGGTGCACCACCAGGCACAGCAGTCGCAGGTGCACCACCAGGCACAGCAGTCGCAGGTGCACCACCAGGCACAGCAGTCGCAGGTGCACCACCAGGCACAGCAGTCGCAGGTGCACCACCAGGCACAGCAGTCGCAGGTGCACCACCAGGCACAACAGGCGCAGGTGCACCACCAGGCACAACAGTCGCAGGTGCACCACCAGGCACAACAGGCGCAGGTGCACCACCAGGTACAGCAGTCGCAGGTGCACCACCAGGCACAGCAGTCGCAAGTGCACCACCAGGCACAGCAGACGCAGGTGCACCACCAGGCACAGCAGACGCAGGTGCACCACCAGGCACAGCAGTCGCAGGTGCACCACCAGGCACAGCAGTCGCAGGTGCACCACCAGGCACAGCAGTCGCAGGTGCACCACCAGGCACAGCAGTCGCAGGTGCACCACCAGGCACAGCAGACGCAGGTGCACCACCAGGCACAACAGTCGCAGGTGCACCACCAGGCACAACAGTCGCAGGTGCACCACCAGGCACAACAGTCGCAGGTGCACCACCAGGCACAACAGTCGCAGGTGCACCACCAGGCACAACAGTCGCAGGTGCACCACCAGGCACAACAGTCGCAGGTGCACCACCAGGCACAACAGTCGCAGGTGCACCACCAGGCACAACAGTCGCAGGTGCACCACCAGGCACAACAGTCACAGGTGCCCCACCATTCACACCCCCACGCCGAGGACCAGCCAGGGATGCACCATCCTCACGGAGGGGGGGAAAATCCCCCACACTGAATACAGGAGGGTTGCGTGGTGACCACCGGCCAGGTCGGACGCTCCTGAGGTCTCTCCGCACTGGCTAGTGTTTACGTTGGGTGATTGCTTGTTTGCCCTGCTGGTGGTGGTTTGCCACTGACAGGGTGACGTTTGCCTTCGCCATGGGGTCATCTCGCCCTCCAGTGCAGAGGACATTGTCGGCTGGTCTAGCGTTTACGGTGCCGGTGGACCATCCATTGGTTGGTGTCGCCCTGGTGGACGTGCTTCATGTGCAGCTGTCGGACCTGGTGGGCGTCCAGCTGCTTCAGGGCAACCGTGCTGTGGTAAAGTTCCGCCTCCAGGCTGCCTTTCAGGTGTTTCTCGAGCGTTGTGAGGGGCGTGTTTACCCACTCCCTGATTCAGCTGGCTCAGTTAAGGTGGTGAATCTTAGTGTCACCTTGACGTCTGTGGCGGTGCATGGTGCCCCCTTCGAATTTCAGGACGACTTTTTAACCTCCTGTTTTGAGCGATTTGGGACCGTGTTAAGTGTTCGTTGGAACAAGGTCGTTGCCGGGCACTGTGTTGGTATGCTTGACGGCTCCCGCACCCTGACGATGTCGCTGAAGTGTAGTGTACCGTCGTCGATGTCCGTGTTGGGTTACACGCTCCGCTGCTTGTACCGGGGTCAACCGCGCACCTGTTATCGGTGTGGTCACGAGGGTCACCTGGCTGCGGCGTGCGACGTGGGTGCAACTGGTAGGGTGCATGTTTTTCGTGCAGAGGATTTCCCGCCCTTGTTACGTTCGGACGGTTCTGAGGATGGAGTAGGTGCTGTGCCTGAGGCGCCTGATTGCCTGTCTGCTGCTCCGCCTGTTGGGGCGAGTTCTACGGCGACACGTCAGGTGACTGCTATGGCCCCTGGGGTTGTTGAGCCGGTGTGTGTGGGTGTCGGGCCGTCGCCTGAGCTGCGTGTAGTGAAGGATGTCTCGGTGGAGGTCCATGTCCCGCCCCCGCCTGTGGATGTGATACCGGCTCCCGGGGACGCGGGTTCTGCTGTTTTAGAGGGGGTGCTTCGGCAGGGGGAGGTGCCTGCCGTGTCTGTGTGTGTTGGTGAGTGTAGTTCTGCTCTTTCCGTCCCTTTGCAGAAGCGTGCGCGTCGGTGTTCTGAGGCTGTTTCCCTGGATGATGTGGACAGTGTGGGTGATGTGGCCTCTGTGGACTCTTCGGACGGTGCGGGTGTGGCCTGTGTGGATGTAAAGATGGTGGCCGTGCCTGCGGCGGGGCCTGCTGGGCGTGGTGTGGTGAGGCCTGTCTCGAAGCGTTCACGGCGGGCTCGGAGTGTGTCTCCCCTTCGTGGTGTGCCTTGGGAGGAGGTGGGGGAGTATGGTAATCTGGCGCCCCCCGCCGAGAATGGTGGTGCTGTGAGGGGCTCCGACGTTGCTACCTGTGCCTCTCCTCCTGCGTCTCCTGCTGTTGGATCTCCGCAGTGGGGGGTTGTCCCTGCTGATCGGGACCTCGTCGTGATGTTGCGGAAAGATGTGCGCCAGAGGGCCTCGGCTTCTGTGCCCGGTGGTGGGGTCGGTGCCGCGCCTGCGTCCCCTGCTGTATCCCCTCCTTCCTTGCTCCAGTCTGGGGATTGCCTAGTCCCGTCTGCTGGGGTCGTGCCCTGTGAGGGTCCGGAGTTGGGCCCTTATCGGGATGCCCGGGTGCTTCCGATCCCGTGGTGCTCGTCCACTGTCTGGGTGTCGCGGGTGAAGGAGTTTGTGTATAGGGTGCCGGATAGGATGTCTCAGCCGAGGGCGCCGCCTGGTGGCCGGCTGCCCGCTGACCTGCGGGTGATATGGGAAGCGTACTGCTTGCGCTTTCCGATACACAAGTTTCCGGAGAAGTATTAGTTCCCGTCTTGCGCACGCTGCTAAGCCGTGCATGGATCAGCTGCCACCGTGATCACGACGCCCCGCCCCCCGGTGCGGGGAGTCTCCCTCTAACGTTCGCCTCTGTTTTCGTCGCCACTCCTCTCTCTACGGCCCATCACATCTACCGCTTTTGACTTTCTTCTCCTCCTGACCGTCAACGCGTCTCCTTACATCTGTCCTGGTGCAGTCATCGGGAGGGTTACCCCTTCATGCAAACTGCGCCTATTCTCCAGAAGAAGAAGAAGAATACAGAAGCAGTCTCCAGTCGAGGAATCACACACTGGGCAGCGTCATGGCCCTCCTCCCCACAGCGGAAGCACGTGCGGGCCTGCCCTGGATAGAAAACCCGGAACGGAAGACCACAGCACATAACCTTGGAGGGGATGGGCTCCTTGAGGCGCATATGCAGCGTGCGAGTACCCAGCCGGAGGCCCCGCAGCCGCCCGGCACTAAACAAGTTGTACCGATGACGCAACACCATACCATACCTCGTAAACACAGAAGAAAGCTCCACCTCTGGAAACGTAACAGGTACCCCGTGCTCGCTCACAAAGGTCAGTGGACCCCACGGATCAGAGACAGTCACAGACACAGCCGAATGAGGAAGGGGAGTCGTCCGCTCGTTCCAACACCCCACAAACCGCTCGTATCCAGGTGACGTGGCAAACGTCACCGCCACGCGAGTGGGAGAAAATTTCTCGAGACCGAGGAGATCTTTAACATCCACCTGAAGGACATCCAAAAGCGCAGCCGCCACTAGTTCCCAATCCACCGGTGCAGAGAACTCCAGCCGAGCAGTATTCACACGGCGGATGCGGCCACCACCAGCCGCCGCCATATTGCTGACCTCCGCCTCAGTCAGCTGGCGCCCCACAGCAACGAGCAACCACCACCAGTCAGCGACAAACAGCTACTGGCAGCCAGAGCCCGACGTCCACGCCCCCCAGAGGCAGAGGACGGAATCTGGTCAGACAAGGGGGTCAGCGCTGACCATAGTGGGGTCAGACAAGGGGGGTCAGCGTCAGCACTACTCACCACATGGTCGCTAACACTAACAAAACCGGTGTTTCCAACACTCACGAATTACTCACAATGAATTAAATCTCCACTACGAGAGGAGAAACATTACAAGAACTTAAAGTTTCCAACAAGTACATAATTTTGCTTCAGCAATAAATGCCAATTTTCACCTTTTATTTCCAGTAAATCACAAAAGTTTCTAAGAATTAACATTTAGTCACATTAACGCTTAGTACCGGCGGCGTGTCCCGCCTCGGCGTCTTCATTAATCTTCACAACGCACTTCCCAGATTTTCCTCAACACGAAACTAATAATAACAATACTAACAACCGTTCACCACAACACTGTAATTGGCTTGTCCGCACACCAGTGCTAACTGTCACGCAGTTGTCTAAATACCTCAACATCCAGTCTTCATAACTCATCACTTGGAAAGATTCAGATATATATCGCATCACAACACAGCCCTCACAACACGGCCGTCACAACACGGCCGTCACAACACGGCCGTCACAACACGGCCGTCACAACACGGCCGTCACAACACGGCCGTCACCCGCCACAATTAACGTCAAACTGTCGTGACCGGAGAGACTAGAGGGTCCAGACAGTCTTCCCTTAGACTGCCCAAGTAATCAGTTAATAAAGGAACATAAAGCCAGGTGATGTTTCATCACAGCTCAGCGTCAAAACATCGACCAAGTGTTTGTCTTACTGCACGTGTTCCCATCACATTGATGTAGGTGTTTCGCCCTTTTAATTTAAATGTGAATAAATCAGCTGGTGGTTGTAAACACTGGCCGGGCTCACGTTGACCAGCCGCCGACTCCCAGGTGCTGGCGCACCAGAATGTCTAGAACGGGCTGCTTGACCCTCCTGTCACGGTGGGGTAAGAAGCACTCTGTACCTATGTGTACCTGCGCTACATATATACTATATCGGTACAATTTGAAGCTACTACATTGTAAGGTACAGTTTAAACAATCTCGTAGAGCAACATGTAAGGATGACATCCGCAAACTTCTCGATGTTGACATTTCAGTCTTTATACCATAATGACATAAGACTAAGTGTAATTTTACCACCTTCCTAGATCTCAAGTCTGCATTTGATATTGCAAACCGACATGTTATCTTGAGTGAGCTTGCAAGAGTGAATATTGGTGGTCGGCTTCTTTGTTGGATCAGAAGATTACTTATCCAGCAGGAAGTCATCCATATTATTCCAGAGGCATAGGAGTGTAACAAGAGACTTCGAACTAGGTACCCCACAGAGAGGTGTCCTCAGTCCTACCTTATTTAATATCTTAATAAACTAGCAAGTTTAATAAGTGTCTAGCAAGCCCATGTACATATCATTAGCTATGCTGATGATTTAATGATACACACCACTGGGTATGCTGATGATATAAATGATACATACCACAGGGTATTTCTTTGGCCCTGATGGGGGGTTGGCGATTTTGAGACTTTAACCTTCAAAAGAGAGCTCTGGTTATTGCACCAGACCGTTACTTGCGTACAGGCCGATAACGTCCCCAACCACTCCCTGACAGAACAAACAACCGACAACAGCAGCCACGCTCCCGCTACCGTCGATCAACCAGCAATGGGCACTGGAGAACTTGTAATTTACCTAGGAGATCACCGTGTACGCCTCTTGATCTTGGAGAGGGGTTCAGCATCACATATTAAGGGGTGCGGCTCTAACGCTGGCCTCGTTGTCTTGTGCACACACCCTACTTGAGCTGCAGTGACTCCCCACACTCCCCTCTTTTTTTCTAATGATCTCCTAAATCCCTCTTTCATGAATTAGTATCTTCTGATAACCTGTCCGCAGCTGTGCTCATCTCTCTCTCTCTCTTGTTTTCTGGGAAGCCTCACCAGGACAAGTGCAAAAGCCAGCTAACATGTACATTTAATATATATAAGGAAAACATACATAATAAATAACATATAAATTAGAACATTATCATACAACACTTCACCAACTGTCCATATCAAGTGGCTGCTCAACTCTTGGCTTACCACTTACTACTTCCTCACTAAATGGAGCTGAAATCCTGTCACAACAATACTATATCCTCAGCCCTAAAAGTATATAAAACTCTGCTCGGGGCTGAAACACCAGAAACATCTACACAAGTATCCCCAACAAATTGAGAAATTGACCTTATGCTGCGTTTTACATGCCAATAAGCTTTGAAGCACTCCCCTTATACAATTATACCTGGAGGTCCACCATGAACTTCTATTGTGCTCCTAGAGGCTCACCACCAATACATATCTCTAGGTCCCCCAAAATATCAGGAAAGGCACTTCTGTAGTTCTCCCAATCTGCTGCACAACGAAGTCCTAATCCGACATAGTGATGCTTCACCACTGATTCCACAGAAACACATGTAGCTCCTCTACACTGCTTGAAATCTACTCCTCACCATGTAGTTCTGCTCTATCACAGAGTTCGGCATACACTTCTTCTACAGCCTCGAAGTTCCTCCATTAACATCTTCTCTAACCTCGAAGTTTCTCGACAAACTCCTCCCCAACCAAACCTGCAATTCCATTACCATGCCAATAAAAATGTTTTCCTAACAAAATATAATTAAATGTATTCAAAGAAATAAACTTCTTAGTCTGACATCCTTATGCCGGCACTACAACTCCGCTGATGTGGGTCCTCCCTCATCCCGCTGATGTGGGTCCACATGGGAACATGTCTTGCAGTGTTGCCGATCCCATCCCGACGCCGGGGGGGGGGGGGGAGGGGGCCACCTCAGTCACTTGCTGACCTACGGCGAGGGCGGACGATCACCGCTCCCTCCAGCATGTCCTCCCAACTTCAAATACGTATTTTAGCTCAATGTCTTAATAAAATATCTATTCTACATATACATATATCCACTATGATCACTGGGCACACGGTCAAACACTAGTTGCTAAATTAATAACTTATTAAACAGGTTTTCTGCCAAAATCTGACATGAAGACGCTCACTTACTGGAGCTCAAACATGGTGCTCACTTAGTCCACGACTTGAGTTCACAACGTCGCCTGGCAGGCTCCACATCAGAAACGCCTGTTTACTTCCTTCCTCTTGAAGGCGCAACAATTAGTTTCACCAAGACACGACCAACACTCGCTTGCAGGTCAGTCTCTAATTTACCAAAATCACAGAGAAATGGTGTACTATGTCCCCAACAGCCTCCTCAAACTTGCAGACAAGTTGTCTTCCCTTCACCATTAATACAGGGAACTATATTCTTCCTTATTCCAGGAGAATCAACGAAGTATAACACCTCTGACGACAGTTGAGACTCAAGTGAGGTCACGCCTTCCTGCTAGCGTCACTTCACATCCCCAAAGTATCGACATCTCATTTTATGTCACTTATTACTAACGACCTTCCTCTGCCAGTATCTCGAAATTACTTACTGACATTTATTCAATTATTTAATATATATACATCTTTCCTCTGACCTCTCAATCAGGGCCAGAAGGCATAATAACTTTCAGAAAGGAAGACTCGTTCCACCCACGCTACATGGGGTCATAACAATATGCTGATGATATAATGATACACACCACTGGGTATGCTGATGATATAATGATACACACCACTGGGTATGATAATGATATAATGATACACACCACAAGGTATGCTAACACGCAGAACACTCTTAACTCTGTATTAGACTCATGTCAGGACCTAGGTTTAGTTATGTCAGCAGAGAAAACAAAGATACACAATCGGCGCCCTCCCAGGCAGGGAGGAGCTGTTCGCAAGATGCACCTGTATGATGGCTCCCAGCTTGACTATGTGAACAGAATCAAATACCTTGGCCTTGAGGTGCCACTCTATGGTCCAGTTGTATTCAGACTCTGTCGTCAGTATAAAGAGATGCTCAGAGGTCTCAAGGCTGTTACAGGTTATCACTCAGGCTATGGTGCCAATGTCAGAATTGTCAAAATGATGTACCGTGCACACATCAGATCTGTAGTGGATAATATTGCACCTCTGCTTGCCTGAGAGAAAGCTTGGAGAGCTTGAAAAATTGCAGAACGAAGCCTTGAGGATAATCCTTGGGCCCCTCTTACCACAAAGATCTTTAACATGAGAAAGGAACTTAATATTCCGGGCGTTGTTGCTCGTATTACTGAAATTAACTGTCAAACTGGTATAAAAATGCTTAGGCTAACTCATCCTAACCCTTGCACAGAAAGTGCAAAGCTCTCAAGAATTTCTTTATTGAAGGTCAACATTGTTCCAAATGGATAACTAAAACTGGAACTGAACTCAGAAAGTATCAGATTTATAATTTGACCCAAGAGAGACAACAATGGCACTTTCCTGCACCGTGGGAAATTACACCCTTTCCAACTTTTATCCCTCCCTTTCCACCCAAGAAGCAAATTAGAGCTTTGAATAATACCCAAGCTTCGTCTTGAGGTATTAGAATACCCAAGCTTCGTCTTGAGGTATTAGAATACCCAAGCTTCGTCTTGAGGCAAAGCTCAACGCCTTAAACCATATTGATGCTCTGTCCACAGAGCACTTTCTCTCTCAAACCATATGCACTGATAGTTCCCTACACCGCCCCACGGGTGCAGCTGGAAGTGCAGTTGTCCTGACAATGAGCGATGGCTTGTATTTTTAGTGGGGAGTCCGTATAAACAACTGGGCCTCTACCCTTCGGAGAGAACTATTTGCCTTGCTTCTTGCACTGAAATGTGTACATCTCCAAACTTGATACATTAATTGTAAGTGATTCTTTATCTTCGTTAATTGCACTCGGCTCGTTTAGACATAACTGTAACATGCTCGTGTCTGAAGTTAGACTCAAATACAACAAAATTATTAATGATGGTAACAGAATTCATTTCATGTGGACTCCATGTCATGTTGGCCTCCGAATGCATGATAGAGCTGATGAGATAGCCAAAATCTGCCTTTATAGGAGAAATTGATTATAACCTTAGATTGTCAATAAGCAGTCTGAGAGCAATAGTACTCCAAGAACGTCAACAAGAGGATTGCCTGCTTGGCCGCCAGAGGGTGTAGTCACTACGTCGGCGCTCTTCGGTTGTTGGTTGACACCTGGTGTGAGCAGGTCGCTGTTGTTGGTGTGTGGTGTGCTAGCTGGCCGGTGGGGGCGGCTGGCGTTATGGCGTCGTCGGTGACGGGGATTAGACGGTTTGATTCCACAAGATTGGAATTCTCAGAGGCTGCAGATTGGACGATGGTGGATGTGGCGCTTTTGGACGTTTTCCGGGTGGATCTGACTTCAATTTACGGACTTGAGAAGATCTCTGACAGGTGTGTGGTGGTAAAGTTCTCTGCATCTGCTCCATATGAATGCTTCAATGACGGGCTTCAGGACCAGTGTGCGGATACTTGGCATGCATTTGACACGTGCTATTCTGTCTCTGGTCATGTTCTAAGGCTTCAACTTGAGGATCTTCTACGAGGGTCGACCTCGCACTTGTTTTCAGTGTGGTTTGCACAGGCATCTTGCTGCCGGTTGCAATGCTTCTGGGGTGGGGAAGCCAGCCGTCTTTCAGGAGGGTGATTCACCCCTACCCCCTTAAGAGGTTAGGGGCGTCAAGCCCGGTGTTGTGGATGCTGTGGTTGTCCCCCGCGACCTCTCCCCGACAGTGGTCCCTTCTGATTTGCCGGCTCCACCAGTTCAGAAGTTTGGCCCACCTGACCTGTTGGTATCCGATGTGGCGGCCTCACTTCCTGTGCAGATCATTACTATGGAAGTTCATCAGGATTCGACTGTTGCCGACGTGGAGGTTGTTTCGGTATGTGTGGGTGGAGGTGGTGATCCTACGGGCCCTCCATGTGATGTTGCCCCCTCGTGTGGTAGTGGTGCATCCAATGTGGTTGCTGCTGCTCCAGAGGTGGTGAGACCTTCTCGTGACTCGAGAGGGCCTTTCCCAGTGGCGGCGTCGGATCAGCCCCGTCATAAGCAGGGAGCACTGACGTGTTTCTTGGACAGGGGTCCTCCCGTTAAAAAGGGGGGTTTACGGCTGGGGCTGCTGTGGCATGCGCCCCCCCCCCCTCCCCCATCAGGTGGCCTGCTGGGGTCTGTTGCTCTCGGGGCTCTCTCTGGAGGCAACGCAGCCCCGACAGTGTTTGAGGATGCTCAGTGGGTTGTGTCCACTGGTATGGAGGGTGCTGGTAGAGATGCACTGACCATGAAGTTTACGAAGTCTACGACGTGTTCAGGTACAGCCTTACCTGTGGGGCCCTCCACTGCAGTGTTGCCAGATGATGCGCCTTCTTTCCTGTTGCCTCCCCCCTGGTGTGCCTTCGCAGGGGCCTGTGGGGTTGGCGGGATCATGATTGCTCTAACTGATGGTGCCCTCTTTGACTTGTGACGCTGAATGTGAGTGGGTTGTGTGACTAGCCGTGCAGATGGGCTTGGTGTCTGCTTCGTGAGCAGTGCGTGGATATAGCTTTTATTCAGGAGCATAATGTGCGTGACTTGGATGCATTGTCTGGGTTCACTGATGATTTTCATGTAGTGCTTAATCCGCCGAGGATGTCCTTTGGGGGCACGCTGATGTTGTTCTCCCGGAGGGCGTCCATTTCCGTCCTTCATACGGAGATGAATGAGGATGGCCAGGTGCTGTTCGCTCATGTGCGGTATCTAGGGGTGCAGATTACCTTATTGACTGTGCACGCTCCTTCTGGAGTGCCGTGGCCCCGGGAGAGGGAGGAATTTTTCTGGGGTGGTTTGTTACACTTCCTGATTCATGACACGAGTTACATGGTTTTTGGAATAGATTTTAATTGCACCACTCTGGTGTGGAATTGCAATAGTGCGCATCCGCAGAACGTTTCTAAGGCATTGGTTTCCCCCTTACAGATTTATGGGCTTCGTGATGCTGCTCTCATGTTTGGTGGCAGGTTGGAATTCACCTTTGCTGCACGCGGGGCATGTTCCAGGCTGGATCGTTTTTATGATCATTGGCGGAAGGGCTCTTTTCTTGCATTTTGTACGGTTCCAGTTGCTTTTTCTGATCCTTGTCTGCTGGTGGTGCGTGTTGCTGTTTGTAGTCAGGTATGTGTGGGCCGGGGTTGGTAGATGTTGAATTCAGATGCTGCATTGTCCTTGGGTGTGTGTGTTGCATTTTGAGGGTGGTGGGGGGGGGCGTGTTGCTCGGAAGTGTGAGTTTTCGTCTGTGTTAGACTGGTGGGAGTGGTTTAAGGTGAAATGCATATCTTTCCTTGTTGTAGTGGTGAAGCGTGAGGCGGCGGAGCGGTTTGGTTTGTTACGCTTTCTTCAGGCGCGGTTGACATAGTTGTATGTGTTGCTTAACATTGGAGTTGATTGTTTTGCTGCTTTTTCTGTTTGTAAGGAGTGAATTTGTTGTTTGAGGAAGGACTTAGCAGAGGGGGTTTGGGTCCGGAAGGTTCCATTATGTCTGACATGGATGGGGTCCTGTTGTATATGCAACAAGAATTGGGGGGGGGGGTGCTATATGAGGAGGTAGGGGTGGATGAGGATCTGGCTGCTTTCTTTTTGCGTCACTGCTCACCTGGGTTGTCGGCTGCAGGTTGTTCCACTTTGGTAGGGGACGTGTCATTGTCTGAGCTTTGGGATGTGGTGGTCTTTCCGGTCCAGCAGGGTGCCTGGTTCGGATGGGCTCCCTGTGGATTTTTATGTAACGTTTTGGGATGTGCTTGGTGAGGATTTCTTGTAGGTGGTGTGTTATTATTTCCAGACCTGTTGTTTACCCTCGTCCCATTATGATGGGGTTGTGCGGTTGCTTCCACTTCTTCCGGTTGCAAATTGAAGCCGGGTGATTTGTATTTTCTATGAGATTGGAGATCGATCATCTTGTTTAATGTTGATAATAAGGTCGTCTCAAAGCTGTTGGCGGGTCGGTGTCAGGATGTTATTGGTTCTGTTTTGATTGAGCAATTTTGTGGTGTTCCGGATAGATCCTTGCTTCATTGCAATACTCTTCTCCCTGATGTGATTCTGTGTGCTTTTGAGCTTCGCTTGCCTGCGGCAAAGCTCAGCTTAGATTGGTCGAAGGCGTTCGACTGTGTGTCGATAGGCTTCGTGCTGTGGGCTATGGAGAGGTTTGGGTTTCCTCCGTTTTGTTTCTTGGGTGCACATGTTGTATGCCCGTCGTCGTAGTCGTGTATGCATTAATGTTTTTTTAGTGCCCCTTTTGTCGTTCGCCGGTCGGTGAGGCAGGGGTATCCATTATCTATGCTCCTTTGTTATTTTTCAGGAGCCTTTTTTTGTGTGGTTAAGTTCTGTGCTTTGGTAGTTCCTCCGCGGTTGTCCACCGATCTCAGTTTATGGATCTGTAGGTATGCTGACAATATGGTGCTGTTCGTGGTGACTGAGAACTCTGTTGGTACGGTTCAGGACCTTGTTCGGCCTTTTGAGCTGGCCACGGGGACCCTCGTTAATAGGGATAAGTCTTGTCTGATGGTGCTGGGCCACCCGTTTGGTGTGGACGGGGTCGGGGTTTCCGGTGGCTTTGGGTTCTCGGGATTACTTGGTTTAGCTCATATGACCGATCTTTGGCACCAAATTGGGACGCTGTCTTGGTCGGTTGAGGTGGTCGTTGGTTTGTTGTCCTCGCATCTGTTGACGGTTTATCAGCGGGCGGTTGTTGTTACTAGTAAAGTTTTCTCGAGAGTGTGGTTTTTTGTCTCCGTGCTTTCCCTGGGATTGGCTGCGTACTCGTGGTTTGGAGTGCAGAATCTATTGGTATGTGTGGTGTGAGACGTATCATTCGTCTCTCCTCCATGGTTTTGCGAGTGGAGGGGGGTGTTAGCATTCCTGATGTTTTTACTAAGACGATGGCCTTATTTTGGGTTTCGTTGCATCAGTATTTGGGGGTGGGTGGGGTCTCAATGCGCTTGATGTTTACTTTTGTTTGGTTAGGTTTAGTTATTTGTTTTAGTTGGAGGCTGGTTGTGAGTTGGGATTCTGCAGGCGCTCTGACATGTCCCAGGGTTTTTGTCCTTGTCGTGTGGAGGGTTTTATGGGGCTCTCCTTCATCGTGAGCGCCATCGGGTTGAGGGCTTGTTTCCATGTTGGGATTAGGGTAGGGGGGGGGATTTGGTCGGTTTTGAGTGGGCGGCATCTGGCTCCACAGCAGCGGGAGTTTCTCTTTCGTATGCTGCACAAGTCGTTGCCGTCGAATGATCGTTTGTGGATGCTTGGGTTGCATTCTTCCGCGCCGTGCGTGTGCACATTGTGAGTTGGTTGAAACGCAGTTGGGTGTGTGTGTTATATTTTGTGTGCGGGTTCAGGGCTTAGTTGATTGGTTGTGTGATGTGACTGAGGTGTTCTGTGGGCCTGGGTTTTGGGGGGATGTTTTGTGGTTCCTGTTTCTTTCGTTTCCTCTGGCTCCCGATGGCTTCGGAACACCCTGAGTGTCTTGATTGCGGATTGTATGTTTTGCGTGTGGGTATGGCGTTTGGAGGGGTATGGCGTTTGGAGGGCTATGCAGTTCGTCAGATTCTGGGTTTTCTGCGGGGGCGTTTGCGTTTCACATGTTGGTGGTTACGGCGTGCTTTTTCCAGTGGAGTTTGTTGGGTGGTTTACTGACGTGTATGATTGGGGTTATGCTTTGGGACTGGTAGGGTAGGGGGGTCGGGGGATTGATCGGTGTATTGGTGTAGTAGGGGTAGGTTTGGGGAGGTAGATTGTTGTCGTTTGGGTTGTGGGTGGGTGGGTCTTCCCCCTGGGTCTTTCCCCTCCTCTTTCCCCCTGGGGGGCTTCCTCGGCGGTGTGTGGTGTGTTCCCTTTTTGTGCTGTTCTGTGTGTGTGCCCTAAGTGTTTAGTTTGTGTGTCTTTTTGCCGATTCCTGCATGTTCCGGTGTTTTCTCTTGTGTGTTTGGTGTTGTTGTGGACTATATTTCCCGGTTCTGTGAGTTCCGGTGTTTCATCCTGGTTGTGTGTGTGTGTGAGTGGCTGCTTTGTCGCGTCCGGCTCCTGTGTGAGCCAGTCTTTGTTTTCTGGTGTGTCTGCGTGTGTCTTTTCTTATGTTCCACCAGTTCCTGCGTGTTTCGGTCCTGTGCTCCTGTCTGTGTGGGCTTTTTACCCCTGTATGCGTGGCAATTTTGGCTAAGTTTATCCGTCATGCTTTACCGAGTTCCTTACCATCTGTTGTTTTACCTTATTTTATTTTGTTATATGTATATATACTTTGAGTGTGCTGTTGTGCTGTGTTAATCCTGTAGTTCCTGTTTTGTGATAGTATTTATTGTTTTGTATGTCTTTTTTGTTGTATTCATGTTCTTGCATTTATGTTTTAGCATACTGCTTGTTGACCATATGGGTTCCTTTATGTTCATTTGTCATGTACTTTTTCAGGATTGGTATTTTTTTATTGTATATACTAGCAGTACCCGGCCACACGTTGCTGTGGCTCTGCAACGTGTGAGAGTTGCTGAGCCACAGCAACCTTCCCTGTCCCCCAGTCCTCCCCACCATTCCCACCCGTCTCCTTGGTGTCCCAACCATTCCCCACTCCACCATCCCCTCTTCCTTCACACCATGCCCAACTCCCCTGTCCCTTTGTCCTCCCCACCATTCTCCATTCCCCCATCCCCTCGTCCCCACCATCCCAAACTCCCCCGTCTCCTCGTCCTTCCCCCACCATTACCCCCTCCCTTGTTCGATGCCTTCCCAAATGGTCTGATGTTCCCATCAGAAAAATGGAAACATAAAGTGATCTGATGTTCCCATCACTGAAATATAAGAAAAAGTTAAATGAAAATATGAAAAAATAAAAAAATAAACTATACTCAGAAAATGAACGCTATGGTAAACAACACAGCTCAATTCCAGCGCAATTTACACAATAATTAAATCAAAATGAAAATAAATCAAATTCTATGAAAAATCAAATTATCAATGCAATCAGAAACATTGAAATGGAATTGTAACATATTTACTATAGCATGTGTGTTACATGCAACAGATGGTGCTGTTTTTCAAGAAAAGCATAGTTTTACCTGTCACAGGTGTGGCATCTATACTTACACTTAAGAAATGAACGGTATGGTAAACAACACAGTACAATTCCAACACAGTCACACAAAATAATTAAATAAATCGAAATCTATGAAAATAAAATTTATCAATACAATTGAAAACATTGAAATGGAATTCGTGACGTATTTAGCATAGCGTGCATGTTGCTACTATGTGCAAGAGATGGCGCTGATTTTCAAAAACGCATATTTTTACCTGTCACAGGGGTGGCATCTATATAGTAAGTATATAAAAAGACACGCCTATTCGAATGGAACGTTGTGTGAAAATTTCAAAGCAATCGGTGAAGAACTTTCAGAGATTAGCGGTTATGCACACACGAACATTTCCATTCATATTTACATTGTACTTGTTTTTATAAATAAAAAAATAACGTCAACAAAACCTTGTAGCTCTGAGGCAGTCAAATCGTCACCAGTAATTCCATCTATCATCATACTATCATGCAAGAGGAGCCACACATCTATGGTTCATCCAATAAAATCAGCAGACTTCTAGATGTTACTACTGCTCGGCTTAGACTCGGTTACAAGTATCTCTGGGAATTCTCATTATCTGCTGATGTAGACCTGACCAAATGTAAACTGTGTCAACAACATTATTCGCACACCCTCCGTCACTATGTGATGGAGTGCGAAAAGATACGTGAATTCAGAGACTATTCTATTACAAATGTTCCAGCGATGTGTAAATAATTCAGTCAAAATGATCCGCTTCCAGAAATATTAGCCAAATATCCCCAGTTGGCTAACTGTCGGTAGTAACTAAGTAATGGTAACCTATCCACTACTGCCCACTGGATGGGGGGGGGGGGGTGTGCAGGATAAACATATCAATTGTGACACTAGCTCTCCACATATGTCAGTTGCTTAATTTAGAAACTGTACTTGTGGTCGATCTTTAGCCCATTGTTGATGTAACGATGTGCATTGAATTTTGTAACTAGCTCATCAAGATTGAACTCTGTTATCTAAATGAATTGTGGGGTTCCGACCCTGAGCACATTATGTGCCTCTGTAACCCTTTCCACTACCGCCCATAAGTTAGGTATGGGGTGCATAATAAATGAACTAAACTAACTCTGGTAAAAAAAAAAATCCCAAAGACCATACAATCTTCCTATTGGTGAACGGTGAAAAGAAAGTTTGTTATGAAAATTACAATACTAAGTCTTATGTCATTATGGTATAAAGACTGAAATGTCAACATAGAGAACTTGAGAATGGTCCAGGACGGACCGAAACGTCGTCGTCCCTTCAATTTCTAGTGTGTGGTCTGGTCAACATACTTCAGCCACGTTATTGTGACTCATCGCCTGCATATGGATACCACACGTACGCGTCTTACTCTGTTTAATTTCTTTGATGCTCTACCTTCCTTCAAACGGCCTTTTCGCGCCTTTGAATCTTCCCTTCTTGCCGCAAGCGTCGAAAGAACCAGCTCAGGTTTCTTAAAGACTGTCTTGCTGAGCAAGTTCTCCCTCATTCTTTATCTCACTTTCTCCAGTTCAACACTTCGGGATCTCCTTTCCCTGAACATGCCCGCCTTCTTCTTCAAGAACTTATTCATGCCACCTCCTTGCAAGTTGACGAGGCTTTTCTTGCTGTTCGTCAACAGCAACGCTTTCTGTCCTCTTCTCTTCCCAGTGATCTATGCAATATCATTTTTCCAATTGCATTTGACACTGCTCACGTCTCCTCTTCCCACCACTCCTCCACACTACACAACAAACTTCAACGCCTGATCTCCAACAGTCCTTGGGCCAAATACTCTCTCTCTGACTGTGTTACCAACCTTTCGTCCTACCCTCTTTCTAAACACCAGCAAGAACTTCTTGGTCTTGGTCTGTCTTTTGCTACTTCCCTGGCCCACGCTGTGGCATTGATCTCATTAGTTCCTTTGACAGGTTTGTCAATTCTAACTCTAGTACACTTTCGGACCTGTCTGCCTTTAGAGGGGCCCTTATCCCCGTTCTTGACAGCTTGTTTTCTAAAAATAACCACCTTCCTCGTCGCTTCCAGCTTGCCCTTGCCTCCCTGAAATCTAACAACTCTATTCATATCCTTCTTTCAGACAAAAGCAATTCGGTGGTTGTCCTTGACCGTGAGGACTACCTCCGAAAAGCAGATGTCTTGCTCTCTGACTCTCACACTTATGCTCCTCTGACTTCTAACCCTTTGGATCGCCTCAAAACTTCCTTTAACAGTAAACTAAGACAGCTCTCTAGTCTTTGCCCTCCTGACTTTGATCTCATTAAACGTTTCCGTGTCATCTGCCCTTCTCTTCCTTATTTCTATGGTCTTCCTAAGACTCATAAACCTGGTGTTCCTCTTCGTCCTATCATTTCTTCACGGGGCTCTGTCAGCTATCCTCTTGCCTCCTGGCTCGCTAAAACCCTGACACCTTACCTTGGCACTTTTTCCCCTGCCCACCTTCGTCACTCTCAAGACTTCATAGAAAGACTGCGCCTGCAGCCCCCTTGTAAAATGCTTAGTCTTGATGTCGACTCTCTGTTCACTAATGTTCCGCTCGATGACGTTCTCTCTTTCCTCAGACAGAAGGCGTCAGAGGGCCTCCTTCCTCTCCCGTTTCCCACTGACGTTTTCCTCGACCTCATTAGACTCTTTGTTGACTCTAACTCTTTCTCTTTCAACGGTAAATATTACACTCAAACTTTCGGTGTCGCTATGGGTTCCCCTCTCTCCCCTGTTCTTGCTAATTTCTACATGGAATACTTCGAAACTGTTCTTCTTCCTTCTATTGATACTCGTCCCTCTCTCTGGCTTCGCTATGTTGATGACATTTTTGCTTTATGGCCTCATGACCTTAATCTTTTCCAGCCTTTCCTCGCCTCTCTTAACAATCTGGCTCCTTCTATCCATTTCAAAGTGGAGTGGGAATCTAATTCCCTCCTTCCTTTTCTTGATGTTCATGTTCACAGCTCTGTGTCTGGGTTCTCTTTCTCTGTCTACCGTAAACCCATGCATAGTGGCATGTACATTCACTTCTTTTCCTATCATCCTCTTTCTGTTAAGAAAAGTGTCCTCGTCTCTCTCTTCCTCCGCGCTCTACGCATCAGCGACCCTCAGTTTCTTGATTCTGAAATTGCCTTTATCTACAAATCATTCTCTCGCCTTGGTTATCCTTTGCATTTCATCAACTGTGCCCACTCTCAAGCTAAACAAAATTTCTTTCATCCTAAACCTGCTTCCAACACTAGTAGCACTGTACTATGTCTTCCCTTCATATCTGAACTCAAAACTTTTACCAATACCTTTCGTCCTCTTGACATTAAACTCACCTTTCGACAAACTAACACACTTCGTAGCAATCTAGTTCACACTGCTCCTCCTGCTTCTAATGCTGCTGGTGTCTACTCTATTTCCTGTTCATCTTGTCCTCTCCAATACTTTGGCGAAACTGGCCGTACACTGAATGACAGACTTAAAGAACACAAGAGAAGTGTTATGTCTGCAGACACTAACAATGCTCTCTTCTGCCATGTGAGGGATTCTAATCATCCCATTGATTGGTCTTCCTCCAAAATAATCTTTCCTGCCTCTACTCTACACAGACGCCGTCTTGTAGAATCGGCTCTTATTAACAATGTACCCAACATGAACTTGAGTCCTGGCTTTGTTGCTGTGGACTCTTCCCTTTCACAGTATATACTCAAATGCTCTAATCTTTCTAACAAACGTGACTTAACATAAGCTTTCCCCCTTCCATTTCTTTCTTTCTCTTTCCCTTTCTTTCTCTCTTCTCCCTTTTTCTGTTCATTGTCTTCTACGCTCCCTTGCTATCCTCTTCTTATTCCTATTACTATCTCCTTCGGTGGTTATAATAGGAGCTGCCTCGTATGGGCCAATAGGCCTGCTGCAGTTCTCATTACTACTATCCCCTACACCTGACTTTCCTCCTCAGCTCTCTCTTGCCTATTTAATGCCTGTCCCTACCTGTCCTCATCACAATCGACTTGAGAATGGTCCAGGACGGACCGAAACGTCGTCGTCCCTTCAATTTCTAGTGTGTGGTCTGGTCAACATAGAGAAGTTTGCGGCTGTCGTCCTTACATGTTGCTCTACGAGATTGTTTAAACTGTGCCTTATAATATAGTAGCTTCAAATTGTACCGTTTTGGTACACTTTTACCGCAGGTACACATAAGTACACAAGTACAGAGTGCTTCTTACCCCACCGTGACAGGAGGGTCAAGCAGCCCGCTCTAGACATTCTGGTGCGCCAGCACCTGGGAGTCGGCGGCTGGTCAACGTGAGCCCGGCCAGTGTTTACAACCACCAGCTGATTTATTCACATTTAAATTAAAAGGGCGAAACACCTACATCAATGTGATGGGAACACGTGCAGTAAGACAAGCACTTGGTCGATGTTTTGACGCTGGACTGTGATGAAACATCACCTGGCTTTATGTTCCTTTATTAACTGATTACTTGGGCAGTCTAAGGGAAGACTGTCTGGACCCTCTAGTCTCTCCGGTCACGACAGTTTGACGTTAATTGTGGCGGGTGACGGTTGTGTTGTGACGGCCGTGTTGTGACGGCCGTGTTGTGACGGCCGTGTTGTGACGGCCGTGTTGTGACGGCCGTGTTGTGACGGCCGTGTTGTGACGGCCGTGTTGTGACGGCCGTGTTGTGACGGCCGTGTTGTGACGGCCGTGTGGTGACGGCCGTGTTGTGACGGCCGTGTTCACAAAGATCTGAATCCTTCCAAGTGACGAGTTATGAAGACTGGATGTTGAGGTATTTAGACAACTGCGTGACAGTTAGCACTGGTGTGCGGACAAGCCAATTACAGTGTTGTGGTGAACGGTTGTTAGTATTGTTATTATTAGTTTCGTGTTGAGGAAAATCTGGGAAGTGCGTTGTGAAGATTAATGAAGACGCCGAGGCGGGACACGCCGCCGGTACTAAGCGTTAATGTGACTAAATGTTAATTCTTAGAAACTTTTGTGATTTACTGGAAATAAAAGGTGAAAATTGGCATTTATTGCTGAAGCAAAATTATGTACTTGTTGGAAACTTTAAGTTCTTGTAATGTTTCTCCTCTCGTAGTGGAGATTTAATTCATTGTGAGTAATTCGTGAGTGTTGGAAACACCGGTTAGTGTTAGCGAGCACGTGGTGAGTAGTGTTGACGCTGACCCCCTTGTCTGACCCCACTACGGTCAGCTCTGACCCCCTTGTCTGACCCCACTACGGTCAGCGCTGACCCCCTTGTCTGACCCCACTATGGTCAGCGCTGACCCCCTTGTCTGACCCCACTATGGTCAGCGCTGACCCCCTTGTCTGACCCCACTATGGTCAGCGCTGACCCCCTTGTCTGACCCCACTATGGTCAGCGCTGACCCCCTTGTCTGACCCCACTATGGTCAGCGCTGAGTGATTCCGTCCTCTGCCTCTGGGGGGCGTGGACGTCGGGCTCTGGCTGCCAGTAGCTGTTTGTCGCTGACTGGTGGTGGTTGCTCGTTGCTGCGGGGCGCCAGCTGACTGAGGCGGAGGTCAGCAATATGGCGGCGGCTGGTGGTGGCCGCATCCGCCGTGTGAATACTGCTCGGCTGGAGTTCTCTGCACCGGTGGATTGGGAACTAGTGGCGGCTGCGCTTTTGGATGTCCTTCAGGTGGATGTTAAAGATCTCCTTGGTCTCGAGAAATTTTCTCCCACTCGCGTGGCGGTGACGTTTGCCACGTCACCTGGATACGAGCGGTTTGTGGGGTGTTGGAACGAGCGGACGACTCCCCTTCCTCATTCGGCTGTGTCTGTGACTGTCTCTGATCCGTGGGGTCCACTGACCTTTGTGAGCGTGCACGGGGTACCTGTTACGTTTCCAGAGGTGGAGCTTTCTTCTGTGTTTACGAGGTATGGTATGGTGTTGCGTCATCGGTACAACTTGTTTAGTGCCGGGCGGCTGCGGGGCCTCCGGCTGGGTACTCGCACGCTGCATATGCGCCTCAAGGAGCCCATCCCCTCCAAGGTTATGTGCTGTGGTCTTCCGTTCCGGGTTTTCTATCCAGGGCAGGCCCGCACGTGCTTCCGCTGTGGGGAGGAGGGCCATGACGCTGCCCAGTGTGAGATTCCTCGACTGGAGACTGCTTCTGTATTCAGTGTGGGGGATTTTCCCCCCCTCCGTGAGGATGGTGCATCCCTGGCTGGTCCTCGGCGTGGGGGTGTGAATGGTGGGGCACCTGTGACTGTTGTGCCTGGTGGTGCACCTGCGACTGTTGTGCCTGGTGGTGCACCTGCGACTGGTGTGCCTGGTGGTGCACCTGCGACTGGTGTGCCTGGTGGTGCACCTGCGACTGTTGTGCCTGGTGGTGCACCTGCGACTGCTGTGCCTGGTGGTGCACCTGCGACTGCTGTGCCTGGTGGTGCACCTGCGACTGCTGTGCCTGGTGGTGCACCTGCGACTGCTGTGCCTGGTGGTGCACCTGCGACTGCTGTGCCTGGTGGTGCACCTGCGTCTGCTGTGCCTGGTGGTGCACCTGCGTCGGCTGTGCCTGGTGGTGCACTTGCGACTGCTGTGCCTGGTGGTGCACCTGCGACTGCTGTACCTGGTGGTGCACCTGCGCCTGTTGTGCCTGGTGGTGCACCTGCGACTGCTGTGCCTGGTGGTGCACCTGCGACTGCTGTGCCTGGTGGTGCACCTGCGACTGCTGTGCCTGGTGGTGCACCTGTGACTGCTGTGCCTGGTGGTGCACCTGCGACTGCTGTGCCTGGTGGTGCACCTGCGACTGCTGTGCCTGGTGGTGCACCTGCGACTGTTGTGCCTGGTGGTGCACCTGCGTCTGATGTGCCTGCTGGTTCGTCTGTGCCTATCGTGTCTTCTGTGCCAGCTGTGGTGGAGGGCGTGGCTGCTCCTGATTCCCGTCTTCTCCTTCCGGTGGATGTGGAGGTGCATCCTGTTCCTGGTGCTTCGTTGGTGAATGGGCGAGGTGTTGGGAGTGTCGTCTCGGTGCCTCCCGTTGTAGGCGATGCTTTCACCGAGGGTGATGGGAGCGTCGTCGTTGGTGCCGGCGTTCCTGTTGCATGCATTGCGAGTCCGCCTACTGCTCCCCCTGCGGGTGCGTGCCATGAGGGGGCGTTGACCTCCCATGCTCCTCGCCGGAAGCGCGTTGCGGGGGCGCGCTCACGCAGTCGAGAGCCCCCTGGCAAACGGATTGAGGCTTCGCGGAGTTGTGCCTTGGGTGGTGCCCCCCCTCCTCCTCCTAATTCTACTGTGTCTGATATGGATTCCGAAAGTGATGCAGTGCCGGTTGGCAGCAAGAATTCCTCGTCGGTGGTGGACGTTGGTGATACCTGGTCAGTGGCAGCGGGGTCTCGGCGTGCTTCGCTGGGTGATGCCGGCACTGTCCGCCTCCTGCGGGATCAGAGGCCAGGCATTATGGTGGATTCCCCGACGGTGGAACGGCGGCAGTTTGAGCCTCAGGATGCTGACGGCGCCTCTGCAGTGGGTGGCTCTGTGCCCTCTGGTGGTCCTGGAGGGGCTGGGGGTCATTAATAGGTTCGATGGCGCCTGCTATTGTTTGTGCGTCTTTGAATGTTCGTGGTCTGAATGCTTTGACGGTCCAATTGGGCCTTGTGGATGTGCTTCGGGAGCAGCGGGTGGATGTGGCTCTGATCCAAGAGCACAATGTTCGGGATGTGTCTGTGTTGCAGGGGTTGTGTGCTGAGTATCATGTTGTGCTGAACCCGCCGAGGACGTCCTTTGGGGGAACGCTGATGTTGTTTTCGCGGAGGGCATCCATTTCCGTGCTTCACACGGAAATGGATGAAGATGGGCGGGTCTTGTTTGTTCGGGCTGAGTATTTGGGGGTTGTGATTCCGTTCTTGACAGTGTACGCCCCTTCTGGGGTGGCGCATCGTCAGGACCGGGAGCTGTTTTTTCGGGAGGGGCTTTTGCCATACCTGCGGCATGATACGCGGGATTTGATCTTTGGGGGGGATTTTAATTGTGTTACGAGTGTGAGGGATTGCTCTAGTGCTCACCCTCGGAATGTTTCGGCCGCTTTAATTGAGGTTTTGCGTGCGTGCGGGTTTCGCGATGCGGCTGTTTTGTGTGGCGGCTCGTTGGAGTATACCTTCGCTGCGCGTGGGGCGAGTTCTAGGTTGGATAGGTTCTATGTTTCTGGTGGGGAGTGTTCGGTTTTTGATTTTCGCACGGTCCCGGTGGCTTTCTCGGATCATTGTATGGTGGTTGTACGGGTTGGTGTCCGGAGTCAGGTGCGGGTGGGGCCTGGGTGGTGGAAACTCAATTGTCGGTTATTGCGTTGTCCACGTATTTGTGCGCAGTTTCGGGCCTGGTGGGTTGGCATCGTTGCCCGGAAGGCTGATTTCTCCTCTTTGTTCGTTTGGTGGGAGTGGTGTAAGGTGGAGTGTCGGAGGTTTTTTGGGATTGTTGCTAAGCGGGAGGCTGCCGGGAGGTTTGGTCTGCTGCGGTTCCTTCAGGCGCGTTTGTCTTCTTTATATGTGCGGTTGAATGCTGGGGTTGACTGCTTTAGTGAGATTGCTGAGTGTAAGGAGCGTATTTGTGATTTGCGTGCGGTGTTGGCTGACGGTGTTCGCGTGCGTGCTCGTGTAGCTGAACGGGTGGATGGGGAGAGGCTCTCTCCCTTTCTTTTAGGGAGGGAGAAGGCTGCTAGGGGTTCCGTTCTTCTCCAGGGCCTTCGGCGGCCTGATGGGTCTGTGCTTTCTAGCACAGAGGGTGTTCTGCTTACCGCACGGCGGGAGTTGGAGGCCCTCTATGGGGAGGTGCATGGTGATAGTGTGCTCGCGGGTTCCTTTTTGGACAGGTGCTTTCCCGGTTTGTCGCGCTCGGAGTGTGCCCGGTTGGTGCAGGATGTTTCCACGGTGGAGCTCCTGGAGGTGGTTCGGTCGTTTCGTTCTGGGAGAGTGCCGGGTGCGGATGGCCTGCCCATTGAGTTCTACCTTACCTTTTGGGATGTGCTGGGGGGGGTGCTTTTGGAAGTGGTGCAGGCGTGTTTGCGTTTGGGTGCTCTGCCTGATTCCTTCTGTGACGGGATCGTGCGGCTACTCCCGAAGCCGGGCGATTTGCAGTTGTTTTCCAATTGGAGGCCTATTACGCTCTTAAATGTTGATTATAAAATTCTTTCTAAGGTTTTAGCGCGTCGATGTCGGGGTGTCGTTGCGTCGGTGGTCTCTATGGAGCAATTTTGTGGTGTGCCTGGCCGTGCCCTGATGCATTGCAATGCCTTACTTCGTGACGTGCTTCTCTATGCGTCCGAGTATCGGCTTTCGGCGGCTATGATCAGCTTGGACTGGTCCAAGGCCTTTGATCGGGTGTCTTTAGAGTTTGTTTTTAGTGCTATGGAGAGGCTTGGGTTTCCGGTGGTGTTTGTGGGGTGGATCCGTTTGTTGTATGTCCGGAGTCGCAGTCGCGTTTGTGTGAATGGGTTTTTTAGCTCATTTTTTCCTATTTGCCGTTCCGTTCGTCAGGGGTGTCCCATGTCCATGCTTTTGTATGTGATTTTTCAGGAACCTCTTTTTCGGGCGGTGAAAGCGTGTTCCTTGATCGTGCCTCCTTGTCTGCCGTCCGGTCTCCGGCTACCCGTTTGCGGGTATGCTGACGACACCATTCTATTTGTAGCTTCGGAGGGTTCTGTTGAAGCTGTCCAGGACGTTCTCCTGCGGTTTGAGTCCGCTACGGGGGCCGTTCTTAATCGGGCGAAGTCGGGGTTGATGGGGATCGGTGAGTGGGCCTCCCGCCTGGTGTGGGATAGGTCGTGGTTTCCGGTGGTCTCCTCGATTCGGGTTCTTGGGATTACTTGGTTTGCCTCCTATGATCGCTCCTTGGAGTGGAATTGGGGTGCTGTCTCTCGGTTGGTTGGTGTTGCAGTTGGCCTTTTGTCGCGTCGTCCCTTGACGATTTATCAGAGGGGACTGCTTGTTGCGTGTAAGGTCTTGTCGCGTGTCTGGTTTGTGGCTCGATGTTTCCCGTTGGATCGTCGGAAGGCCTTGAGTTTGGAGAGTGTGGTGTATAGATATGTATGGTGTGGGCGTTATCAACCGGTGCGCCGTTCGACGTTGGTGTTAGGGGTGAGAGAGGGGGGTGTTGGCATTCCTGACGTTTTCACGAAGGCCAAGGCCCTCTTCTGGGTCTCGTTGCGTCGGGGGCTGGCTCTCGGTGGGGGGTTGAATACGCTGGGTGTGTTTTTCTGCTCGCTTCGCTTCAGTTTTTTGGTTGATTTGGGGGTTTGTCAGGAGGTGGCCTTGGTTACCCCCCCTGTTTATTCTTGGGCCGTGGGGATTCTTCGGGAGCTCTGCCGCCATCCTGGGTTTTCTGTCTTTCTCGTGCAAGGCTGTGTATGGGGTGTTGTTGCCCCGGGTGCGGCCTCGAGTGGAGGGCTTGTTCCCGTGTTGGGATTGGGGTGGTATCTGGTCGTGTTTGGGGGCACGGTTCTTGGCGCCTCAGCAGCGTGAATTGCTGTTTCGGGTTCTGCATTTGTCGCTGGCGACAAATGAGCGGTTGTGTATGCTTGGCTTGCGTGATTCTGGGGCGTGTGTTCACTGTGGTTTATGTGAATCGCAGGTGCATGTATTTTATTTTTGTGTCCGGTTACAGGGGTTGGTGGACTGGTTTCGGGATGTCCTGGAGGTGTTTTGTGGTCCGGGTTGTCGGGGTGATGTTTTGCAGTTTTTGTTTTTGTATTTTCCGGCTTATCCGCAGCGGGTAAACGTAACAGCGTAATACATTGTGTGTTTTGGTTGCTGATTATGTGTTTTGTGTGTGGGTTGGGAGGCGGGAGGGTTTTGGGATCGCCCGAATTTTAGGATTTTTACGGGGGCGCATGCGGTTTACCTGGTGGTGGTTGCAGCGCGCTTTTCCGGAGGAGTTTGGTCGGTGGTTCACAGATGCCTATGTTCGTGGGGTTGCCTTTGGGTCGGCGGGTGCCTTGGTGGCAAGGTGATGTTCTCGGCTTGGGTGGGGTTGGGGTGTTGATGGGGGGGTTTAGAGGGGTTGGGGGGTTTCGGGGTTTGCTTTGCTATGCGCTCCCTTTCCGCTTCTTGGGGTGTCCTTGGCGGGGGTTGCGTGTGTGTGTGTGTCTCCCCCCTTGAGATGCTGCTGCTCCTGTGTGTGTGTGGTGTGTTTTCCGTACCTCCGGGTGCCGGTTATGTCCGTATGCGTGTGGGTGTGTGATTTTGAGGGGGTTTTGGCTCCTGCGTGGGCCTGGGTTTTCTGCTGTACTGTTTTCTACTGTTCCTTTGTGGCCGTGTTTCGCTTTGGCCTGTAACCCTTTATTTTGCGTGCTTGGGTGCAGTGTGGTGTGCCGTGGTGGTGTGGGTGGTATGGGTGTGTTTGTCTTGTTGTTTAGAGTGTGTTTAGTGTGCGTGTACATAATTTCTTCTTATTTAGTGTATATCATTTCCTGGGTAGCGCGTGTATGATCCTATGCTCCTTTGTTCTTCTGTGTGTGTGGTAGGCGTGGTTTTGTGCACGTGATTCTATATCCACGTCTGTGTATGTTTATGTTATTGGTTCCAGGTGTGTTTCAATGTTATTTATGTACTTTATTGTTAATTTATTTTTCATGTAATTTTCTTTGCCATGTTCTGTGTTGCTATGTAGATATGAACTGTTTAGCCTATTGTTTCCATGTACTGTTTTAGCACTTATTTCCCTGTACTGTTTAGCCCATTGCTTAAATGCGTTTTCATTTTGTTCAGCGCTTGTGTTTGTTTTGCGGTTACTGTTATTGTTTAGTGTACAGACTGTTTATTCCTGTGTACTGTTACTTCATTGGTGTACTTGATGTGTACAGGTTTGCGTTGTTTTGTGTGTTCTTGTAATTTGTGTAATTTATAAAAATAAAAAAAAAAAAAAATGGTCAGCGCTGACCCCCTTGTCTGACCCCACTATGGTCAGCGCTGACCCCCTTGTCTGACCCCACTACGGTCAGCGCTGACCCCCTTGTCTGACCCCACTACGGTCAGCGCTGACCCCCTTGTCTGACCCCACTACGGTCAGCGCTGACCCCCTTGTCTGACCCCACTACAGACAACACTGACCCCACTACGGTCAGCGCTGACCCCCTTGTCTGACCCCACTACAGACAACACTGACCCCTCTTGTCTGACCCCACTACGGTCAGCGCTGACCCCCTTGTCTGACCCCACTACGGACAATGCTGACCCCTATTGTCTGACCCCACTACGGACAACGCTGACCCCCATTGTCTGACCCCACTACGGTCAGCGCTGACTCCCTTGTCTGACCCCACTACGGTCAGCGCTGACCCCACTACGGTCAGCACTGACCCCCTTGTCTGACCCCACTACGGTCAGCGCTGACCCCCTTGTCTGACCCCACTACGGTCAGCGCTGACCCCCTTGTCTGACCCCACTACGGTCAGCGCTGACCCCCTTGTCTGACCCCACTATGGTCAGCGCTGACCCCCTTGTCTGACCCCACTACGGTCAGCGCTGACCTCACTACGGTCAGCGCTGACCCCCTTGTCTGACCCCACTATGGTCAGCGCTGACCCCCTTGCCTGACCCCAGTACAGTCAGCGCTGACCCCCTTGTCTGACCCCACTACGGACAATGCTGACCCCTATTGTCTGACCCCACTACGGACAACGCTGACCCCCTTGTCTGACCCCACTATGGTCAGCGCTGACCCCCTTGCCTGACCCCAGTACGGTCAGCGCTGACCCCCTTGTCTGACCCCACTACGGACAATGCTGACCCCTATTGTCTGACCCCACTATGGACAACGTTGACCCCCTTGTCTGACCCCACTATGGTCAGCGCTGACCCCCTTGTCTGACCCCACTACGGTCAGCGCTGACCCCCTTGTCTGACCCCACTACGGTCAGCGCTGACCCCCTTGTCTGACCCCACTACGGTCAGCGCTGACCCCCTTGTCTGACCCCACTATGGTCAGCGCTGACCCCTTTGTCTGACCCCACTACGGTCAGCGCTGACCCCCTTGTCTGACCCCACTACGGTCAGCGCTGACCCCCTTGTCTGACCCCACTACGGTCAGCGTTGACCCCCTTGTCTGACCCCACTACGGACAATGCTGACCCCTATTGTCTGACCCCACTACGGACAACGCTGACCCCCATTGTCTGACCCCACTACGGTCAGCGCTGACCCCCTTGTCTGACCCCACTACGGACAGCGCTGACCCCCTTGTCTGACCCCACTATGGTCAGCGCTGACCCCCTTGTCTGACCCCACTACGGTCAGCACTGACCCCCTTGTCTGACCCCACTACGGACAACGCTGACCCCCTTGTCTGACCCCACTACGGACAGCGCTGACCCCCTTGTCTGACCCCACTACGGTCAGCGCTGACCCCCTTGCCTGACCCCACTATGGTCAGCGCTGACCCCCTTGTCTGACCCCACTACGGTCAGCGCTGACCTCCTTGTCTGACCCCACTATGGTCAGCGCTGACCCCCTTGTCTGACCCCACTATGGTCAGCGCTGACCCCTTTGTCTGACCCCACTACGGTCAGCGCTGACCCCCTTGTCTGACCCCACTACGGTCAGCGCTGACCCCCTTGTCTGACCCCACTACGGTCAGCGCTGACCCCCTTGTCTGACCCCACTACGGACAATGCTGACCCCTATTGTCTGACCCCACTACGGACAACGCTGACCCCCATTGTCTGACCCCACTACGGTCAGCGCTGACCCCCTTGTCTGACCCCACTACGGTCAGCGCTGACCCCCATTGTCTGACCCCACTACGGTCAGCGCTGACCCCCTTGTCTGACCCCACTACGGACAATGCTGACCCCTATTGTCTGACCCCACTACGGACAACGCTGACCCCCATTGTCTGACCCCACTACGGACAACACAACCATCCAACCCAAGATGGATGTGACCATCACATGTGATGGTCACAATATGTGGTATATGATTATAATGTGTGTACAGGAATGTCAATAAAGACATTAATAATGACTTGTTCTGTCATTACAGGTAAGGTTTGAGGTCATCGCGGGCCACAACTTCGCCAGGTTAAGGTATGTTCTCGTTTACTATTGTTTCTGATGGAGTTGTTGTCAACCAAATATTACTGACGCTCAGTTACCGTAATGTAATTATTGGTAAATATCATATCCCTGTCGTTGGTCAGGGAAGGCGCCGAGCCCTCCACCCTCTATTGTTCACCGGGGGCGCCGAGCCCCGTTCCTTTATTGGTCAGGGGAGGGGGGGGGGCGCCGAGCCCCCTTCCTTTATTGGTCAAGGGGGCGCCGAGGTCCCCTTTTTTGGTCCCTGGGGCGCCGAGTCCCCCCCCCCTTTTATTGGTCCTGGGCCCTTTTTGTGGCCCTGGGGGTTCCGAAGTCCCCGCCTATTCACTGGTCCTGGGGGCCGCCGGGGTCCCTTCTTCATTAGTCGTGGGGGTGTCATGTCCACTTTCATTTTGTCTTGTCGATTCTACCGAGTATGTTTTAAGTTGTGATCATGTCCCTCCAGCGGTTGCCTTAATTGTGTGGTGTGAACTTCAGACTCATTAGTCTTCCCTTGTATGTTACTCCCTAAAGCTCTCATACCAGCCTGGTATTATTAGGGTGGGAGTGGCTCCGTGCTGGAGCTGCATAATATAAAGGGTCTGACGTTCGTGGTTTCCAGTTTTTTAATTTCATATGTTCAGACCTCGAGGGCAGTGCTAATATTGATGGAGTTAAACGTGATGTGAGCACTTGGTGGTCAGTGTTGGTGATTCTTTAAGGTGTTCAGGCGCAGACAGTCACAGTGGGAAGGTGTTAACCGGAGCTCCGAGTGTAGTAATATTATTATAGCAATAATGGAAGGTGTAGTGAAGGAACTGATGAATCTTGTTGGAGCTCTGAGGACAGAGTTGGATTCCCTACGAGAGGAGGCACGACAGCTGAAACAACATCAGGAAGACACAAACGAGGCGACCGGTATTAAAGAGACCTCGTCTTGGCAAGTTGTAAAGGACAGGGGCCTAAAAAGACTTTGGCAAAGCCGCCTACTGATATCCTAAGGACTTCTAACACATTTGTCGTGTTGGAGGACGAGTGCTGCGGTGAACCTGCCGTTCGTTCGAACGGCAAAGCAACGAAGAATAACGAAGAGCAACGAAGCGCAGGTCCCTCAAAGGGAAAAGGAAGGATCTAAGCGAATTCTAGTTGTAGGAGATTCCCAGGTGAGGTATTTAAACAGGACGGTTTGTGCCAGAGATAAGAGGAACACATTAAGGGGTACCTATCCGGGAGCAGGAATTGGAGATATTGTTGACAGCATGAGATATTATGACAGGGATTGGGAACAAACCCATTATTTATATTAGTGCAGGGGGTAATGATGTTGGACGAGTTAGGAGTGAGGAACTGATAAAGAGGTTTAAGACAGCCATAGAAGTTGTTAGGAGCAAGGGAGGAATCCCCATCATATGTGGAGGCATTCTGCCAAGAAAGGGAGTTGGAAATGAATGGATATCGAGGGCACTTGGTGTCAATTGCCGGCTGGAAAGATATTGCAAATCAAATGCAATATCTTTCATAGATAACTGGTAACACTTCTATGGAAGAAATGAAATGTATGCTTGTGATGGGGTGCATCTATCGAGGGCTGGGGTTGTTGCTGCCAACTCGTTGGAACCAGTGGTTAGAGGTGTTTGTTTGGGCTTAAACTGTTAGTAGATAGTGGTATGGGAATTTATATGAAGGAAGGAGGTAATAAAAGTATGTGTTTGTGGGAGAAACAAATTGGTAAAATGATCAAGGAAAGAGAAGGGCCTCGAAATAATAATACACTTAGGGTAAATTACACTAACAGTAGAAGTCTAAGAAACAAAATAAACGATTTAAATGCTCTTGTCTGCACAGAAAAAGTAGATATTATTGCAATTAACGAAACGTGGATGAATATAGAAAATAGAGAACTATTA
Source organism: Procambarus clarkii (assembly GCF_040958095.1). Taxonomy (NCBI): domain Eukaryota; kingdom Metazoa; phylum Arthropoda; class Malacostraca; order Decapoda; family Cambaridae; genus Procambarus; species Procambarus clarkii. The sequence goes on along the minus strand of NC_091211.1, from coordinate 33,086,397 downwards.
GCTGAATATCAAATAAAAGGATTTAAACTATTTCACACACAGATATATTAGACGAGGAGGGGGAGTAGCTATATATATGTTCGGAAAAAATTGAAATGAGTCTCAAAGAGAGAAAAAAACTGAGCCACACACAGAAACTATGTATGCGCTCTCAATCCTGAACGATACGGAAGAAAATGCAGAATAGAACCAGCGAAGAGCAGAGGTGCCATAGGCACAATCAGAGAACACTGTATAAACATCAGAGGTCCGCGGTTGTTCAACAAGCGAGTCCAAGCCAAGTAAAAGTTCAAGCGAGTAAAAAAAAGTAATGCCGGAACAATCGTGAACATCTTTAGGGTAATGCTAGATAGTTTTCTGCAAGGAGTGCCGGACCAACCGGGCTGTGGTGGGTATGTGGGTCTGCGGGCCGCTCCAAGCAACAGCCTGGTGGATCAGACTCTCACAAGTCAAGCCTGGCCTCGGGCCGGGCTTGGGGGAGTAGAAGAACTCCCAGAACCCCATCAAGCAGGTTAATTAAGGCACTGGGCCTCCACCCCCTCGCTCTCATGGCACGCTGCCTCCACCCCCTCGCTCTCATGGCACGCTGCCTCCACCCCCTCGCTCTCATGGCACGCTGCGTCCACCCCCTCGCTCTCATGGCACGCTGCGTCCGCCCCCTCGCTCTCATGTCACGCTGCCTCCACCCCCTCGCTCTCATGGCACGCTGCCTCCACCCCCTCGCTCTCATGGCACGCTGCGTCCACCCCCTCGCTCTCATGGCACGCTGCGTCCACCCCCTCGCTCTCATGGCACGCTGCGTCCACCCCCTCGCTCTCATGGCACGCTGCGTCCACCCCCTCGCTCTCATGGCACGCTGCGTCCGCCCCCTCGCTCTCATGGCACTGTGCGTCCACCCCCTCGCTCTCATGGCACTGTGCGTCCACCCCCTCGCTTTCATGGCACTGTGCGTCCACACCCTCGCTCTCATGGCACTGTGCGTCCACCCCCTCGCTCTCATGGCACGCTGCGTCCACCCCCTCGCTCTCATGGCACGCTGCGTCCACCCCCTCGCTCTCATGGCACGCTGCGTCCGCCCCCTCGCTCTCATGGCACTGTGCGTCCACCCCCTCGCTCTCATGGCACTGTGCGTCCACCCCCTCGCTCTCATGGCACTGTGCGTCCACCCCCTCGCTCTCATGGCACGCTGCGTCCACCCCCTCGCTCTCATGGCACGCTGCGTCCACCCCCTCGCTCTCATGGCACTGTGCCCCCCCCCCTCGCTCTCATGGCACTGTGCGTCCACCCCCTCGCTCTCATGGCACTGTGCGTCCACCCCCTCGCTCTCATGGCACTGTGCGTCCGCCCCCTCGCTCTCATGGCACTGTGCGTCCGCCCCCTCGCTCTCATGGCACTGTGCGTCCGCCCCCTCGCTCTCATGGCACTGTGCGTCCACCCCCTCGCTCTCATGGCACTGTGCGTCCACCCCCTCGCTCTCATGGCACGCTGCGTCCGCCCCCTCGCTCTCATGGCACTGTGCGTCCACCCCCTCGCTCTCATGGCACTGTGCGTCCACCCCCTCGCTCTCATGGCACTGTGCGTCCACCCTGTTGTGTGGACGCAGCGTGGACCTAACCTAACCTATGCCTATATCACAACATGCAATTATATTATAATATTAATTTATATTTGAGAAAATTCCCGTTTTGATTGAACTGCATGTAAAACATTTTGAATGCGTGTGTGGGGTCGACCGCTGGATGTAATGGGCTTGAGTCGAGGACAGGTTACAGGATTACGTGTCTCGCGTGCTGTCCACTCAGCTACCGGCTCCCGCGAAGTGTGCGTGCATTTGCGTGAACATACTGTGTGAGTTTTTGTGTGTTAATTCAACAGGTGTATGCAGTGAGTGTGTCATGAGGCAAGAGAGTCACGCTCCTCACCCTCGCCGCCTCATTTGCAGGTGATTCATGCCATTTATTGTGACTAATGTCTCCGTCTCCCCCTCGCGCTGCTCTACAACAACTGGCCCTTCCGCCCCTACATGATGGGTGAGATGAGTCACCCCCCCCCCTGACTCATCACCACCACACTGTGTTGTCCCCACAACTGTTTCCGCGCCCTCACTCCCCCCCCCCCCTCCCCCGCGCCCTCACTCCCCCCCCCTCCCCCGCGCCCTCACTCCCCCCCCCCCTCCCCCGCGCCCTCACTCCCCCCCCTCCCCCGCGCCCTCACTCCCCCCCCCTCACTCCCCCCCCCCCCCCCCTGTTCTACAACTCATAACACAACACGGGTGGACGGATGAGCGCAAAAGACTACAAAGGGAACTTCAAGATGAGCTGCAAGATCTGTGCAAAACAGAGTACACCAAACAATGGGATGACCTAATAAGCAATATCCAAGTCGACTACAGAAACCCAGGAAAGTTCTGGAAAAAAGTAAAGACCCTGATGGGAAGCTCTTCTGAGGAAACCCCCTACATCATAGACGCCTCAGGAAATAAACTCTATGAGGAGAGAGAACAAGAGCAGGAATTCAGGAAGTTCTGGGAAAAATATTGAGGATAAACCCGGAAGAAAATTTAAATTTTTGCCCAATTAATGAAAGGGAAATTACAACTCAAGTCGATAACAGAGCTGCAGCACTACTCCCGACGCAAACAATAGACCTTAACAACATACGCGATGACTGCCACCTTATGAAACACATAACCATTGCGGAGGTCCATAAAACAATTATGGGTTTCCAGAACAAGGCGCCGGGCAACAGCAAAATAAATAAGATGGTATTACCCAACCCACCAGTGATTGCACTCCATCAATACACATGTATCTTAAATGCAGCTCTTGCATCTGGACTATTCCCCACATACTTCAAGAATGCCACAAAAAGATTAATCCCCAAGCCAGGTAAACCCCCAACCCAAACTGAAAACTACAGGCAAATTTCCCTCCTCGAAGTACCAGGTAAAATATTCGAAAAAATTATCAGAGACTTGTGAAGTACATGGAAGAGGAAGGGAAGTATAACACCAGACAACATGGGTTTAGACACCGCAGAGGGGCCCATACAGCTATAGCCCTGATCTACCAGCATATAGCAGAGGGCCCATACAGCTATAGCCCTGATCTACCAGCATATAGCAGAGGGGCCCATACAGCTATAGCCCTGATCTACCAGCATATAGCCAACGCAGTGTCGAAAAAAGATCAGTGTAATATAGTGCTTAGAGACGTCTCGAAAGCCTTCGACAAAGTGTGGCACACAGGCCTAAAATATAAGATATCTGAGCTAGGGCCTCCTGAGAGATTTACTGCTACTCTCTGCAGCTTTATAGACAATAGAACTGCTAGGCTTAATATCGGCAGCTACTTGGGTGACGTAATAGAACAGAAAAGTGGAGTACCACAAGGAAGCTGCCTCTCCCCCACTCTATTCAACATATATACAGCTGACCTACCCCAACCCCAACCCCAACATGGAGAATACATCACATACGCTGACGATGTCACCCAAATAATATGCCAACCGGGACCATCAAAACCGCTACTAGCCGACAAGACCAAGGCAAACAAAAGTTTCAGATAATACACATTGCGAAAAGAAACCCGGACCCCATCATCCTTGACAACCAGCCGATCCAATATGCGGGGGTAGGCAGAATACTGGGACTTATGATAAATAGAACAGGGATACAAATTCATGTAAGAGACCGACTAAACAAAGCCAAAGCAGTCTTAGGAAAACTGAGAAGATTCCGAAGCCTCAGTACTAACATTCAGATCCACTTATATAAGGCTCAAGTTCGGCCGCATCTAGAGTATCCCCCAGTACCACTACACACCATAAAGAAAACTAACATGCAGAAACTGCAAGCAGTGCAAAATAAGGCGCTAAGGAGAGCAGCAAAACACCGTCCACCATATGATCAGACAATCCAGGAGCTCCATGAACTCCTGAACATACAGCCACTAAACATCAGACTGCAGCACCAAGCCATCAGGGTGTGGAACACCATCCAAATGTTAGAGGACCCAATGTAAGAAAGATTGCTCCAAGATGAGACGCCCCGCTCCCACAGCTGGTGGCCCAAGAGCCTCGATTCACTAGATGAAAACCCCGCCCCACAGTATATAATCCCCAGATGAGATATATATGTGTATATATGAACTCGATAAATAATAATGTGTGTATGAACAACTCGATAAATGTGTGTATGAACAACTCGATAAATAATAATAATAATAAAATAAAGAGCCTTGAACAGAACAACATGTGTGGAAGCATCGGAGTGTGTATATATGAATGCTACACAGTATTCATCTATGGACATCCATATGTGGTGAAACACATGTGAAGAACCTCTCACACACTCACGGCTCCTTGACAAGAGGGTCTGACACCGCACATGGTGTCAGCAAGACGGACAGCCCGGCTGCTTTCATACCTCTCACTGTATATCCCACTTCTATACTTCCCTTCACCTATGCCTCTCCTTCCTCTTTACTAAAAAAAAAAAAAAAAAAAAAAAAAATCCCCCCCGCGCCCTCACTTCCACCCCCCCCGCGCCCTCACTTCCACCCCCCCCCCCGCGCCCTCACTTCCACCCCCCCTCCCGCGCCCTCACTTCCACCCCCCCCCCCCCCGCGCCCTCACTTCCACCCACCCCCCTCCCGCGCCCTCACTTCCACCCCCCCCTCCCGCGCCCTCACTTCCCCCCCCCCTCCCGCGCCCTCACTTCTCCCCCCCCGCGCCCTCACTTCCACCCCCCCTCCCGCGCCCTCACTTCCACCCCCCCCCCGCGCCCTCACTTCCACCCCCCCCCTCCCGCGCCCTCACTTCCCCCCCCCGCGCCCTCACTTCCACCCCCCCCTCCCGCGCCCTCACTTCCACCCCCCCTCCCACGCCTCTTTACCTAGGAGATCACCGTGTACGCCTCTTGATCTTGGAGAGGGGTTCAGCATCACATATTAAGGGGTGCGGCTCTAACGCTGGCCTCGTTGACTTGTGCACACACCCTACTTGAGCTGCAGTGACTCCCCACACCCTACTTGAGCTGCAGTGACTCCCCACACCCTACTTGAGCTGCAGTGACTCCCCACACTCCCCTCTTTTTTTCTAATGATCTCCTAAATCCCTCTTTCATGAATTAGTATCTTCTGATAACCTGTCCGCAGCTGTGCTCATCTCTCTCTCTCTTGTTTTCTGGGAAGCCTCACCAGGACAAGAGCAAAAGCCAGCTAACATGTACATTTAATATAAGGAAAACATACATAATAAATAACATATAAATTAGAACATTATCATACAACACTTCACCAACTGTCCATATCAAGTGGCTGCTCAACTCTTGGCTTACCACTTACTACTTCCTCACTAAATGGAGCTGAAATCCTGTCACAACAATACTATATCCTCAGCCCTAAAAGTATATAAAACTCTGCTGGGGGCTGAAACACCAGAAACATCTACACAAGTATCCCCAACAAATTGAGAAATTGACCTTACGCTGCGTTTTACATGCCAATAAGCTTTGAAGCACTCCCCTTATACAATTATACCTGGAGGTCCACCATGAACTTCTATTGTGCTCCTAGAGGCTCACCACCAATACATATCTCTAGGTCCCCCAAAATATCAGGAAAGGCACTTCTGTAGTTCTCCCAATCTGCTGCACAACGAAGTCCTAATCCGACATAGTGATGCTTCACCACTGATTCCACAGAAACACATGTAGCTCCTCTACACTGCTTGAAATCTACTCCTCACCATGTAGTTCTGCTCTATCACAGAGTTCGGCATACACTTCTTCTACAGCCTCGAAGTTCCTCCATTAACATCTTCTCTAACCTCGAAGTTTCTCGACAAACTCCTCCCCAACCAAACCTGCAATTCCATTACCATGCCAATAAAAATGTTTTCCTAACAAAATATAATTAAATGTATTCAAAGAAATAAACTTCTTAGTCTGACATCCTTATGCCGGCACTACAACTCCGCTGATGTGGGTCCTCCCTCATCCGGCTGATGTGGGTCCACATGGGAACATGTCTTGCAGTGTTGCCGATCCCATCCCGACGCCGGGGGGGGGGGGGGAGGGGGGCCACCTCAGTCACTTGCTGACCTACGGCGAGGGCGGACGATCACCGCTCCCTCCAGCATGTCCTCCCAACTTCAAATACGTATTTTAGCTCAGTCTTAATAAAATATCTATTCTACATATACATATATCTACTATGATCACTGGGCACACGGTCAAACACTAGTTGCTAAATTAATAACTTATTAAACAGGTTTTCTGCCAAAATCTGACATGAAGACGCTCACTTACTGGAGCTCAAACATGGTGCTCACATAGGCCACCAAACAAAAATGCTTCAGAACTGCCTCACAAGGCTTCCTCCAGTCCACGACTTGAGTTCACAACGTCGCCTGGCAGGCTCCACATCAGAAACGCCTGTTTACTTCCTTCCTCTTGAAGGCGCAACAATTAGTTTCACCAAGACACGACCAACACTCGCTTGCAGGTCAGTCTCTAATTTACCAAAATCACAGAGAAATGGTGTACTATGTCCCCAACAGCCTCCTCACACTTGCAGACAAGTTGTCTTCCCTTCACCATTAATACAGGGAACTATATTCTTCCTTATTCCAGGAGAATCAACGAAGTATAACACCTCTGACAACAGTTGAGACTCAAGTGAGGTCACGCCTTCCTGCTAGCGTCACTTCACATCCCCAAAGTATCGACATCTCATTTTATGTCACTTATTACTAACGACCTTCCTCTGCCAGTATCTCGAAATTACTTACTGACATTTATTCAATTATTTAATATATATACATCTTTCCTCTGACTTCTCAATCAGGGCCAGAAGGCATAATAACTTTCAGAAAGGAAGACTCGTTCCACCCACGCTACATGGGGTCATAACAATATGCTGATGATATAATGATACACACCACTGGGTATGCTGATGATATAATGATACACACCACTGGGTATGCTGATGATATAATGATACACACCACTGGGTATGATAATGATATAATGATACACACCACAAGGTGTGCTAACACGCAGAACACTCTTAACTCTGTATTAGACTCATGTCAGGACCTAGGTTTAGTCATGTCAGCAGAGAAAACAAAGATACACAATCGGCGCCCTCCCAGGCAGGGAGGAGCTGTTCGCAAGATGCAACTGTATGATGGCTCCCAGCTTGACTATGTGAACAGAATCAAATGCCTTGGCCTTGAGGTGCCACTCTATGGTCCAGTTGTATTCAGACTCTGTCGTCAGTATAAAGAGATGCTCAGAGGTCTCAAGGCTGTTACAGGTTATCACTCAGGCTATGGTGCCAATGTCAGAATTGTCAAAATGATGTACCGTGCACACATCAGATCTGTAGTGGATAATATTGCACCTCTGCTTGCCTGAGAGAAAGCTTGGAGAGCTTGAAAAATTGCAGAACGAAGCCTTGAGGATAATCCTTGGGCCCCTCTTACCACAAAGATCTTTAACATGAGAAAGGAACTTAATATTCCGGGCGTTGTTGATCGTATTACTGAAATTAACTGTCAAACTGGTATAAAAATGCTTAGGCTAACTCATCCTAACCCTTGCACAGAAAGTGCAAAGCTCTCAAGAATTTCTTTATTGAAGGTCAACATTGTTCCAAATGGATAACTAAAACTGGAACTGAACTCAGAAAGTATCAGATTTATAATTTGACCCAAGAGAGACAACAATGGCACTTTCCTGCACCGTGGGAAATTACACCCTTTCCCACTTTTATCCCTCCCTTTCCACCCAAGAAGCAAATTAGAGCTTTGAATAATACCCAAGCTTCGTCTTGAGGTATTAGAATACCCAAGCTTCGTCTTGAGGCAAAGCTCAACGCCTTAAACCATATTGATGCTCTGTCCACAGAGCACTCTCTCTCTCAAACCATATGCACTGATAGTTCCCTACACCGCCCAACGGGTGCAGCTGGAAGTGCAGTTGTCCTGACAATGAGCGATGGCTTGTATTTTTAGTGGGGAGTCCGTATAAACAACTGGGCCTCTACCCTTCGGAGAGAACTATTTGCCTTGCTTCTTGCACTGAAATGTGTACATCTCCAAACTTGATACATTAATTGTAAGTGATTCTTTATCTTCGTTAATTGCACTCGGCTCGTTTAGACATAACTGTAACATGCTCGTGTCTGAAGCTAGACTCAAATACAACAAAATTATTAATGATGGTAACAGAATTCATTTCATGTGGACTCCATGTCATGTTGGCCTCCGAATGCATGATAGAGCTGATGAGATAGCCAAAGAATCTGCCTTTATAGGAGAAATTGATTATAACCTTAGATTGTCAATAAGCAGTCTGAGAGCAATAGTACTCCAAGAACGTCAACAAGAGGATTGCCTGCTTGGCCGCCAGAGGGTGTAGTCACTACGTCGGCGCTCTTCGGTTGTTGGCTGACACCTGGTGTGAGCAGGTCGCTGTTGTTGGTGTGTGGTGTGCTAGCTGGCCGGTGGGGGCGGCTGGCGTTATGGCGTCGTCGGTGACGGGGATTAGACGGTTTGATTCCACAAGATTGGAATTCTCGGAGGCTGCAGATTGGACGATGGTGGATGTGGCGCTTTTGGACGTTTTCCGGGTGGATCTGACTTCAATTTACGGACTTGAGAAGATCTCTGACAGGTGTGTGGTGGTAAAGTTCTCTGCACCTGCTCCATATGAATGCTTCAATGACGGGCTTCAGGACCAGTGTGCGGATACTTGGCATGCATTTGACACGTGCTATTCTGTCTCTGGTCATGTTCTAAGGCTTCAACTTGAGGATCTTCTACGAGGGTCGACCTCGCACTTGTTTTCAGTGTGGTTTGCACAGGCATCTTGCTGCCGGTTGCAATGCTTCTGGGGTGGGGAAGCCAGCCGTCTTTCAGGAGGGTGATTCACCCCTACCCCCTTAAGAGGTTAGGGGCGTCAAGCCCGGTGTTGTGGATGCTGTGGTTGTCCCCCGCGACCTCTCCCCGACAGTGGTCCCTTCTGATTTGCCGGCTCCACCAGTTCAGAAGTTTGGCCCACCTGACCCGTTGGTATCCGATGTGGCGGCCTCGCTTCCTGTGCAGATCATTACTATGCAAGTTCATCAGGATTCGACTGTTGCCGACGTGGAGGTTGTTTCGGTATGTGTGGGTGGAGGTGGTGATCCTATGGGCCCTCCATGTGATGTTGCCCCCTCGTGTGGTAGTGGTGCGTCCAATGTGGTTGCTGCTGCTCCAGAGGTGGTGAGATCTTCTCGTGACTCGAGAGGGCCTTTCCCAGTGGCGGCGTCGGATCAGCCCCGTCATAAGCAGGGAGCACGGACGTGTTTCTTGGACAGGGGTCCTCCCGTTAAAAAGGGGGGTTTACGGCTGGGGCTGCTGTGGCATGCGCCCCCCCCCCTCCCCCATCAGGTGGCCTGCTGGGGTCTGTTGCTCTCGGGGCTCTCTCTGGAGGCAACGCAGCCCCGACAGTGTTGGAGGATGCTCAGTGGGTTGTGTCCACTGGTATGGAGGGTGCTGGTAGAAATGCACTGACCATGAAGTTTACGAAGTCTACGACGTGTTCAGGTACAGCCTTACCTGTGGGGCCCTCCACTGCAGTGTTGCCAGATGATGCGCCTTCTTTCCTGTTGCCTCCCCCCTGGTGTGCCTTCGCTGGGGCCTGTGGGGTTGGCGGGATCATGACTGCTCTAACTGATGGTGCCCTCTTTGACTTGTGACGCTGAATGTGAGTGGGTTGTGTGACTAGCCGTGCAGATGGGCTTGGTGTCTGCTTCGTGAGCAGCGTGTGGATATGGCTTTTATTCAGGAGCATAATGTGCGTGACTTGGATGCATTGTCTGGGTTCACTGATGATTTTCATGTAGTGCTTAATCCGCCGAGGATGTCCTTTGGGGGCACGCTGATGTTGTTCTCCCGGAGGGCGTCCATTTCCGTCCTTCATACGGAGATGAATGAGGATGGCCAGGTGCTGTTCGCTCATGTGCGGTATCTAGGGGTGCAGATTACCTTATTGACTGTGCACGCTCCTTCTGGAGTGCCGTGGCCCCGGGAGAGGGAGGAATTTTTCTGGGGTGGTTTGTTACACTTCCTGATTCATGACACGAGTTACATGGTTTTTGGAATAGATTTTAATTGCACCACTCTGGTGTGGAATTGCAATAGTGCGCATCCGCAGAACGTTTCTAAGGCATTGGTTTCCCCCTTACAGATTTATGGGCTTCGTGATGCTGCTCTCATGTTTGGTGGCAGGTTGGAATTCACCTTTGCTGCACGCGGGGCATGTTCCAGGCTGGATCGTTTTTATGATCATTGGCGGAAGGGCTCTTTTCTTGCATTTTGTACGGTTCCAGTTGCTTTTTCTGATCCTTGTCTGCTGGTGGTGCGTGTTGCTGTTTGTAGTCAGGTATGTGTGGGCCGGGGTTGGTAGATGTTGAATTGTCAGATGCTGCATTGTCCTTGGGTGTGTGTGTTGCATTTTGAGGGTGGTGGGGTGGGGGGCTTGTTGCTCGGAAGTGTGAGTTTTCGTCTGTGTTAGACTGGTGGGAGTGGTTTAAGGTGAAATGCATATCTTTCCTTGTTGTAGTGGTGAAGCGTGAGGCGGCGGAGCGGTTTGGTTTGTTGCGCTTTCTTCAGGCGCGGTTGACATAGTTGTATGTGTTGCTTAACATTGGAGTTGATTGTTTTGCTGCTTTTTCTGTTTGTAAGGAGTGAATTTGTTGTTTGAGGAAGGACTTAGCAGAGGGGGTTTGGGTCCGGAAGGTTCCATTATGTCTGACATGGATGAGGTCCTGTTGTATATGCAACAAGAATTGGGGGGGGGGTGCTATATGAGGAGGTAGGGGTGGATGAGGATCTGGCTGCTTTCTTTTTGCGTCACTGCTCACCTGGGTTGGCTGCAGGTTGTTCCACTTTGGTAGGGGACGTGTCATTGTCTGAGCTTTGGGATGTGGTGGTCTTTCCGGTCCAGCAGGGTGCCTGGTTCGGATGGGCTCCCTGTGGATTTTTATGTAACGTTTTGGGATGTGCTTGGTGAGGATTTCTTGTAGGTGGTGTGTTATTATTTCCAGACCTGTTGTTTACCCTCGTCCCATTATGATGGGGTTGTGCGGTTGCTTCCACTTCTTCCGGTTGCAAATTGAAGCCGGGTGATTTGCATTTTCTATGAGATTGGAGATCGATCATCTTGTTTAATGTTGATAATAAGGTCGTCTCAAAGCTGTTGGCGGGTCGGTGTCAGGATGTTATTGGTTCTGTTTTGATTGAGCAATTTTGTGGTGTTCCGGATAGATCCTTGCTTCATTGCAATACTCTTCTCCCTGATGTGATTCTGTGTGCTTTTGAGCTTCGCTTGCCTGCGGCAAAGCTCAGCTTAGATTGGTCGAAGGCGTTCGACTGTGTGTCGATAGGCTTCGTGCTGTGGGCTATGGAGAGGTTTGGGTTTCCTCCGTTTTGTTTCTTGGGTGCACATGTTGTATGCCCGTCGTCGTAGTCGTGTATGCATTAATGTTTTTTTAGTGCCCCTTTTGTCGTTCGCCGGTCGGTGAGGCAGGGGTATCCATTATCTATGCTCCTTTGTTATTTTTCAGGAGCCTTTTTTTCGTGTGGTTAAGTTCTGTGCTTTGGTAGTTCCTCCGCGGTTGTCCACCGATCTCAGTTTATGGATCTGTAGGTATGCTGACAATATGGTGCTGTTCGTGGTGACTGAGAACTCTGTTGGTACGGTTCAGGACCTTGTTCGGCCTTTTGAGCTGGCCACGGGGACCCTCGTTAATAGGGATAAGTCTTGTCTGATGGGGCTGGGGTGCTGGGCCACCCGTTTGGTGTGGACGGGGTCGGGGTTTCCGGTGGCTTTGGGTTCTCGGGATTACTTGGTTTAGCTCATATGACCGATCTTTGGCACCAAATTGGGACGCTGTCTTGGTCGGTTGAGGTGGTCGTTGGTTTGTTGTCCTCGCATCCGTTGACGGTTTATCAGCGGGCGGTTGTTGTTACTAGTAAAGTTTTCTCGAGAGTGTGGTTTTTTGTCTCCGTGCTTTCCCTGGGATTGGCTGCGTGCTCGTGGTTTGGAGTGCAGAATCTATTGGTATGTGTGGTGTGAGACGTATCATTCGTCTCTCCTCCATGGTTTTGCGAGTGGAGGGGGGTGTTAGCATTCCTGATGTTTTTACTAAGACGATGGCCTTATTTTGGGTTTCGTTGCATCAGTATTTGGGGGTGGGTGGGGTCTCAATGCGCTTGATGTTTACTTTTGTTTGGTTAGGTTTAGTTATTTGTTTTAGTTGGAGGCTGGTTGTGAGTTGGGATTCTGCAGGCGCTCTGACATGTCCCAGGGTTTTTGTCCTTGTCGTGTGGAGGGTTTTATGGGGCTCTCCTTCATCGTGAGCGCCATCGGGTTGAGGGCTTGTTTCCATGTTGGGATTAGGGTAGGGGGGGGGGGATTTGGTCGGTTTTGAGTGGGCGGCATCTGGCTCCACAGCAGCGGGAGTTTCTCTTTCGTATGCTGCACAAGTCGTTGCCGTCGAATGATCGTTTGTGGATGCTTGGGTTGCATTCTCCCGCGCCGTGCGTGTGCACATTGTGAGTTGGTTGAAACGCAGTTGTGTGTGTGTGTTATATTTTGTGTGCGGGTTCAGGGCTTAGTTGATTGGTTGTGTGATGTGACTGAGGTGTTCTGTGGGCCTGGGTTTTGAGGGGATGTTTTGTGGTTCCTGTTTCTTTCGTTTCCTCTGGCTCCCGATGGCTTCGGAACACCCTGAGTGTCTTGATTGCGGATTGTATGTTTTGCGTGTGGGTATGGCGTTTGGAGGGCTATGCAGTTCGTCAGATTCTGGGTTTTCTGCGGGGGCGTTTGCGTTTCACATGTTGGTGGTTACGGCGTGCTTTTTCCAGTGGAGTTTGTTGGGTGGTTTACTGACGTGTATGATTGGGGTTATGCTTTGGGACTGGTAGGGTAGGGGGGTCGGGGGATTGATCGGTGTATTGGTGTAGTAGGGGTAGGTTTGGGGAGGTAGATTGTTGTCGTTTGGGTTGTGGGTGGGTGGGTCTTCCCCCTGGGTCTTCCCCCTCCTCTTTCCCCCTGGGGGGCTTCCTCGGCGGTGTGTGGTGTGTTCCCTTTTTGTGCTGTTCTGTGTGTGTGCCCTAAGTGTTTAGTTTGTGTGTTTTGTGTGTCTTTTTGCCGATTCCTGCATGTTCCGGTGTTTTCTCTTGTGTGTTTGGTGTTGTTGTGGACTATATTTCCCGGTTCTGTGAGTTCCGGTGTTTCATCCTGGTTGTGTGTGTGTGTGGGTGGCTGCTTTGTCGCGTCTGGCTCCTGTGTGAGCCAGTCTTTGTTTTCTGGTGTGTCTGCGTGTGTCTTTTCTTATGTTCCACCAGTTCCTGCGTGTTCCGGTCCTGTGCTTCTGTCTGTGTGGGCTTTTTACCCCTGTATGCGTGGCAATTTTGGCTAAGTTTATCCGTCATGCTTTACCGAGTTCCTTACCATCTGTTGTTTTACCTTATTTTATTTTGTTATATGTATATGTACTTTGAGTGTGCTGTTGTGCTGTGTTAATCCTGTAGTTCCTGTTTTGTGATTGTATTTATTGTTTTGTATGTCTTTTTTGTTGTATTCATGTTCTTGCATTTATGTTTTAGCATACTGCTTGTTGACCATATGGGTTCCTTTATGTTCATTTGTCATGTACTTTTTCAGGATTGGTATTTTTTTATTGTATATACTAGCAGTACCCGGCCACACGTTGCTGTGGCTCTGCAACGTGTGAGAGTTGCTGAGCCACAGCAACCTTCCCTGTCCCCCAGTCCTCCCCACCATTCCCACCCGTCTCCTTGGTGTCCCAACCATTCCCCACTCCACCATCCCCTCTTCCTTCACACCATGCCCAACTCCCCTGTCCCTTTGTCCTCCCCACCATTCTCCATTCCCCCATCCCCTCGTCCCCACCATCCCAAACTCCCCCGTCTCCTCGTCCTTCCCCCACCATTACCCCCTCCCTTGTTCGATGCCTTCCCAAATGGTCTGATGTTCCCATCAGAAAAATGGAAACATCAAGTGATCTGATGTGCCCATCACTGAAATATAAGAAAAAGTTAAATGAAAATATGAAAAAATAAAAAAATAAACTATACTCAGAAAATGAACGCTATGGTAAACAACACAGCTCAATTCCAGCGCAATTTACACAATAATTAAATCAAAATGAAAATAAATCAAATTCTATGAAAAATCAAATTATCAATGCAATCAGAAACATTGAAATGGAATTGTAACATATTTACTATAGCATGTGTGTTACATGCAACAGATGGTGCTGTTTTTCAAGAAAAGCATAGTTTTACCTGTCACAGGTGTGGCATCTATACTTACACTTAAGAAATGAACGGTATGGTAAACAACACAGTACAATTCCAACACAGTCACACAAAATAATTAAATAAATCGAAATCTATGAAAATAAAATTTATCAATACAATTGAAAACATTGAAATGGAATTCGTGACGTATTTAGCATAGCGTGCATGTTGCTACTATGTGCAAGAGATGGCGCTGATTTTCAAAAACGCATATTTTTACCTGTCACAGGGGTGGCATCTATATAGTAAGTATATAAAAAGACACGCCTATTCGAATGGAACGTTGTGTGAAAATTTCAAAGCAATCGGTGAAGAACTTTCAGAGATTAGCGGTTATGCACACACGAACATTTCCATTCATATTTACATTGTACTTGTTTTTATAAATAAAAAAATAACGTCAACAAAACCTTGTAGCTCTGAGGCAAAGATAAATCGTCACCAGTAATTCCATCTATCATCATACTATCATGCAAGAGGAGCCACACATCTATGGTTCATCCAATAAAATCAGCAGACTTCTAGATGTTACTACTGCTCGGCTTAGACTCGGTTACAAGTATCTCTGGGAATTCTCATTATCTGCCGATGTAGACCTGACCAAATGTAAACTGTGTCAACAAAATTATTCGCACACCCTCCGTCACTATGTGATGGAGTGCGAAAAGATACGTGAATTCAGAGACTATTCTATTACAAATGTTCCAGCGATGTGTAAATAATTCAGTCAAAATGATCCGCTTCCAGAAATATTAGCCAAATATCCCCAGTTGGCTAATTGTCGGTAGTAACTAAGTAATGGTAACCTATCCACTACTGCCCACTGGATGGGGGGCGGTGTGCAGGATAAACATATCAATTGTGACACTAGCTCTCCACATATGTCAGTTGCTTAGTTTAGAAACTGTACTTGTGGTCGATCTTTAGCCCATTGTTGATGTAACGATGTGCATTGAATTTTGTAACTAGCTCATTAAGATTGAACTCTGTTATCTAAATGAATTGTGGGGTTCCGACCCTGAGCACATTATGTGCCTCTGTAACCCTTTCCACTACCGCCCATAAGTTAGGTATGGGGTGCATAATAAATGAACTAAACTAACTCTGGTAAAAAAAAAAAATCCCAAAGACCATACAATCTTCCTATTGGTGAACGGTGAAAAGAAAGTTTGTTATGGAAATTACAATACTAAGTCTTATGTCATTATGGTATAAAGACTGAAATGTCAACATAGAGAACTTGAGAATGGTCCAGGACGGACCGAAACGTCGTCGTCCCTTCAATTTCTAGTGTGTGGTCTGGTCAACATACTTCAGCCACGTTATTGTGACTCATCGCCTGCATATGGATACCACACGTACGCGTCTTACTCTGTTTAATTTCTTTGATGCTCTACCTTCCTTCAAACGGCCTTTTCGCGCCTTTGAATCTTCCCTTCTTGCCGCCAAGCGTCGAAAGAACCAGCTCAGGTTTCTTAAAGACTGTCTTGCTGAGCAAGTTCTCCCTCATTCTTTATCTCACTTTCTCCAGCTCAACACTTCGGGATCTCCTTTCCCTGATCATGCCCGCCTTCTTCTTCAAGAACTTATTCATGCCACCTCCTTGCAAGTTGACGAGGCTTTTCTTGCTGTTCGTCAACAGCAACGCTTTCTGTCCTCTTCTCTTCCCAGTGATCTATGCAATATCATTTTTCCAATTGCATTTGACACTGCTCACGTCTCCTCTTCCCACCACTCCTACACACTACACAACAAACTTCAACGCCTGATCTCCAACAGTCCTTGGGCCAAATACTCTCTCTCTGACTGTGTTACCAACCTTTCGTCCTACTCTCTTTCTAAGCACCAGCAAGAACTTCTTGGTCTTGGTCTGTCTTTTGCTACTTCCCCTGGCCCACGTTGTGGCATTGATCTCATTTGTTCCTTTGACAGGTTTGTCAATTCTAACTCTTGTACACTTTCGGACCTGTCTGCCTTTAGAGGGGCCCTTATCCCCGTTCTTGACAGCTTGTTTTCTAAAAATAACCACCTTCCTCGTCGCTTCCAGCTTGCCCTTGCCTCCCTGAAATCTAACAACTCTATTCTTATCCTTCCCTCAGACAAAAGCAATTCGGTGGTTGTCCTTGACCGTGAGGACTACCTCCGAAAAGCAGATGTCTTGCTCTCTGACTCTCACACTTATGCTTCTCTGACTTCTAACCCTTTGGATCGCCTCAAAACTTCCTTTAACCGCAAACTAAGACAGCTCTCTAGTCTTTGCCCTCCTGACTTTGATCTCATTAAACGTTTCCGTGTCATCTGCCCTTCTCTTCCTTATTTCTATGGTCTTCCTAAGACTCATAAACCTGGTGTTCCTCTTCGTCCTATCATTTCTTCACGGGGCTCTGTCAGCTATCCTCTTGCCTCCTGGCTCGCTAAAACCCTGACGCCTTACCTTGGCACTTTTTCCCCTGCCCACCTTCGTCACTCTCAGGACTTCATAGAAAGACTGCGCCTGCAACCCCCTTGTAAAATGCTTAGTCTTGATGTCGACTCTCTGTTCACTAATGTTCCGCTCGATGACGTTCTCTCTTTCCTCAGACAGAAGGCGTCAGAGGGTCTCCTTCATCTCCCACTTCCCACTGACGTTTTCCTCGACCTCATTAGACTCTGTGTTGAATCTAACTCTTTCTCTTTCAACGGTAAATATTACACTCAAACTTTCGGTGTCGCTATGGGTTCCCCTCTCTCCCCTGTTCTTGCTAATTTCTACATGGAATACTTCGAAACTGTTCTTCTTCCTTCTATTGATACTCGTCCCTCTCTCTGGCTTCGCTATGTTGATGACATTTTTGCTTTATGGCCTCATGACCTTAATCTTTTCCAGCCTTTCCTCGCCTCTCTTAACAATCTGGCTCCTTCTATCCATTTCAAAGTTGAGTGGGAATCTAATTCCCTCCTTCCTTTTCTTGATGTTCATGTTCACAGCGCTGTGTCTGGGTTCTCTTTCTCTGTCTACCGTAAACCCATGCATAGTGGCATGTACATTCACTTCTTTTCCTACCATCCTCTTTCTGTTAAGAAAAGTGTCCTCGTCTCTCTCTTCCTTCGCGCTCTACGCATCAGCGACCCTCAGTTTCTTGATTCTGAAATTGCCTTTATCTACAAATCATTCTCTCGCCTTGGTTATCCTTTGCATTTCATCAACTGCGCCCACTCTCAAGCTAAACGAAATTTCTTTCATCCTAAACCTGCTTCCAACACTAGTAGCACTGTACTATGCCTTCCCTTCATATCTGAACTCAAAACTTTTACCAATACCTTTCGTCCTCTTGACATTAAACTCGCCTTTCGACAAACTAACACACTTCGTAGCACTCTAGTTCACACTGCTCCTCCTGCTTCTAATGCTGCTGGTGTCTACTCTATTTCCTGTTCATCTTGTCCTCTCCAATACTTTGGCGAAACTGGCCGTACACTGAATGACAGACTTAAAGAACACAAGAGAAGTGTTAAGTCTGCAGACACTAACAATGCTCTCTTCTGCCATGTGAGGGATTCTAATCATCTCATTGATTGGTCTTCCTCCAAAATAATCTTTCCTGCCTCTACTCTACACAGACGCCGTCTTGTAGAATCGGCTCTTATACACAATGTACCCAACATGAACTTGAGTCCTGGCTTTGTTGCTGTGGACTCTTCCCTTTCACAGTATATACTCAAATGCTCTAATCTTTCTAACAAACGTGACTTAACATAAGCTTTCCCTCTTCCATTTCTTTCTTTCTCTTTCCCTTTCTTTCTCTCTTCTCCCTTTTTCTGTTCATTGTCTTCTACGCTCCCTTGCTATCCTCTTCTTATTCCTATTACTATCTCCTTCGGTGGTTATAATAGGAGCTGCCTCGTATGGGCCAATAGGCCTGCTGCAGTTCTCATTACTACTATCCCCTACACCTGACTTTCCTCCTCAGCTCTCTCTTGCCTATTTAATGCCTGTCCCTACCTGTCCTCATCACAATCGACTTGAGAATGGTCCAGGACGGACCGAAACGTCGTCGTCCCTTCAATTTCTAGTGTGTGGTCTGGTCAACATAGAGAAGTTTGCGGCTGTCGTCCTTACATGTTGCTCTACGAGATTGTTTAAACTGTGCCTTATAATATAGTAGCTTCAAATTGTACCGTTTTGGTACACTTTTACCGCAGGTACACATAAGTACACAAGTACAGAGTGCTTCTTACCCCACCGTGACAGGAGGGTCAAGCAGCCCGCTCTAGACATTCTGGTGCGCCAGCACCTGGGAGTCGGCGGCTGGTCAACGTGAGCCCGGCCAGTGTTTACAACCACCAGCTGATTTATTCACATTTAAATTAAAAGGGCGAAACACCTACATCAATGTGATGGGAACACGTGCAGTAAGACAAGCACTTGGTCGATGTTTTGACGCTGAGCTGTGATGAAACATCACCTGGCTTTATGTCCCTTTATTAACTGATTACTTGGGCAGTCTAAGGGAAGACTGTCTGGACCCTCTAGTCTCTCCGGTCACGACAGTTTGACGTTAATTGTGGCGGGTGATGGTTGTGTTGTGAGGGCCGTGTTGTGAGGGCCGTGTTGTGACGGCTGTGTTGTGACGGCCGTGTTGTGACGGCCGTGTTGTGACGGCCGTGTTGTGACGGCCGTGTTGTGACGGCCGTGTTGTGACGGCCGTGTTGTGACGGCCGTGTTGTGACGGCCGTGTTGTGATGGCGATATATATCTGAATCTTTCCAAGTGATGAGTTATGAAGACTGGATGTTGAGGTATTTAGACAACTGCGTGACAGTTAGCACTGGTGTGCGGACAAGCCAATTACAGTGTTGTGGTGAACGGTTGTTAGTATTGTTATTATTAGTTTCGTGTTGAGGAAAATCTGGGAAGTGCGTTGTGAAGATTAATGAAGACGCCGAGGCGGGACACGCCGCCGGTACTAAGCGTTAATGTGACTAAATGTTAATTCTTAGAAACTTTTGTGATTTACTGGAAATAAAAGGTGAAAATTGGCATTTATTGCTGAAGCAAAATTATGTACTTGTTGGAAACTTTAAGTTCTTGTAATGTTTCTCCTCTCGTAGTGGAGATTTAATTCATTGTGAGTAATTCGTGAGTGTTGGAAACACCGGTTTTGTTAGTGTTAGCGAGTACGTGGTGAGTAGTGTTGACGCTGACCCCCTTGTCTGACCCCACTATGGTCAGCGCTGACCCCCTTGTCTGACCCCACTATGGTCAGAGCTGACCCCACTACGGTCAGCGCTGACCCCCTTGCCTGACCCCACTACGGACAACACTGACCCCCTCTTGTCTGACCCCACTACGGTCAGCGCTGACCCCCTTGTCTGACCCCACTACGGACAACACTGACCCCCTCTTGTCTGACCCCACTACGGTCAGCGCTGACCCCCTTGTCTGACCCCACTACGGACAGCACTGACCCCCTTGTCTGACCCCACTACGGACAGCACTGACCCCCATATCTGACCCCACTACGATCAGCACTGACCCCCCTTGTCTGACCCCACTACGGTCAGCACTGACCCCCCTTGTCTGACCCCACTACGGTCAGCGCTGACCCCCCCTTGTCTGACCCCACTACGGTCAGCGCTGACCCCCTTGTCTGACCCCACTACGGTCAGCGCTGACCCCCTTGTCTGACCCCACTACGGACAGCGCTGACCCCCTTGTCTGACCCCACTACGGACAACGCTGACCCCCTTGTCTGACCCCACTACGGTCAGCGCTGACCCCCTTGTCTGACCCCACTACGGTCAGCGCTGACCCCCTTTTCTGACCCCACTACGGACAGCGCTGACCCCCTTGTCTGACCCCACTACGGACAGCGCTGACCCCCTTGTCTGACCCCACTACGGACAGCGCTGACCCCCTTGTCTGACCCCACTACGGTCAGCGCTGACCCCCTTGTCTGACCCCACTACGGACAGCGCTGACCCCCTTGTCTGACCCCACTACGGACAACGCTGACCCCCTTGTCTGACCCCACTACGGTCAGCGCTGACCCCCTTGTCTGACCCCACTACGGTCAGCGCTGACCCCCTTGTCTGACCTCACTACGGACAGCTCTGACCCCCTTGTCTGACCCCACTACGGACAGCGCTGACCCCCTTTTCTGACCCCACTACGGTCAGCGCTGACCCCCTTGTCTGACCCCACTACGGACAGCGCTGACCCCCTTGTCTGACCCCACTACGGACAGCGCTGACCCCCTTGTCTGACCCCACTACGGTCAGCGCTGACCCCCTTGTCTGGCCCCACTACGGTCAGCGCTGACCCCCTTGTCTGACCCCACTACGGACAGCACTGACCCCCCATATCTGACCCCACTACGGACAACGCTGACCCCCCTTGTCTGACCCCACTACGGACAACGCTGACCCCCTTTGTCTGACCCCACTACGGACAACGCTGACCCCCCTTGTCTGACCCCACTACGGACAGCGCTGACCCCCTTGTCTGACCCCACTACGGACAGCGCTGACCCCCTTGTCTGACCCCACTACGGACAGCGCTGACCCCCTTGTCTGACCCCACTACGGACAGCGCTAACCCCCTTGTCTGACCCCACTACGGTCAGCGCTGACCCCCTTGTCTGGCCCCACTACGGTCAGCGCTGACCCCCTTGTCTGACCCCACTACGGTCAGCGCTGACCCCCTTGTCTGACCCCACTACGGACAGCACTGACCCCCCATATCTGACCCCACTACGGACAACGCTGACCCCCCTTGTCTGACCCCACTACGGACAACGCTGACCCCCCTTGTCTGACCCCACTACGGACAACACAACCATCCAACCCAAGATGGATGTGACCATCACATGTGATGGTCACAATATGTGGTATATGATTATAATGTGTGTACAGGAATGTCAATAATGACATTAATAATGACTTGTTCTGTCATTACAGGTAAGGTTTGAGGTCGTCGCGGGCCACAACTTCGCCAGGTTAAGGTATGTTCTCGTTTACTATTGTTTCTGATGGAGTTGTTGTCAACCAAATATTACTGACGCTCAGTTACCGTAATGTAATTATTGGTAAATATCATATCCCTGTCGTGTGTCAGGGAAGGCGCCGAGCCCTCCACCCTCTATTGTTCACCGGGGGCGCCGAGCCCCGTTCCTTTATTGGTCAGGGGAGGGGGGGCGCCGAGCCCCGTTTCTTTATTGGTCAGGGGAGGGGGGGGGCGCCAAGCCCCCTACCTTTATTGGTCAAGGGGGCGCCGAGATCCCCTTTTTTGGTCCCGGGGGCGCCGGGTTCCCCCCCCCCCCCTTTTATTGGTCCTGGGCCCTTTTTGTGGCCCTGGGGGTTCCGAAGTCCCCCCCTATTCACTGGTCCTGGGGGCCGCCGGGGTCCCTTCTTCATTAGTCGTGGGGGTGTCATGTCCACTTTCATTTTGTCTTGTCGATTCTACCGAGTATGTTTTAAGTTGTGATCATGTCCCTCCAGCGGTTGCCTTAATTGTGTGGTGTGAACTTCAGACTCATTAGTCTTCCCTTGTATGTTACTCCCTAAAGCTCTCATACCAGCCTGGTATTATTAGGGTGGGAGCGGCTCCGTGCTGGAGCTGCATAATATAAAGGGTCTGACGTTCGTGGTTTCCAGTTTTTTAATTTCATATGTTCAGACCTCGAGGGCAGTGCTAATATTGATGGAGTTAAACGTGATGTGAGCACTTGGTGGTCAGTGTTGATGATTCTTTAAGGTAATCAGGCGCAGACAGTCACAGTGGGAAGGTGTTAACCGGAGCTCCGAGTGTAGTAATATTATTATAGCAATAATGGAAGGTGTAGTGAAGGAACTGATGAATCTTGTTGGAGCTCTGAGGACAGAGTTGGATTCCCTACGAGAGGAGGCACGACAGCTGAAACAACATCAGGAAGACACAAACGAGGCGACCGGTATTAAAGAGACCTCGTCTTGGCAAGTTGTAAAGGACAGGGGCCTAAAAAGACTTTGGCAAAGCCGCCTACTGATATCCTAAGGACTTCTAACACATTTGTCGTGTTGGAGGACGAGTGCTGCGGTGAACCTGCCGTTCGTTCGAACGGCAAAGCAACGAAGAATAACGAAGAGCAACGAAGTGCAGGTCCCTCAAAGTGCTCAAAGGGAAAAGGAAGGATCTAAGCGAATTCTAGTTGTAGGAGATTCCCAGGTGAGGTATTTAAACAGGACGGTTTGTGCCAGAGATAAGAGGAACACATTAAGGGGTACCTATCCGGGAGCAGGAATTGGAGATATTGTTGACAACATGAGATATTATGACAGGGATTGGGAACAAACCCATTATTTATATTAGTGCAGGGGGTAATGATGTTGGACGAGTTAGGAGTGAGGAACTGATAAAGAGGTTTAAGACAGCCATAGAAGTTGTTAGGAGCAAGGAAGGAATCCCCATCATATGTGGAGGCATTCTGCCAAGAAAGGGAGTTGGAAATGAATGGATATCGAGGGCACTTGGTGTCAATTGCCGGCTGGAAAGATATTGCAAATCAAATGCAATATCTTTCATAGATAACTGGTAACACTTCTATGGAAGAAATGAAATGTATGCTTGTGACGGGGTGCATCTATCGAGGGCTGGGGTTGTTGCTGCCAACTCGTTGGAACCAGTGGTTAGAGGTGTTTGTTTGGGCTTAAACTGTTAGTAGATAGTGGTATGGGAATTTATATGAAGGAAGGAGGTAATAAAAGTATGTGTTTGTGGGAGAAACAAATTGGTAAAATGATCAAGGAAAGAGAAGGGCCTCGAAATAATAATACACTTAGGGTAAATTACACTAACAGTAGAAGTCTAAGAAACAAAATAAACGATTTAAATGCTCTTGTCTGCACAGAAAAAGTAGATATTATTGCAATTAACGAAACGTGGATGAATATAGAAAATAGAGAACTATTAGCTGAATATCAAATAAAAGGATTTAAACTATTTCACACACAGATATATTAGACGAGGAGGGGGAGTAGCTATATATATGTTCGGAAAAAATTGAAATGAGTCTCAAAGAGAGAAAAAAACTGAGCCACACACAGAAACTATGTATGCGCTCTCAATCCTGAACGATACGGAAGAAAATGCAGAATAGAACCAGCGAAGAGCAGAGGTGCCATAGGCACAATCAGAGAACACTGTATAAACATCAGAGGTCCGCGGTTGTTCAGCAAGCGAGTCCAAGCCAAGTAAAAGTTCAAGCGAGTAAAAAAAAGTAATGCCGGAACAATCGTGAACATCTTTAGGGTAATGCTAGATAGTTTTCTGCAAGGAGTGCCGGACCAACCGGGCTGTGGTGGGTATGTGGGCCTGCGGGCCGCTCCAAGCAACAGCCTGGTGGATCAGACTCTCACAAGTCAAGCCTGGCCTCGGGCCGGGCTTGGGGGAGTAGAAGAACTCCCAGAACCCCATCAAGCAGGTTAATTAAGGCACTGGGCCTCCACCCCCTCGCTCTCATGGCACGCTGCCTCCACCCCCTCGCTCTCATGGCACGCTGCCTCCACCCCCTCGCTCTCATGGCACGCTGCGTCCACCCCCTCGCTCTCATGGCACGCTGCGTCCGCCCCCTCGCTCTCATGGCACGCTGCGTCCACCCCCTCGCTCTCATGGCACGCTGCGTCCGCCCCCTCGCTCTCATGGCACGCTGCCTCCACCCCCTCGCTCTCATGGCACGCTGCCTCCACCCCCTCGCTCTCATGGCACGCTGCCTCCACCCCCTCGCTCTCATGGCACGCTGCCTCCACCCCCTCGCTCTCATGGCACGCTGCGTCCACCCCCTCGCTCTCATGGCACGCTGCGTCCACCCCTCGCTCTCATGGCACTGTGCGTCCACCCCCTCGCTCTCATGGCACGCTGCGTCCACCCCCTCGCTCTCATGGCACGCTGCGTCCGCCCCCTCGCTCTCATGACACTGTGCGTCCACCCCCTCGCTCTCATGGCACTGTGCGTCCACCCTGTTGTGTGGACGCAGCGTGGACCTAACCTAACCTAACCTATGCCTATATCACAACATGCAATTATATTATAATATTAATTTATATTTGAGAAAATTCCCGTTTTGATTGAACTGCATGTAAAACATTTTGAATGCGTGTGTGGGGTCGACCGCTGGATGTAATGGGCTTGAGTCGAGGACAGGTTACAGGATTACGTGTCTCGCGTGCTGTCCACTCAGCTACCGGCTCCCGCGAAGTGTGCGTGCATTTGCGTGAACATACTGTGTGAGTTTTTGTGTGTTAATACAACAGGTGTATGCAGTGAGTGTGTCATGAGGCAAGAGAGTCACGCTCCTCACCCTCGCCGCCTCATTTGCAGGTGATTCATGCCATTTATTGTGACTAATGTCTCCGTCTCCCCCTCGCGCTACTCTACAACAACTGGCCCTTCCGCCCCTACATGATGGGTGAGATGAGTCACCCCCCCCCCTGACTCATCACCACCACACTGTGTTGTCCCCACAACTGTTTCCGCGCCCTCACTCCCCCCCCCCTCCCCCGCGCCCTCACTCCCCCCCCCCTCCCCCGCGCCCTCACTCCCCCCCCCTCACTCCCCCCCCCCCCTGTTCTACAACTCATAACACAACACGGGTGGACGGATGAGCGCAAAAGACTACAAAGGGAACTTCAAGATGAGCTGCAAGATCTGTGCAAAACAGAGTACACCAAACAATGGGATGACCTAATAAGCAATATCCAAGTCGACTACAGAAACCCAGGAAAGTTCTGGAAAAAAGTAAAGACCCTGATGGGAAGCTCTTCTGAGGAAACCCCCTACATCATAGACGCCTCAGGAAATAAACTCTATGAGGAGAGAGAACAAGAGCAGGAATTCAGGAAGTTCTGGGAAAAATATTCAGGATAAACCCGGAAGAAAATTTAAATTTTTGCCCAATTAATGAAAGGGAAATTACAACTCAAGTCGATAACAGAGCTGCAGCACTACTCCCGACGCAAACAATAGACCTTAACAACATACGCGATGACTGCCACCTTATGAAACACATAACCATTGCAGAGGTCCATAAAACAATTATGGGTTTCAAGAACAAGGCGCCGGGCAACAGCAAAATAAATAAGATGGTATTATCCAACCTACCAGTGATTGCACTCCATCAATACACATGTATCTTAAATGCAGCTCTTGCCTCTGGACTATTCCCCACATACTTCAAGAATGCCACAATAAGATTAATCCCCAAGCCAGGTAAACCCCCAACCCAAACTGAAAACTACAGGCAAATTTCCCTCCTCGAAGTACCAGGTAAAATATTCGAAAAAATTATCAGAGACTTGTGAAGTACATGGAAGAGGAAGGGAAGTATAACACCAGGCAGCATGGTTTAGACACCGCAGAGGGGCCCATACAGCTATAGCCCTGATCTACCAGCATATAGCCAACGCAGTGTCGAAAAAAGATAAGTGTAATATAGTGCTTAGAGACGTCTCGAAAGCCTTCGACAAAGTGTGGCACACAGGCCTAAAATATAAGATATCTGAGCTAGGACCTCCTGAGAGATTTACTGCTACTCTCTGCAGCTTTATATACAATAGAACTGCTAGGCTTAATATCGGCAGCTACTTGGGTGACGTAATAGAACAGAAAAGTGGAGTACCACAAGGAAGCTGTCTCTCCCCCACTCTATTCAACATATATACAGCTGACCTACCCCAACCCCAACATGGAGAATACATCACATACGCTGACGATGTCACCCAAATAATATGCCAACCGGGACCATCAAAGCCGCTACTAGCCGACAAGACCAAGGCGGCAATTGAACTCACAAACAACTTTGAGAAGCAATGGAAAATTAGCACGAACAAACAAAAGTTTCAGATAATACACATTGCGAAAAGAAACCCGGACCCCATCATCCTTGACAACCAGCCGATCCAATATGCGGAGGTAGGCAGAATACTGGGACTTATGATAAATAGAACAGGGATACAAATTCATGTAAGAGACCGACTAAACAAAGCCAAAGCAGTCTTAGGAAAACTGAGAAGATTCCGAAGCCTCAGTACTAACATTCAGATCCACTTATATAAGGCTCTAGTTCGGCCGCATCTAGAGTATCCCCCAGTACCACTACACACCATAAAGAAAACTAACATGCAGAAACTGCAAGCAGTGCAAAATAAGGCGCTAAGGAGAGCAGCAAAACACCGTCCACCATATGATCAGACAATCCAGGAGCTCCACGAACTCCTGAACATACAGCCACTAAACATCAGACTGCAGCACCAAGCCATCAGGGTGTGGAACACCATCCAAATGTTAGAGGACCCAATGTAAGAAAGATTGCTACAAGATGAGACTCCCCGCTCCCACAGCTGGTGGCCCAAGAGCCTCGATTCACTAGATGAAAACCCCGCCCCACAGTATATAATCCCCAGATGAGATATATATGTGTATATATGAACTCGATAAATAATAATGTGTGTATGAACAACTCGATAAATGTGTGTATGAACAACTCGATAAATAATAATAATAATAAAATAAAGAGCCTTGAACAGAACAACATGTGTGGAAGCATCGGAGTGTGCATATATGAATGCTACACAGTATTCATCTATGGACATCCATATATGGTGAAACACATGTGAAGAACCTCTCACACACTCACGGCTCCTTGACAAGAGGGAGCCAGCTTAGCTTAGCTGCCAACACCCACACATCGTGTCAGCAAGGCGGACAGCCCGCCTGCTTCCCTTCACCTATACTTCCCTTCACCTATGCCTCTCCTTCCTCTTTACTAAAAAAAAAAAAAAAAAAAAAAAAAAATCCCCCCCGCGCCCTCACTTCCACCCCCCCCGCGCCCTCACTTCCACCCCCCCCCGCGCCCTCACTTCCACCCCCCCCCCCGCGCCCTCACTTCCACCCCTCCTCCCGCGCCCTCACTTCCACCCCCCCCCCCCGCGCCCTCACTTCCACCCCCCCCCCGCGCCCTCACTTCCACCCCCCCCTCCCGCGCCCTCACTTCCACCCCCCCCCGCGCCCTCACTTCCACCCCCCCTCCCGCGCCCTCACTTCCCCCCCCCCCCCGCGCCCTCACTTCCACCCCCCCCCTCCCGCGCCCTCACTTCCACCCCCCCCGCGCCCTCACTTCCACCCCCCCCCGCGCCCTCATTTCCACCCCCCCCTCCCGCGCCCTCACTTCCACCCCCCCCCCCCGCGCCCTCACTTCCACCCCCCCTCCCGCGCCCTCACTTCCCCCCCCCCGCGCCCTCACTTCCCCCCCCCCTCCCGCGCCCTCACTTCCACCCCCCCTCCCGCGCCCTCACTTCCACCCCCCCTCCCGCGCCCTCACTTCCACCCCCCCCTCCCGCGCCCTCACTTCCACCCCCCCTCCCGCGCCCTCACTTCCACCCCCCCCCCCGCGCCCTCACTTCCACCCCCCCTCCCGCGCCCTCACTTCCACCCCCCCCTCCCGCGCCCTCACTTCCACCCCCCTTCCCGCGCCCTCACTTCCACCCCCCCCCCCCCGCGCCCTCACTTCCACCCCCCCCCGCGCCCTCACTTCCACCCCCCCTCCCGCGCCCTCACTTCCCCCCCCGCGCCCTCACTTCCACCCCCCCTCCCGCGCCCTCACTTCCACCCCCCCCCCCGCGCCCTCACTTCCACCCCCCCCCCGCGCCCTCACTTCCACCCCCCCTCCCGCGCCCTCACTTCCCCCCCCCGCGCCCTCACTTCCACACCCCCTCCCGCGCCCTCACTTCCACCCCCCCTCCCGCGCCCTCACTTCCCCCCCCCGCGCCCTCACTTCCACCCCCCCCGGGTCCTCACTTCCACCCCCCCCCCGCGCCCTCACTTCCACCCCCCCCCGCGCCCTCACTTCCACCCCCCCTCCCGCGCCCTCACTTCCCCCCCCCCGCGCCCTCACTTCCACCCCCCCCGCGCCCTTACTTCCACCCCCCCCCCGCGCCCTCACTTCCACCCCCCCCCCGCGCCCTCACTTCCCCCCCCGCGCCCTCACTTCCACCCCCCCTCCCGCGCCCTCACTTCCACCCCCCCCCGCGCCCTCACTTCCCCCCCCCCGCGCCCTCACTTCCACCCCCCCTCCCGCGCAATCACTTCCACCCCCCCCCGCGCCCTCACTTCCCCCCCCGCGCCCTCACTTCCACCCCCCTCCCGCACCCTCACTTCCCCCCCCCCCGCGCCCTCACTTCCACCCCCCCCCCCGCGCCCTCACTTCCACCCCCCCCGCGCCCTCACTTCCCCCCCCCCGCGCCCTCACTTCCCCCCCCCGCGCCCTCACTTTCACCCCCCCCTCCCGCGCCCTCACTTCCACCCCCCCTCCCGCGCCCTCACTTCCACCCCCCCTCCCGCGCCCTCACTTCCACCCCCCCCCGCGCCCTCACTTCCACCCCCCCTCCCGCGCCCTCACTTCCACCCCCCCCGCGCCCTCACTTCCACCCCCCCCTCCCGCGCCCTCACTTCCCCCCCCGCGCCCTCACTTCCACCCCCCCTCCCGCGCCCTCACTTCCACCCCCCCCCCGCGCCCTCACTTCCCCCCCCCCCGCGCCCTCACTTCCACCCCCCCTCCCGCGCCCTCACTTCCACCCCCCCGCGCCCTCACTTCCCCCCCCGCGCCCTCACTTCCACCCCCCTCCCGCACCCTCACTTCCCCCCCCCGCGCCCTCACTTCCACCCCCCCCCCCCGCGCCCTCACTTCCACCCCCCCCGCGCCCTCACTTCCCCCCCCGCGCCCTCACTTTCACCCCCCCTCCCGCGCCCTCACTTCCACCCCCCCCCCCCGCGCCCTCACTTCCACCCCCCCTCCCGCGCCCTCACTTCCACCCCCCCCCGCGCCCTCACTTCCACCCCCCCTCCCGCGCCCTCACTTCCACCCCCCCCCCCGCGCCCTCACTTCCACCCCCCCCCTCCCGCGCCCTCACTTCCACCCCCCCTCCCGCGCCCTCACTTCCACCCCCCCCCCGCGCCCTCACTTCCACCCCCCCTCCCGCGCCCTCACTTCCGCCCCCCCGCGCCCTCACTTCCACCCCCCCTCCCGCGCCCTCACTTCCACCCCCCCGCGCCCTCACTTCCCCCCCCCCGCGCCCTCACTTTCACCCCCCCCCCCTCCCGCGCCCTCACTTCCACCCCCCCCCCGCGCCCTCACTTCCACCCCCCCTCCCGCGCCCTCACTTCCACCCCCCCCCCCGCGCCCTCACTTCCACCCCCCCTCCCGCGCCCTCACTTCCACCCCCCCCGCGCCCTCACTTCCACCCCCCCCTCCCGCGCCCTCACTTCCCCCCCCGCGCCCTCACTTCCCCCCCCCCCCCGCGCCCTCACTTCCACCCCCCCCCCGCGCCCTCACTTCCACCCCCCCCCGCGCCCTCACTTCCACCCCCCCCCGCGCCCTCACTTCCCCCCCCGCGCCCTCACTTCCACCCCCCTCCCGCGCCCTCACTTCCACCCCCCCTCCCGCGCCCTCACTTCCCCCCCCCGCGCCCTCACTTCCACCCCCCCCGCGCCCTCACTTCCACCCCCCCCCGCGCCCTCACTTCCACCCCCCCGCGCCCTCACTTCCCCCCCCGCGCCCTCACTTCCACCCCCCCCCGCGCCCTCACTTCTACCCCCCCCCCCGCGCCCTCACTTCCACCCCCCCTCCCGCGCCCTCTCTTCCACCCCCCCCCCGCGCCCTCACTTCCACCCCCCCCCCTCCCGCGCCCTCACTTCCACCCCCCCCCGCGCCCTCACTTCCACCCCCCCCTCCCGCGCCCTCACTTCCACCCCCCCCTCCCGCGCCCTCACTTCCACCCCCCCCTCCCGCGCCCTCACTTCCCCCCCCCCCTTCTGCTGGGCACCTTTTCCTTTTCCTTCTGTTTCATTTTTCTCCCCCCTCTTCTCCTATCTGCTTGCCGTTTCCTGCCGACCTTTTGCTCGTTCTGGTTCTTCCATGGACTTCTTCTATTTTGACGCCCGGGTGCTTGAGGAGGCATACTCATGCACCCGTAGAACTGCAGTACCCGACGTCGAGAGCGAGGGGAACCTTTTATTGTCAATCCCCACTTCGTCACTGAACCCGATCTCGACGGACTGTCGGTTTCTTAAGGTGGCGTTTGTGGGGCGTATACTCACGACGCACCCCTAGGAGGCCCCGACAAGATCGGCGATAGCTTCTTGTTGGGTGTCCTGCCTCTAATTGTGGCTCCATGGTGGGTGTGGGGGCACATTCGTGAGTGAATTCTTAATTTCGTCAAGATGATAACCCCTGTTTCGGCTGCTTCTGGCTTACCTTTTCAGGCTCGTGGGGTGGGCGACCAAGCCCCCGAGTCGGTCCGTATTGGAAGACCGGGCTCTGTAGCCTCCGCTGCATTGGGCCCCGACCTTGCTCCTCCTTTGGCCTCTCTGACTCCTTCCCCTGGCTCCCCTCCCTCCTCTGTGGTTGGGTCGAGCCCCAAGCCCCCAGTGGTGACTACCTCGTCCCCTGGCGCGGCTCCTTCTCTAGTTGTAACTACTGCGCCTTTTAACCCCTCTCTCTCTGGGGGTTCTCACCGCCGTCCTCGTCACGGCCGCCCTCGCTCGATTCCTTCCAGTTCTGCTACCTATCAAGCCTTGTTTGGTCCCGCTTCGTGGGCCAAATATTTTGATCTCCTCCCTCTTGATTCTGCGCCTCCTGACGATTTCTCCCTTCATCGACATCTCATTGATTCCGTGGATGCCTCCATTACTTTCAACCCCACTCGTCTCGGTACACGTGTCGTTGCTGCTCCTTCTCAGGATGCTGCTTCCCGCTTGGCTGCCTTATCCTGCCTTGGCGAGACCCCCGTTCGGGTCTCGAAGAACGCTCAATTGAATGCCAGTGTTGGCACTATTTTGCTCCCGCCCCATGTTGCAACCGGTGTTCGGGACCTGCGCGACTGCCACGACGATATTCGCCATATCCTCGCTGCCCAGGGCCATTCTATTCTCCAGGTGGACACGTTTACTCGTCCCCCTCGTGGTAGTCGCCGTCAACCCCTCCGGGTTGTGAAGATTACCTTTGATGGTAGGACCCTTCCACCCTCTGTCATTCTTGCTGGTGCCAGGTGCTCTGTCCAGGAGTACATTCCTTTTCCTCGGCTCTGCAACAAGTGCTGGAGGTTTGGGCATGGTGCCCTCCGCTGCTCCGGGACTGTCTCTCTTTGTCCTTTGTGTGGTGGCGAAGGTCACTCTAAGTCGGAGTGCGCTTCTCCCCAGGCTTGTTGCCTCAACTGCGGTGAGGCCCATCCTACCTTCTCCCGTGCGTGTGTCCATTACAAGCTTGAGGCAGCCGTCCTCAACCTGAAGCACCGGGAGCGTTTATCTTTTCCTGAGGCGAGGCGCCAGGTTCGCCGGCTCCCGCCTTATGCTACTATCTCTTATGCTCGCGTGTTGCGCTCTTCCTCTCCTTGTCCTTCCCGCCTTCCTCAGACTCACAACCGTTTCCGGGCCTTGGACCCTGATGCGCCCACTGCCCCCTCCTCTGTTCCTTTGGGTTCTCTCCCGAAGGATCCTCCTCCTGGTCCTCTGTCTGGGGTTCCCCTTCCTTCTACCCGGTCTGTCGTGTCTTCTGTGTCTTCTTCCTCGTCCCCCTCCGATCCTCCTTCCCATCCTCTTCCTCCATCTATTGGCTCTCCCCACCGCCTGTCGGTGCGGGCGGATGTCCATCGCTCTCCTAACGGCCGTCGTGTGTGCTCTCGTTCGGCTTCTCCTGTTGAGACACTGGAATCCGTTGCCCGGTACGTAGTTGCTGGGACACCGGTCTCTTTAAGTCAGAAGCGTAAGCCTGGCTCCTCTCCTTCCTCTTCCCCGGCGGGTAAGAAGGCTTCGCTTTCTTCCTCAGCTCCTCCTTCAGGCTCTGTTGCTCCTTCCCCTCCCGTTTCAGTGCTTGCGCCCCCTGTTCCTGCTATGGAGGTTTCTTTGGCCCCTGCTTCCCTTTCGGTTGCTGCTCTTGCTGGGGTGCGCTCCCCTCTTTCTACTCCCCCTCCTCCTGCTGCTGTCCTTGACGGCTCCTCTCCGTTGTCTCCTCCTCTTCCTCCTCCAGACCCTGCCCGCCCACCTCTGCTCTGTTCTCCCGTTTCCTTCCCTCCGTCTTTGCTCAGTTTACCCATGCCCCCTAACCCTGACTTTGCTGACCCTGATCCCGACCCTGATATTCTTTAACGTGCTCTGTTGGTCTTTCGCCTTTGTTTCTTCCTTGTTCTCTGTTTTTGTCCTTTCTCTTCTCGTCGTTGTCCATTCTTCAATGGAACGTTCGAGGTTATTACGCCAATTTCCTCGAACTCCAACTTCTGATTTCGCGGTTTTCGCCCCTTTGTGTCTGTCTCCAGGAGCCAATGCTTGGTGCTCGTCCTGGTCGTTTTCGTGGCTATTCCTTTCTCTCCCCCCCCCCCCCCCAGCCATTGCTGGGGCTTCTAATTCTTCTGCTCTTTTGATTCGGGCTGATGTTCCCTTTGTTCCTTTACTTTTTCCTTCGCCTCTCCATTGTTCTGCTGCTCGTATCTTTGTGGGGAAATGGTACACAGTTTGTTCCATTTATCTCCCCCGAGTGTCCCGCTCTCTCTTCCTGATTTGAAACACCTCCTGGACTCCTTGCCGGAGCCTGTGCTCCTGCTGGGTGACTTCAATTGTCGTCATTCTCTTTGGGGTGACGTTCTGACGAATACCCGGGGTCGCCTCCTTGAGCCGTTTCTCCTCTCTTCTTCCCTGTCTCTTCTGAATTCTGGTGAGCCCACTCATTTGGACTCTCGGACTCGCACCCTTTCTTGTCTTGATCTTTCTCTCTGCTCTTCTTCTCTTTACTTAGATTTCACGTGGCAGGTTCTTGATGACCTCCATGGAAGTGATCATTTCCCCATCCTTGTTTCCTTTTTCTCTTTTCGCCCTTCCCTCTCTTTCCCTAGGTGGCAGTTTGCTAAGGCAGACTGGACCCTATTTACCCTCAGTGCTGCTCTCCCTGACCTCTCCCTTCTGCCTCTCTCTCGCGCTCTCCTCCTTTTTCATGACACTGTCTTCAACGCTGCCCTCCGCTCTATTCCTCGCTCTTCCTCTCGGGGTCCACGGAAGTGCGTTCCCTGGTGGAATGCGGACTGTGCTCGGGCTGTCCGCTGTAAGCGTGCAGCCTGGAAGAGGCACCGCCGTAGGCAGACGACCGATTCTTTTCTTTTCTTTCGGAAAGCGAGTGCGGTGGCCCGTAGGGCCATCCGTACGGCTAAACGTGAATGTTGGGCATCTTATGTCTCAACAATTACGTCCGAGACCCCTCTGGCCCAGATCTGGAAGCGTATCCGCAAGATAGCGGGTAAGTTCGTTCCCGATGTTTCACCGGTCCTTCACCTCCATGATACTCTTGTGGCGGACCCGTTGCAGGTCGCTTCCGAACTAGGTTCCCATTTTTCTTCTGTTAGCTCTGGTCTTCATCTTCCCCAATCTTTCCTTCTTCGTAAACCTGTCCTTGAGTCTCGTCCTTTAGATTTCTGCACTCATCTTCAGCTTCCGTATAATGATCCCTTCTCTCTCTCTGAACTTCGTTCTGCCCTGGCCCTCTGCGGTTCTACGGCGGCGGGCTCCGATGGTATTCATTATGAGATGCTTCGCCATCTCCCTCCGAGCACGTCTCAGTATTTACTGAGTCTGTATAATCGGATCTGGGAGTCGTCGTCAGTCCCTGAGGACTGGCTCGATGCCGTTGTCCTCCCTGTTCGCAAACCGGGGTCTCTGGGTACCTCCCCTAAGGACTTTCGCCCTATTGCTCTCACAAGTTGTCTGCAAACTCTTTGAACGTATGGTTAACGTTCGTCTGATGTGGTTCCTGGAACACCATCACCTCCTCTCCCCTTCTCAATTTGGTTTCCGCAAGTGCCGCAGCACGACAGATGTCCTGGTGAACTTGGAGGTCTATATTCGTACTGCTTTTGCTGCGAAGACCTCCGTTGTTGCCGTCCTTTTTGACCTAGAAAAGGCTTACGACACCACTTGGCGTTATCATATCCTATCTCAATTTCATTCTTTTGGCCTTCGTGGTCATCTCCCTCTCTTTCTCCGCAGCTTCCTCTCTCGTCGTTCCTTTCGGGTGCGCCTTGGTACCGCTCTCTCTCCCTCTTTTCAGCAATACAAAGGTGTGCCCCAGGGTAGTGTTCTGAGCACTACTCTTTTTCTTGTTGCCCTCAATGGTCTTCTTTCCTCTCTTCCTTCTGGTGTCTTCTCCGCTCTCTATGTCGATGATCTTACCCTTTGTTGTCAGGGTGATGATTCGCCTCTCCTTCAACGCCGGCTTCAACTTGCAATTGATGCCGTGTCGTCTTGGGCCACAGGTCATGGCTTCAAGTTCTCTACTTCTAAGACTTGTGCCATGACTTTTACGCGGAAACGGGTTGTTCTTCGTCCCTCTTTGTCACTTTATGGTCATCCCCTTGAATACAAAGATTCCGCGAAGCTTTTGGGGTTATTCCTTGACACTCGTTTGTCTTGGTCTCCCCATATCTCTTACCTCCGTGTTGAGTGCTCTAAGGCCCTTACCCTCCTTCGGGTCTTGTCCCATACTTCTTGGGGGGCAGATAGGCGCACTCTCCTTGCTTTACATTCCTCTCTCGTCCTGTCTAAGCTCGATTATGGTTGCCCTGCTTACTCGTCTGCTTCTCCTTCTATTCTTCGCCGTCTTGATGGTTTGCACCATACTGGGTTGCGCCTCAGTTCTGGTGCCTTTCGTTCGACTCCCATCCTTAGCTTGTATGTTGACACTGGCTTCCTGTCTCTCCAGGACCGCCGTGATCGCTACTGTCTTCGCTATCTTGCGCGGTCCTTGCAACATCCTTCCTCTCGCCTCTGTCATGCTTTAACTTTTACCCCTCCTGCGGTTCCTGTTCCTCTTCACCACCTCCCTCTTTCTGTCCGGTTATCTCGCCTACAGGATTCTCTCTCCGTTCGTATTTCTGATGTTTCTCCTCGTGTTGTTCCTTCTTTGCCCCCGTGGAGGGTCCCTCTTCCGCGGTTTTGTACTTCCTTGACCCGTATCACTAAAGCTTTTACCCCTCCTACGGTTCTAAAACGCCTTTTCCTCGAGCACTTTTCTTCTCACTCCCGCTCCGTTTCTGTCTTCACCGATGGGTCTAAGTCAGCGGACGGTGTTGGCTACTCTGTTGTTTTTCCTGATCGCACTTATATGTGTCGCTTGCCTCCGGAGACTAGCATCTTTACAGCAGAACTTTATGCTATTCTCTATGCTCTTCGTCTCCTGCTTTCTCGTTGTCAGTCTTCCTTTGTGGTTGTTGTTGACTCTCGTAGTGCCCTCATGGCTCTCGGGTCCTTTAATCCGGTTCATCCAGTAGTTGTCGAGATCCAGCATTGGCTGTTTCTCGTTCACAGTAAATTTAAGTCGGTTGAGTTTTGTTGGGTTCCCAGCCATATTGGTGTGTCTTTAAATGAGCGTGCGGATGCTGCCGCTAAGGAAGCTGTCCGCTCTTGTCCCATCTCTCGTACAGGCATTCCGTATTCCGACTTTTACCCAGTTATCCATTCCTCAGTTCTTACCCGTTGGCAGGCTTCTTGGTTGTCTGTCACTGGTAACAAGCTACGTACTCTTAAATGTTGTGTTTCCTCGTGGCCGTCCTCCTTCCACCGTAACCGGCGGTGGGAAACAGCTCTGGCGAGGTTGCGTATTGGCCATACTCGCTTAACCCATGGTCACTTGATGGAGCGCCGCCCTGCTCCTTATTGTCCTAGTTGCATTGTCCCTCTTACGGTCGTGCATGTCCTTCTTGAATGTCCTGACTTCCAGGACGAGCGTGTGTCTTGCTTTCCGACCGCCCCTCGCGGTCACCTGTCCCTCGATAGAATTCTTGGTGACTCGGATACTTTTGATATCGTTCGCCTTATGCGTTTTTGTTCTCGTATTGGCATCCTTGGTGATATTTAGCGCCCTCTGATTATTTTGGGTATTTGATGGTGCTACATAGCCTTCCCGGTTTGGTGCCTTCTTTTGATAATTACTTACTTACTTACTTCCACCCCCCCCCCCCCCGCGCCCTCACTTCCCCCCCCCGCGCCCTCACTTCCACCCCCCCTCCCGCGCCCTCACTCCCACCCCCCCCCCCCCGCGCCCTCACCACCACCCCCCCCCCGCGCCCTCACTTCCACCCCCCCCCCGCGCCCTCACTTCCACCCCCCCCCCGCGCCCTCACTTCCACCCCCCCCGCGCCCTCACTTCCACCCCCCCCCCCCGCGCCCTCACTTCCCCCCCCCCCGCGCCCTCACTTCCACCCCCCCCGCGCCCTCACTTCCACCCCCCCCCGCGCCCTCACTTCCACTCCCCCCCCCCGCGCCCTCACTTCCACCCCCCCCCCCCGCGCCCTCACTTCCACCCCCCCCCCGCGCCCTCACTTCCACCCCCCCCCGCGCCCTCACTTCCACCCCCCCCGCGCCCTCACTTCCCCCCCCCCCCCGCGCCCTCACTCCCCCCCACGTGCCCTCACTCCCCCCCCCCGTGCCCTCACTCCCCCCCCCCCCCGTGCCCTCACTCCCCCCCCCCGTGCACTCACACCCCCCCTCGCGCCCTCACTCCCCCCCCGCGCCCTCGCTCCCCCACCCCGCGCCCTCACTCCACCCCCCGCGCCCTCACTCCCCCCCCCGCGCCCTCACTCCCCCCCCCGCGCCCTCACTCCCCCCCCGCGCCCTCACTCCCCCCCCCGCGCCCTCACTCTTCCCTTCGCGCCCTCACTCTTCCCCCCGCGCCCTCACTCCCCCCCGCGCCCTCACTCCCCCCCCCGCGCCCTCACTCCCCCCCCGCGCCCTCACTCCACCCCCCCCCGCGCCCTCACTCCCCCCCCCCGCGCCCTCACTCCCCCCCGCGCCCTCACTCCCCCCCCGCGCCCTCACTCCCCCCCCGCGCCCTCACTCCCCCCCCGCGCCCTCATTTCCTCCCCCCCCGCGCCCTCACTCCCCCCCCCGCGCCCTCACTCCCCCCCCCCCCCGCGCCCTCACTCCCCCCCCCCCGCGCCCTCACTCCCCCCCCCCCGCGCCCTCACTCCCCCCTCCCTGCGCCCTCACTTCTCCCCCCCCTGCGCCCTCACTTTTCCCCCCCCCTGCGCTCTCACTTCTCCCCCCCCCCGCGCCCTCACTTCTCCCCCCCCCCGCGCCTTCACTTCCCCCCCCCCCGCGCCTTCACTTCCCCCCCCCCCCCCACGCCTTCACTTCCCCCCCCACGCCCTCACTCCCCCCCCCCGTGCCCTCACCCCCCCGTGCCCTCACCCCCCCGTGCCCTCACCCCCCCGTGCCCTCACTCCCCCCATCGCGCCTTCACCCCCCCGCGCCCTCACTCCCCCCCCCCGCGCCCTCACTTCCACCCCCCCTCCCGCGCCCTCACTTCCCCCCCCGCGCCCTCACTCCCACCCCCCCCCGCGCCCTCACTCCCACCCCCCCCCGCGCCCTCACTTCCACCCCCCCCCGCGCCCTCACTTCCACCCCCCCCCCTCCCGCGCCCTCACTTCCACCCCCCCCGCGCCCTCACTTCCCCCCCCCCGCGCCCTCACTTCCCCCCCCCCCCGCGCCCTCACTTCCACCCCCCCCCCGCGCCCTCACTTCCACCCCCCCCGCGCCCTCACTTCCACCCCCCCCGCGCCCTCACTTCCACCCCCCCCCCCGCGCCCTCACTTCCACTCCCCCCCCCCGCGCCCTCACTTCCACCCCCCCCCCCCGCGCCCTCACTTCCACCCCCCCCCCCGCGCCCTCACTTCCACCCCCCCCCGCCCTCACTTCCACCCCCCCCGCGCCCTCACTTCCCCCCCCCGCGCCCTCACTCCCCCCCCCCCGTGCCCTCACTCCCCCCCCCCCCGTGCACTCACACCCCCCCTCGCGCCCTCACTCCCCCCCCCGCGCCCTCGCTCCCCCCCCCCGCGCCCTCACTCCCCCCCCCGCGCCCTCACTCCCCCCCCCCGCGCCCTCACTCCCCCCCCCCGCGCCCTCACTCCCCCCCCCCGCGCCCTCACTCCCCCCCCGCGCCCTCACTCCCCCCCCCGCGCCCTCACTCCCCCCCGCGCCCTCACTCCCCCCCCGCGCCCTCACTCCACCCCCCTCCCGCGCCCTCACTCCCCCCCCCCCGCGCCCTCACTCCCCCCCGCGCCCTCACTCCCCCCCCCGCGCCCTCACTCCCCCCCCGCGCCCTCACTCCCCCCCGCGCCCTCATTTCCCCCCCCCCGCGCCCTCACTCCCCTTCCCCGCGCCCTCACTCCCCCCCCCCGCGCCCTCACTCCCCCCCCCCGCGCCCTCACTCCCCCCCCCCCGCGCCCTCACTCCCCCCTCCCTGCGCCCTCACTTCTCCCCCCCCCCTGCGCTCTCACTTCTCCCCCCCCCCGCGCCCTCACTTCTCCCCCCCCCCCGCGCCTTCACTTCCCCCCCCACGCCTTCACTTCCCCCCCCACGCCCTCACTCCCCCCCCCGTGCCCTCACCCCTCCGTGCCCTCACCCCCCCGTGCCCTCACCCCCCCGTGCCCTCACTCCCCCCATCGCGCCTTCACCCCCCCGCGCCCTCACTCCCCCCCCCCGCGCCCTCACTCCCCTCCGCGCCCTCACTCCCCCCCGCGCCCTCACTCCCCCCCCCCCCGCGCCCTCACTCCCCCCCCCGCGCCCTCACTTTCCCCCCGCGCCCTCACTCCCTCCCCCCCCCGCGCTCTCACTTCCCCCCCCCCGCGCCTTCACTCCCCCCCCCCCGCGCCCTCACTTACCCCCCCCCCGCGCCCTCACTTACCCCCCCCCCCCCCGCGCCCTCACTTACCCCCCCCCCCGCGCCCCCACTCCCCCCCGCGCCCCCACTCCTCCCCCGCGCCCCCACTCCTCCCCCGCGCCCTCACTCCCCTCCAGTGCCCTCACTCCCCCCCCCGTGCCCTCACACCCCCCCCCCCCCGCGCCCTCACTCCCCCCCCTGCGCCCTCACTTCTCCCCCCCCCTGCGCCCTCACTTCTCCCCCCCCTGCGCTCTCACTTCTCCCCCCCCTGCGCCCTCACTTCTCTTCCCCCCCCCCGCGCCTTAACTTCCCCCCCCCCCACGCGCCTTCACTTCCCCCACCCGCGCATTCACTTCCTCCCCCCTCCCCCGCGCCCTCACTTTCCCCCCCCCCCCCGCGCCCTCACTTCCCCCCCCCCCCGCGCCCTCACTTCCCCCCCCCCCGCGCCCTCACTTCCCCCCCCACCGAGTCATGGCTGGGGGGGGGACAGTCTACACCACACGTGAGTCACGGCAGGGGGGGGACAGTCTACACCACACGTGAGTCACGGCAGGGGGGGGACAGTCTACACCACACGGGAGTCACGGCAGGGGGGGACAGTCTACACCACACGTGAGTCACGGCAGGGGGAGGGACAGTCTACACCACACGTGAGTCACGGCAGGGGGAGGGACAGTCTACACCACACGGGAGTCACGGCAAGGGGGGGGACAGTCTACACACGTGAGTCACGGCAGGGGGGGGGACAGTCTACACCGCACACGGGAGTCACGGGAGGGGGGGACAGTCTACACCACACACGGGAGTCACGGCAGGGGGGGGGGACAGTCTACACCACACACGTGAGTCACGGCAGGGGGGGGGACAGTCTACACCACACACGTGAGTCACGGGAGGGGGGGGGGACAGTCTACACCACACACGGGAGTCACGGGAGGGGGGGGGGACAGTCTACACCACACACGGGAGTCACGGCAGGGGGGGGGACAGTCTACACCACACACGGGAGTCACGGCAGGGGGGGACAGTCAACACCACACACGGGAGTCACGGCAGGGGGGGGGGACAGTCTACACCACACACGGGAGTCACGGGAGGGGGGGGGGACAGTCTACACACGTGAGTCACGGCAGGGGGGGGGACAGTCTACACCACACACGTGAGTCACGGCAGGGGGGGGGACAGTCTACACCACACACGTGAGTCACGGCAGGGGGGGGGACAGTCTACACCACACACGTGAGTCACGGCAGGGGGGGACAGTCTACACCACACACGTGAGTCACGGGAGGGGGGGGGGACAGTCTACACCACACACGGGAGTCACGGCAGGGGGGGGGGACAGTCTACACCACACACGTGAGTCACGGGAGGGGGGGGACAGTCTACACCACACACGGGAGTCACGGGAGGGGGGGGGCAGTCTACACCACACACGTGAGTCACGGCAGGGGGGGGGGACAGTCTACACCACACACGGGAGTCACGGCAGGGGGGGGGACAGTCTACACCACACACGGGAGTCACGGGAGGGGGGGGGACCGTCTACACCACACACGTGAGTCACGGCAGGGGGGGGGACAGTCTACACCACACACGGGAGTCACGGCAGGGGGGGGGACAGTCTACACCACACACGGGAGTCACGGCAGGGGGGGGACAGTCTACACCACACACGTGAGTCACGGGAGGGGGGGGGGGACAGTCTACACCACACACGTGAGTCACGGGAGGGGGGGGACAGTCTACACCACACACGTGAGTCACGGGAGGGGGGGGGACAGTCTACACCACACACGGGAGTCACGGGAGGGGGGGGACAGTCTACACCACACACGGGAGTCACGGGAGGGGGGGACAGTCTACACCACACACGGGAGTCACGGGAGGGGGGGGACAGTCTACACCACACACGTGAGTCACGGGAGGGGGGGGACAGTCTACACCACACACGGGAGTCACGGGAGGGGGGGGGACAGTCTACACCACACACGGGAGTCACGGGAGGGGGGGGACAGTCTACACCACACACGGGAGTCACGGCAGGGGGGGGGACAGTCTACACCACACACGTGAGTCACGGGAGGGGGGGGGGACAGTCTACACCACACACGTGAGTCACGGGAGGGGGGGGACAGTCTACACCACACACGTGAGTCACGGGAGGGGGGGGGGGACAGTCTACACCACACACGGGAGTCACGGGAGGGGGGGGGACAGTCTACACCACACACGGGAGTCACGGGAGGGGGGGGACAGTCTACACCACACACGGGAGTCACGGGAGGGGGGGGACAGTCTACACCACACACGTGAGTCACGGGAGGGGGGGGACAGTCTACACCACACACGGGAGTCACGGGAGGGGGGGGGGACAGTCTACACCACACACGGGAGTCACGGGAGGGGGGGGACAGTCTACACCACACACGGGAGTCACGGCAGGGGGGGGGGACAGTCTACACCACACACGGGAGTCATGGCAGGGGGGGGGACAGAAAACACGTGTATGGGGGAGTGTGCGACGGACTAAAGACGTTAGAGGAAGGAGGTTTACGTCAGATCGTGACGTACAGCAACGCACGTCGTGTTCTAGGTGAAGGAAGACACCCGACGCTGTAGAACCTAACGTTAGTAAGGGACAAGGAAGACCTGGAGGGAGTGAGGAAGTCCTGAGAACCTCACACAAAACAAGAGCCACAGAGCAAGAAAATAAAAGATGTAGATGATGAGAGACGAAAAAAAAGGAACAATGAAAATGAGAAGATTGGCGACAGGGGAGTTCTGTAGGCAGGCGTCCAGCACCTGGCTGTGTCGTCCAGCACCTGGCTGTGTCGTCCAGCACCTGGCTGTGTCGTCCAGCACCTGGCTGTGTCGTCCAGCACCTGGCTGTGTCGTCCAGCACCTGGCTGTGTCGTCCAGCACCTGGCTGTGTCGTCCAGCACCTGGCTGTGTCGTCCAGCACCTGGCTGTGTC
Source organism: Procambarus clarkii (assembly GCF_040958095.1). NCBI lineage: Eukaryota > Metazoa > Arthropoda > Malacostraca > Decapoda > Cambaridae > Procambarus > Procambarus clarkii. Next base: position 33,044,335 of record NC_091211.1, on the reverse strand, counting down.
GTCCAGCACCTGGCTGTGTCGTCCAGCACCTGGGTGTGTCGTCCAGCACCTGGCTGTGTCGTCCAGCACCTGGCTGTGTCGTCCAGCACCTGGGTGTGTCGTCCAGCACCTGGGTGTGTCGTCCAGCACCTGGGTGTGTCGTCCAGCACCTGGGTGTGTCGTCCAGCACCTGGCTGTGTCGTCCAGCACCTGGCTGTGTCGTCCAGCACCTGGCTGTGTCGTCCAGCACCTGGGTGTGTCGTCCGGCACCTGGGTGTGTCGTCCGGCACCTGGGTGTGTCGTCCGGCACCTGGGTGTGTCGTCCGGCACCTGGGTGTGTCGTCCGGCACCTGGCTGTGTCGTCCGGCACCTGGCTGTGTCGTCCGGCACCTGGCTGTGTCGTCCGGCACCTGGCTGTGTCGTCCGGCACCTGGCTGTGTCGTCCGGCACCTGGGTGTGTCGTCCGGCACCTGGGTGTGTCGTCCGGCCCCTGGGTGTGTCGTCCGGCCCCTGGCTGTGTCGTCCGGCACCTGGCTGTGTCGTCCGGCACCTGGCTGTGTCGTCCGGCACCTGGCTGTGTCGTCCGGCACCTGGCTGTGTCGTCCGGCACCTGGCTGTGTCGTCCGGCACCTGGCTGTGTCGTCCGGCACCTGGCTGTGTCGTCCGGCACCTGGGTGTGTCGTCCGGCACCTGGGTGATTCGTCCGGCACCTGGGTGATTCGTCCGGCACCTGGGTGTGTCGTCCGGCACCTGGGTGTGTCGTCCGGCACCTGGGTGTGTCGTCCGGCACCTGGGTGTGGCGTCCGGCACCTGGGTGTGGCGTCCGGCACCTGGGTGTGGCGTCCGGCACCTGGGTGTGGCGTCCGGCACCTGGGTGTGGCGTCCGGCACCTGGGTGTGTCGTCCGGCACCTGGGTGCGTCGTCCGGCACCTGGGTGCGTCGTCCGGCACCTGGGTGCGTCGTCCGGCACCTGGGTGCGTCGTCCGGCACCTGGGTGCGTCGTCCGGCACCTGGGTGCGTCGTCCGGCACCTGGGTGCGTCGTCCGGCACCTGGGTGCGTCGTCCGGCACCTGGGTGCGTCGTCCGGCACCTGGGTGCGTCGTCCGGCACCTGGGTGCGTCGTCCGGCACCTGGGTGCGTCGTCCGGCACCTGGGTGCGTCGTCCGGCACCTGGGTGCGTCGTCCGGCACCTGGGTGCGTCGTCCGGCACCTGGGTGCGTCGTCCGGCACCTGGGTGCGTCGTCCGGCACCTGGGTGCGTCGTCCGGCACCTGGGTGCGTCGTCCGGCACCTGGGTGCGTCGTCCGGCACCTGGGTGCGTCGTCCGGCACCTGGGTGCGTCGTCCGGCACCTGGGTGCGTCGTCCGGCACCTGGGTGCGTCGTCCGGCACCTGGGTGTGTCGTCCGGCACCTGGGTGTGTCGTCCGGCACCTGGGTGTGTCGTCCGGCACCTGGGTGTGGCGTCCGGCACCTGGGTGT